>NC_141879.1:336642260-336953602 GCF_056163025.1 Triticum urartu | reverse complement strand
GAAGTCTTTAATCTTGTATCTTCATAGTCGAACAGTCCGGCCAAAGGATATAGTTCGGCTGTCCGGAGACCCCCTAATCCAGGACTCCCTCAGTAGCCCCTGAACCAGGCTTCAATGATGATGAGTCCGGTGCGCAGTGTTGTCTTCGGCATTGCAAGGCGGGTTCCTCCTCCGAATACACCATGAAAGAGTTTGAATACAGGGATAGTGTCCGACCCTGCAAAATAAGTTCCACATACCACTGTAGAGAGATAATATTTCCACAAATCTAATTTGCTGACACGTTTTGACAGCATGACATCACACCACGGCCCGGTCATTCACTACTAGGAAAAGGGCTACTAATGGCGCACCAGTTTTGCCTACTAATGGCGCATCAGTGGTGCGTCATTAGTATCACACCACTAGTATTTTTTTACTAATGGCGCACCAGTGGTGTGCCATTAGTATCTGGTATACTAATGGCGCACCAGTGGTGCGCCATTAGTATAGGCCATGGTGCGCCATTAGTATAGGCCACTGGTGCGCCATTAGTATAGGCCACTGGTGCGCCATTAGTATTTTTGAATTTTGAAGGCGGGAAAATAGTAGTGGCGCACCGTCTAACCCCCACCGTGCGCCATTGCTATTTTTGAATTTTGAATTTGGATCTGGATCGTGATTCTTTTTCCCATTTTTTGCTCGTTTTTTTGCTCATTTTTTGGCACGATATTATTTCAAATTTTGTTCCTATTTTTGGATCTTGTACGTTCTTTTGCCGTGTTCTTTTGCCGGAGAGGAGCTCGCCGGAGAGGAGTTCACCGGAGAGGAGGAGGAGGAGGAGGTCACCGGAGAGGCACTCGCCTACATCGCCGGAGAGGAGGAGGAGTTTGCCGGAGAGGAGGAGGAGGAGGTCGCCGGAGAGGAGTTCACCGGAGCATCGGAGAGGAGGAAGGAGAAACCATGAGGGGATGGGAGGAGAGGAGGGAGGAGGAGCTCACCGGAGAGGAGGGAGGAGGAGCTCACCGGAGAGGAGGGAGGAGAACCCGTGAGGGGAGGGGAGGGGAGGAGAGGAGGGAGGAGGAGGTCGCCGGAGAGGAGGAGGTCGCCGGAGAGGAGGAGGGTAGTATGGTGGAGGAGAGAAGGGAAGATGGAGTGGAGGAGAGGAGGAGATGGAGTGGAGGAGAGGTGGAGTGGAGGAGAAGAATGAAGAGGTAAGGACGAGACGACCATGCCCAGCCATATATACGGCATAGTAATGGCGCACCGCGGGCAGGTGCGCCGTTACTAACTTTTTTTTTATTTTGAATTTTGAAGGCGGGAAGATACTAATGGCGCACCATGGGCTGGTGCGCCATTAGTAATTTTTTTTATATTTTTGACTTATTTTGAATTTTGAAGGCGGGAAGATAGTAATGGCGCACCATGGGTAGGTGCGCCATTAGTAAGTTTGAATTTTTTTGCCTCTCCAGATCTTAAAAGCACCGTATCTTTTTTTCTGTTAGGTTTTTGAGGATTTTGAAAATGTTTAACAAGGTTCCCCCATTAAATTCGGATGTATCTTTTCGAGTAGATGATTTTTCATATAAAAAACTTTTTCATCCGAGTTCGTACGCAAAAGTTATGCACATTTTACAAATTCTCGAGAGATTTTGCAAATAAAGTCGAAATTCATATTTGTAAATTTTCACAACAACTAGACCACATATCACATGGGAAACTTATTTTCTTTTATTTTTTTGACATTCCCATCATTTTTTATATTTTTTTTAACTAAAAAGGCGGTCCAGGGGGGGTGCATTCGGTGGAAGTGGTGGCCAAGTTACTAATGGCGCACCGTGGCATGGTGCGCCATTACTAGTTCAACTAGTAATGGCGCACCACTCTCACGGTGCGCCATTAGTAGTTTTGAATTTTTTTAAATTTTTTTGTTTTTACTAATGGCGCACCATGGATGTGGTGCGCCATTAGTATTTGGACACTAATGGCGCACCAACACATGGTGCGCCATTAGTATATAGTAATGGCGCACCACATGTCTGGTGCGCCATTAGTGTCAATTCCATCTATAGCCATTTTCCTAGTAGTGATTATTTGAACCATTTTTCTTCAACCAGCCCTGCACATAACGCGAGGCGGTTTCCTTGACACATCTCGTCAAAGCAGAGATCGTGTTCCCCTTATCATGGGATTCTCATCAATACAAACGTGGGTAACCCAACCGTGCCTGTTGGTATGACTCCTAGATCTTAGGTAAGTCTCAAACGGCCATGAGGAGGACGCCTGATATTCACCCCCTTTATAAAGGGACAAGGCTTTTTCTTTTTTCCCTCCTGCGCTCAATCGAATCCTTCCCCCGCCTCGAGTTCTAACACCCAAAGCTCAGGTCAGGTGCTTCGGACCTTCAATCTTGTCCAGACCCAACCTTCAAGGCCGGTGATTCCTTCCTCCGTCACGGAGGAGGACATCAAGAAGTTGAGGGAGGCCAGATATCTTACCGCCGAAATTTCGCATAGGCTGCCCGCCCGAGGGTAGGTCGTCCCTACTCCCGAACCCAACGAGAGCGTTGTGTTCGTCTCCCACATCCTCTGAGGACTATGCCTCGGTCTAGATCCCTTTGTTAGGGGTCTTATGTTCTATTACAGGCTGGATTTTCATGATCTGGCGTCGGATTCCCTTCGCATCTCGTCATTTATTGTCGTATGTGAGGCCTTCCTCCGCATTACCCCTCACTTCAGCCTGTGGCTCAAGACCTTCGATTTGAAGCCGAAGACGGTCGAGGGGCAGTATGCAGCGTGCGGAGGTGCTCTAATAAGCAAAATTGCTGACGCTCCATGGCCAAATGGTTCCTTTCCAGAGGTGTCCGAATTGTGGCAGCAGGAGTGGTTTTACGTCACAGCTCCCCGAAGTGCCAAAAAGGTAGCCGCCCCCACCTTTCGCTCAGGCCCCCCACCATAACTGATGTCATGGATCAGCAGGGGGCTAAGCTGGGGTCCAGCCAAGGACGTGCCAATACTGCAGAGCCGTATCCGAGATCTCTTCAAGGGAGATTTCAGTATGGTTATGGTAATGCAAGTTATGTTGGTTCGTTGAGTCCAGCCCTGCAAACGCCGGCCCCTCCACATGTGGGAATTCAACCCCGAAGGACCATGCACTATTCAGCATTTCCTTGGCATGACGCATGAGGAGATGTACAAATCGTTCTTCGGACCCCAAATAGAGTGTCCGGACACCACCGAGGACGTGGGCCTGAGCTGCAACTGCCCCGTTGTCCAAGTAAGTAATCCCATGGCCAAACACACTATCCTTTTATTTATCATGACATCATTCTGAAGAATTGCTCTTTGACCAGGACTGGATAACAAAGGAGAAGATGATCCGGTGTTCGGCCCCCCTTCCTGAGGGATTGGACAATCCGATGATGGAAAAGATGCTCGAGCCAGCACCTTGTCTAGTGCCCTCAAAGGAAGAAGAAGGGGGGAATAAAGAGGGCGAAAGCGGGCCTCCATCGCTACCTATTCCAATCGAGGGAATGAGCGCCTCTGTGAGGGAGGATAACCAAGGGGAAGAATCTGACATTCTCTCTCCCCGGGGAAGGAAGAGGACTACCTCTGAAGATCTGAAAACTAAGGTTTCCAAACGGGAGAAGAAATCTCCGCCAGAGGGTCCTGCCTCGGAGGGTATTCTTGCCGCACAATGTCCGCGCAGGGATCAGCCCTCTACCGAGCTGTAAGTAATCAAAAATTATTTAATAGTGAAGATATCCTACCTTACTTCCGAGGACAATAACCGATGCTTATAAATTGTAGTCCGGATCGCAGCCCTTCTCGACATAGTTCATCTTCGGGGGATCTTCTTCCGGAGATTATGGAGAGCGAAACGCCTCCCCCGGACTCCACAGCTGAAGAAGCGGGCGACCTTAAAGTGTCATCGCAAAGGGTATCTCCGGATCCACTAGGGCCAGATGATAATCCTTTGGCTGCCCAGGATCCCCAGTATCCGGCTCCTAAGGAGAGCAACAGCAAGGGTCCATACAGTGTGCGGTCGGACACACTGAAGGATCTTCTGGGGCAAGTTGTCGTCTCGGAAGCGCATCGTATGCTAATGGGTATGGTAATTGAAAGGATTTCATCCGCTGAAAGCGGTTTGCATGAAGCTTTTATGAGTTTGCTGAAAGGCTTCGAGGTACGTGAAATAATGTATGCCTTTAACAGTACCACACATGTTAGGTATGCCCATGCAGATAGTAGCCCCTGAGACTCTAGTTGTCGTCGAGAACGGTGGCAAACAGAGGATCATAGTCCCAGGTAATAACCAGACCACCTTTATGTGCAGGTGGTTGAAGCTCCGGCGGCTAGCCGGACTGATGGGTTTGCCGAACTAAAGCGGCAACTAGATGCGGCAGATGCCGACATCGTGCTTGTCAACAAGCGGCTTGACGAGGCACAGGGTGAGCGATTTTTCTGGTGATCGTCACATAATAAGAGAAGCATGATGCCAGTATGTTTAATATGTTGTGACTGCAGATGGAGCTGCCATCGTGGAGACCCTTCGGGCAGAGCTTGCTCGAGCCAAGGAGCAAGCAAGGAGTAGCAATGCTGCCGCTTTAAATGAGGCCGAAGAGTTAAGGGCCGAACATGCCGCGCATCGCGAGAGCAAGGAAAAAATAGCCAAGCTGGCTGCAGAGTTAAAAGATGCTGCTGACCGTTACCAGCTTCTTGAAGAAGAACACCGGGCGAAAGCGACGGACCTGGAGAAGGCCCGGGTGTCTGCCAAGGAAGCCCGCTCCAAAATTAGAGTGACGAAGAAGGAGCTAAATCAAGCTGCAGATATCGTGCCTGGGGAGCCCTTCTTGTTGCGGACTAAGTTTGGATATCCGAAGTATGCTCCTCTGGACTGGTTATGGAGTTCTGTGGACGCGTACATGGATTTGGCTGCATGTGTTGCTGATGCAGCCGAGTACTTCAAGGATCACAAAGGTCCTGAAATGGAAAAGCTGTTCTGGTCGCAGTTTCACGCTCCAGTCCGTCCGCTGCTGCTGAATGAGCGATTGACCGGTTGGCCAAAGCTCCATAGGTTGTCCAGACTTTCCATGAGGTCCATTGTGGATCACCTGTGGCCGGGAGGGCCAAGGCCGAATAGCTACTTTAGCTTAGTGCAATAATTCCTTGATGTTGTGCCACACATCGATGCCGTAAAGAGATCGGCATGCATAGAAGGTGTGCAGATGGCCCTTTCCCGTGTCAAAACATACTGGGCGGAGATGGAGGCCACCACTGTTGCGGCACAGGGTTCGGCCATAGGCCGAGTGGCTGCCGAGCACTACTTTGAAGAAGTCCTTAAAGGCGCTCGTTCGATAGAAGCTCAGTGCTCGAAGAATATTATTTTCCAGTGACATGTAGTCCCATTGTACAAACAATGTTTTTCTGAATTAATCAAGGTTGTATTTATACTTTTTCCCGAAAGTACTATGATGCCTCCTGTGCGGCCGTTTATGTATATATGTATATAACCTGAAAGTTTGTAGTCGTCGGCTTCCGCCCCCACGCATATAATGTGGGGTGTTCGCAAAATATGCATATCCACACTTGATCCAACGTTTTGGTCCGTTAAGGAGGTGATAGCATAGAGAACGTGGCAATCGGACTATATTGCTTTAACACTTTCACTTAGCCATAGGAGTTTGACAGTGGGGCTACTATACAGCCCCTGGTACTTCTGCGCTCGTCCGAATACGGGGCACGTACGTACATGACCGGGAAACGGCCCTTCGTTAATGCGGAGGAATCCCGAAGATTCCAATTAGTCATCGAGTGGTTGACCAGTCTCTCGCTATATCATGACAGTCAGTTTTTAGCTTTTGCTACTGAGGTGCTCATCCGGATGAACCAGGGCACAATCGCAGTAGTTCTCCCAGTCCTACCTTAGCCGATATAACGGAACGTAAGGTACCAAAACATGGGAGCCGGGCAAACCCAACATTTGACCAAAGGCATGATTCGGAGCTGATGCATATAGGGACAAACTCGCGACGTCGGACACTCCCTAAGGTGCTTGGTCTTTATAACATATACCGGGCTAAACAATGCCCTTTATAAGAAACCCCATGTGTCCAGGTACGTGCAAAATCCTGGCGTGGCCACATGCCAATAACGCCGGCATCCTTCTTGGTTGTGTGGAGTATCCAGAGGATGTGAGCAACAAGAGACAGTAAAAAAGGTTTACGCGGGGCTTTAATCTAAAAAGAAACCTTTGGGCGGGTCCCTGCTGCACGTCTACGCCTGTGTCTCCATTGTGCCATGTCCTGGATGGGCGTAGCACGATTGTCACCTGCCAAAGGAAAGAACTTAGGTGAAAGTTGCCATGCCAAAAAGAAGAATGAATTATCAAGATTCCAGAGAGGCCTAGTTGAGCCGGGCTGGCCCTGATCACACGCGGGAAGCCCCTAGTATCGTTTTATGAGGGTTCGAAAACCAATCTCATGCATGTATGATGCAACGCCGGACTCGTCTAACCGTGTTCGTGTTCTTGACGACCTGCCATTCTTTCTGGTTGGTGAGGCCGTCTAGTGTGCGGTTGTTAGAGCCGTCGCGTCCTCTTCCGTACGTAAAGAACGGTTGGTGTTTCTGCTAACTGTAATGACGCCTCGTGGACCGAGCATCTTAAGCTTGAGAAAAGCATAATGCGGTATTGCGTTAAAACGAGCGAAAGCCGCCCTTTCGAGTAGTGCTTGAAAATCACTTCAGAATGGAGCGATGTGAAAAGTTAACGTTTCACTTCGGAAGTTATCGGGAGAACCGAATACCACCTCTAGTAGTAGAGAGCCCGTGCAGTGGGCCTCTTGGCCTGGTATTACTCCCTTGAAGGTAGTCTTAATGTGGCTTATTTGTGTCGGGTCTATCCCGATTTTGCGGACTGTGTCCTGATATATCAGATTTAGATCACTGCCGCCGTCCATGAGGACCCTTGTGAAATGGTACCCATTTATTATTGGGTCTAACACCAAGGCCGTCTATCCTTCGCGCCAGATATGTTTATCGTGATCCCTTCGGTCAAAAGTGATCGGGGGGGCCAACCAGGGGTTGGACCTAGGGGTGACGGGCTCTATGGCGCATGTGCATCAGAGTGCGTGATTACTTCTCCTCTTTGTCACATGGATCATGTTTACTGTTTTAACCTCTAGTGGGAACTTTTTCTGTCCTCCGGCGCTTTGCTTGTGATGTTCATCCTCGTCTTTGCTTGGTGTCTCTTGCCCTTTGTGTTCGGCATTTAGCTTACCGGCCTGCTTGAAAACCCAACATTCTCTATGGGTATGATTTGCAGGTTTGTCTGGGTGCCATTAATCTGACAGAGTTTGTCGAGAATTTTGTTTAGGCCAGATTGTCCTTCTTTGCTGCCTTTGAAAGGCTTTTTCCGCTGACCTGGTCGGGAGCCCCTGAATCCGGCGTTTACCGCCATGTTATTTGGGCTACCTTCTTTAATTCAATGCTTGTTTTTGTTGCGTCATGGTTTACCATTGCCATCCCTTACTTCATATGTGCTTGGGTCGCTGGTGCTGCTACGGGCCAACCAACTGTCCTCGCCCGCACAAAAGTGGGTCATGAGGCTTGTTGGGGCTGCCATTGTTCTCAGTTTTTCTTGACCGAGGTGTCTGGCAAGCCATTCGTCTCGGACGCTGTGTTTAAAAGCGGCTAAGGCTTCGGCGTCCGGACAGTCAACTATTTGGTTCTTCTTGGTGAGGAACCTGTTCCAAAGCTTTCGGGCGGACTCTCCGGACTGTTGGATTATATGACTTAAATCGTCTGCATCCGGAGGTCGGACATAAGTCCCTTGAAAATTGGCCCGGAAAGCGTCCTCGAGCTCCCCCCAACTTCCAATTGAGTTTTCGGGGAGGGTTTTCAGCCAGTGCCTTGCTGGCCCTTTAAGCTTGAGGGGCAAGTATTTAATGGCATGGAGATCGTCTCCACGAGCCATATGAATATGGAGGATGAACTCCTCTGTCCAGACTCCCGGGTCTGTTGTTCCGTCATATGCCCCTGTGTTCACTGGTTTGAATCCCTCTGGGAATTCATGATCCAGCGCCTCATCAGTGAAACATAGTGGGTGTGCGGCACCCCTGTATTGGGATGCGCCATAGTGTTCGGATGGTTGTAGTATTCGGTGTTGGTTGTATACTGCATCGCACTTCCTAGATCCATAGATAGATCTGGTCACGTCGGATTTTTGACGCAAGTTCTCACGTAGAACGTGTGTTGACTTATGCGTGACTTTGTTAGCCGCTCTATCGCGTTCACGGGGTGGTGGATTCGGCCGGTTGGCCGTATCACTTTTCGGCTATATGGGCTCTAAGGCCTCATCATCGAATTCTAGTAATAGCTTGCACTTTGGATAGCTATTTGGATGGTAACTTCCACCATACATTGTTACTTTGTTCCACTTGCTGTTGAGCATATCTTGTGCGACCTTGAGCCTTTGCTTCTGTTTCTTCAGGCTTCTCACTGTGGCAGTAAGCCTTTTCCGGAGGTTATCTTGCTCCAAGTGTGTTTCCGGGATGATGGGTGCATCTTCGGCCGGACTGTTCTCTTCCCTAGACGGGGATTGATGAGGCTTATCTTTGGCGTCATCATATTCGGATGTCAGATATGTACTATGTTTGCAGTTTGCATCTTGATCATTTTCTGCCACCGGGGTGGTGCAGTTGTCGTCTCTTCCAGAGTCGTGTGGACTATTATTATCGCTGTTTTTGCTATGGCCAGACTTAGAGCGGCGCCGGTGACATCGGCGCTTGGGTTGCTTCATGGAGGGGTCATCCTCCACTTTCTCATCGCCATTGGCTTCGTTGGGGGTGTCCACCATGTATACGTCATGTGATGAAGTAGCGGTCCAGCGCCCTGTGGGCGGTGGTTCCGGTTCGTCTCCTACATCGTTGTCCATACCGTTGATGTCTTTGGAGTCGAAGTCGAGCATGTCGGTTAAGTCGTCGAAAGTGGCTACTAAGTGGGTGGTGGGTGGGCAGCGAATTTCTTCATCGTCCACGTCCCATTCTAGCCGGACATAGTTCGGCCAGGGTTCTCCTGACAGGGAGAGATACCTTAATGAATTTAGCACATCTCCGAAAGGTGAGTGCTGAAAGATATCCGCGGAGGTGAACTCCATGATCGGTGCCCCGTCGGTTTCGACAGGCACAGATGTAGGTGGCTCGGAGTCCGTGCCCGGGGATAAATCCAGTGGTTCGGCAACACGGCTCTCGTATGGGTTGAAGTCAGTGTCCGGCTCTATTGCCACTGAGAGTGTGGCCTCCATGGCTGGGTCCATCCCTCCGCTCTCGGATGGCGTGACTTGCTCCGGATTAAAGGTTGGGGTAACTGCGGATGCGATCTCCCGAACACTGTTCGACGGTAGAGTTATGTCTTGCTCGTCGTGACTGCGCGGCTCGTCCGGCATGGGCTCGAATCCGTCGAAGATCAAGTCTCTGTGGATATGGGCCGTGTAATTCAAGTTTCCAAATCTGACCTGATGGCCAGGGGCGTAGCTCTCTATCTGCTCCAGATGGCCAAGCAAATTGGCCCACAGTGCAAAGCCGCCGAATACGAAGATCTGTCCGGGGAGGAAAGCCTCACCTTGGACCGCATCGCTAGCAATGATCAAAGGAGCCATCAAGCCTTATGGTGACGACACAGTGGAACTCTCAATGAAAGCACCAATGTCGGTGTCAAAACCGGCGGATCTCGGGTAGGGGGTCCCGAACTGTGCGTCTAAGGCGGATGGTAACAGGAGGCAGGGGACACGATGTTTACCCAGGTTCGGGCCCTCTTGATGGAGGTAAAACCCTACGTCCTGCTTGATTGTTCTTGATGATATGAGTATTACAAGAGTTGATCTACCACGAGATCGAAGTGGCTAAACCCTAGAAGCTAGCCTATGGTATGATTGTATGTTGTCCTACGGACTAAAACCCTCCAGTTTATATAGACACCGGAGGGGGCTAGGGTTACACAAGGTCGGTTACAAAGGAGGAGATATCCATATCCGTATCGCCTAGCTTGCCTTCCACGCCAAGTAGAGTCCCATCCGGACACGGGACAAAGTCTTCAATCTTGTGTCTTCATAGTCCAACAGTCCGACCAAAGGTTATAGTCCGGCTGTCCGGAGACCCCCTAATGCAGGACTCCCTTAGATGTTATATGATATTATAAAAGAGTGTTGTACTACATCATTGTGCAATTTCCGTGTAGCTTCTAATATTAACTTGTTGCTTTTAGGTACATATGTCATTGGTAAAGATCCGCACTTCGACCCTTCCTGTGTATGGTGTAATGAGATATCGATGAACCAGCATCAAGTGAGGAAGCTGATAAAGATGTTAGTAAAATGGGTCAAAAGATGTCAATTAAACTATTTTTTGCACTTTATCCAAGACAACAATGAACTGCAGGATGGTAAGTAAGAACTTTGCAGCCTTCTTTTTATTGCCCATAATGAGTTGTGTTAGATGACAATGTGTGAATCTTTTTTCGTTTGCAGTGGTTCCCAATGTAGTTTACTCAAGATTACCTATTAAACTACATGATTGGTGGGCATGCAAAGGTTAAAGTATTTCTACCAGAACACGATGATTATCTAAATGTTTTCATAAAGACCATGAAGGATGGACAGTCAGCCATCACAAGGGGTTGCCCTAGAGTCGTGCGTGCCTTTTGCATGGAGGAGGGCACAATATGGGCATTCCACTTCACCTTGTTTAGCAACCAGAATGTATTTCGCCTCTTTCTTTACCGTCTTTAATAGTACAAGTATACAACTGTGCTTCATCATTCTTTATTTGGTGCTTATGTAATTATTGAACATATGTACATATGAATCGAATAATGCATTGGTTGTTTGAACTTGATGGATATGAATAAAGCTATAGCATACTTTCATATTCAAATCCGATACAATTTGAAACAGAAGCAACAAAATTACGGTGAAATTACAATCTACAGATCGTTACGGCGCACACGGTTGGTAAAACACAAACATTTGTGATATACACCATAATCCAACATGGTTCACAGAGAGGAAACGTGTGCAAGCATGCACATAGTTGCCATCTGCAAAGCGTGTGCGATGTCAGACAATATCACAAACAGTGCAAGCAAACTAAATGTTTGTGATAGTTGCCTTATCGTACATGATTCTCAACCATGAACTGTTTCTGATGTGGTACGCATCGTAAATGTTGCACCACAGAATAGCGTGTGCGATAGTTGTCATGTATGACTATGTTACGATGGTCCGATGTTTCGCAATCCTATCTGACACTCGTACGACGATTAGCTAATCTTCTTAATTAGTTACCACATATGGTTCAGGAAAAGTGAATGTGTGTGATTGTCTGCTTATCATACACGTTCTATAATCGTGAAACGTATGTGATGGGCTGCACATCATAAACGTAGCACCACAGAATACCGACCGCGATGGCAATGTGAGCACAAACGAGTTGCAAGGATGCAGCATCTGGGTGGCTCCCTATCCCCGACGGTTTTTGGTCCATATGGGAAGGAGCCCCCCTATCGCAGTCACTCACTTGGCGACAACTCCAAATGTTGTCGCGGAAAGGGGTTAAAAACAATTGTATAGCACCTCGCTGTACCGGTGTTGGTGAGATCGATTGTGTTTGCTTCATTCCCATGGGATATTCTTATTGCTAGGGATGTAGTTTTCCCTGACTACATAGATTGGGACAGGGCTAAAGTTTCTTGGACTGCCCCTATTACATTCCTGGAGCAAACTTTGTGGAGTAGATGCCGCAGGATGAGGACCGATGCCGCTCAATGGCAACCCGCACCCTATGCCTGCTGAGATTGTGCATGATGAGCAATTTTAAGCACTCCCTCCATTTCCATCTCTCGGTTGGAATGATGTACCACCACATCCCCTCCCATGGATGATGTTCAATAGGGTGGTGGTTGGGGATGGCATGTGGATGACCTAGTGGTACATCATGATGATGATGTTGTCGTGCAAGACCGGGAGTCAATGGTCATTAATCAACAAGATTTCTCTACTTCTATTGGTCAGTTTGAGGGACAAGGTAATATGAGTCTGCATCATAATGATTTGGTTCTGGAGGAAAATCTACAGCCAGTTATGGGCCAGGGGGAGCTACCTGTTATGGTGCAAGTTGTGGGGAACCTTCAGGTTCAGAATGCTGTTGATCAAGACACCGCCAATGCCCAGGATGCTTTGCTTAAGAATGTTGAGGTGCAACATGACTTTATGCCCTGGCCATTGTTCCATACCAGCCGCCTGTGCTGAAATAGGCGGACATCATTGCTGGCATGGCACAGGTTGTCTATGGACCGCCATTACCACCGGAGATGGCATGGAGGAGAACTTTTGATACTCTGTTGAGCTATTGCTCTGTTCCTGAGGTGCTGAAGCCAATCTCTCTGCTCCCAATTGAGCCACATCTGCTCTCCAAGTGCTCTTCGTCTCTTGCTTTTGATGATATTAACTAGGTTTTAGAGTTGGTCCCAACTAAAGATGCTACCCCTTCCGTTCCTTTGACTCCTCCTCCTGCCCCCAGGCTGTGGCACGAGCTTTATTCACTGCTTCTATTGATATGAGAGAGCATGTGGTGGTTGCAGCACTATTTTGTACTCAGGCTGCTGATGAGTAGCTTTCATTTTTTGTACAATGTGTGAAGAAGAATAAGAATTCTAGGCGAAATGTCCGTCCAGTTGTGGACACCTGTCTCCGTCGTTGCACGCAGAGTTCTATCAAGAGGGATGGATTTAAGCCTATGTTGCACGCACCTCCAATGAATGAACCAAATAAGAAGATGCCCCAGTCCAAGCCCACGGAGTCCCCATTCAATGCTGAGCATAAGGCCCACTCTTCCTCTGATGTGTCGCCTTTGGCGCTAATTCATCATATTCAACAAATTGGGGAAGGCTTGGGGATTCCTCCTGAGAAGCTTACGGTGGATGCGCTTATGCGGATCCTGCTGCTGCCAAGGCGAAATATTCAGATGACTAGTCTCCCTATGGGTTTCTGGGTGTGGCCCGCGCCTAAATTGGCTATTTATCATAGGCTTAATGTATGTGCTAGTTTTGGTTTTGTCTTTTAGGGTTGAATGTCATGTGTGATGTCTTTACTTTTGGTCCTTGATATGTTTGAGCTTATGTTCCTGCCACTCATTATATGGGTGTGCTTTTGTTGTTACTATATTTGGTTTTCATGGATAATCGTTTACTAGAAGCCGGTGCCTACTCTGCTAGAACATTCGTGGTATGAACTCTGATGATCGGCAATGTGCTGTGAGAAATAAAGTTGATGAAACTATGGCTTCTGACATTTGTATACAAGAGACAACAAAAGGAGTTTTTGGACTCCAAGTATATTAAAAAAATTCTACCTAAGGCATTTTGATTCATTTGAGTTCAGTCCTTCTATTGGCGCCTCAGGTGTGTCGGATCACGGGTACCGGCAAACCCTTGAGGTTTGAACTCTGGGTTGCGCGCAAAGTTCTTTCCCTCCTTCCGATCTACGCCCTAGCTCGC
This sequence comes from Triticum urartu, assembly GCF_056163025.1. Taxonomy (NCBI): domain Eukaryota; kingdom Viridiplantae; phylum Streptophyta; class Magnoliopsida; order Poales; family Poaceae; genus Triticum; species Triticum urartu. The sequence goes on along the minus strand of NC_141879.1, from coordinate 336,940,073 downwards.
TAAGGTCTCGCGGATGAACTCAATGCACTCGCAACACAAAGACACGAGGTTTATACTGGTTCGGGTCACCGATGTGGTGTAATACCCTACTCCAGTGCGGTGGTGGTGGCTTGCCTCTTGGGCTGATGATGAACAGTACAAGGGGAAGAACAGTCCTCGTGAGGTTGAGGTGTTCTTGTGCTTGGTGTGCTAAGGGTTGGCCTTTTATCATATCGGCTCTCCCCTTTGGTTGTGGCTAGCCCTACTTATATAGGCCCTGGTCCTCTCCCCAAATATTGAGCGAGAAGGGAGCCAACTACGGCGGCTAGTTTGAAAGGGGACAGATAGTACAAGCTATCATGACAAAAGGTGGTCTTCGCCTACTAAAGGTTCTGGTGGTCACGCCGTGCTGGGCTTGATGGTTACCTCCGTCCTGCCGTCCTTCTGGTCTTGGTCTCGTTGCACTGATATGGAAACCTTTGCCTGATGCCTCGGTACTCCGCGCCTGTGCTTGCCCCCTTGGCACCAAAGAGGTAACAAGGATGCCGCGTGTGTTGGTGCCCGCCTGGTGTCGGTCGTCATGGCTAACGTCACGAGAGCCTCGCAAGGTTCGCCCCGCCTTGATATCTCCGCTTCTCATGAGGCAGCCTGGTGAGGCCACTCCTGAGGAGGTCTTGCATCGTCTGCCTTGCGAGGCTTGGCCCCTCGCGAGGGTCTTGAATGCCTTGTTGACAATGATGGGCCGTACAGACCTACCAGCATAGCCACACCATGGGACGTAGGCAGGCAAGTGTGGGGACCCCCGTTCCTAGAACACCGACAGTAGCCCCAGGGCCCAAGGTGCACTCAGGCTTGGCTTCGAGGCCAAGCCAAAGGATCAAGCACGGAGCATCGCGGGCCCCAAAAGCCCGCGGCTTCGGTTGACGCGTGGTAGTTGATTGGTTGTGGGCGTCTCCGCTTCCCCACAATGCCTTTGAATCCGCCTGTCTATGCGGCCCCCACAACTTACACAGTTATTCTCCCATTGCCCACGCCTTGCTCCCTAGTCCTTCTACTTCCTCGAGACTCCACTCCTCCTCTCCGTTCTGTCCTCCACTCCGCCTGCTCCGTCGCCATGGTGCCGAAACAATCAGACAAGGGGAAGAAGCCTCTGTCTTCACCGAGGGCGCCTCCGTCCTTCGAGCCTACACTCGGTCGTCCTTTGGTGCTCAATGATGAGGCCATGGACAAGGTGCGCCCCAGGCTTGCTTCCAGTTTCTATGAGTGGGAAGAGATGGCGGCTTGGCCCGCGTCTCGCGCTCGCGTTGCTCGGGCAGCCACCGAGGTCCCAATCTTCATCGATGCCCTTTGGGCTGGCCTGATTCCCCCCTTCTCCGCCTTCTTCAACGTGGTGCTTGAGCATTATCAGATCCACATGCTTCATCTCGACACTCAATCTGTGACTCTTCTTGCTGTCTTCGCCTTTGTGTGCGAAGCCATGGTGGGCATCGCTCCTTCGGTGGCCCTCTTCTGCCACTTCTTCTCACTGCATCTGACAGACCCACGGCAGAGCTCGGGGTCCGTGAGCTTCCAGGACGTGGCCGCGACAGCGTACGAGGGGATTTCGGACACGATGAGTGTTTGTCGACGCCGGTGTTCTCAGCCCTCTGCTCCATGCTCCGCCAGGGCCTGCTGTTCCCAACTCCAGTTGGGGCCACCAGAGGCTCGCGAGCCCCCGTCTCATTCCCGTCTAGCTCAGGCTGAGGAGGTTGAAGGACCACGGCGTGGATGCGCCTATGGTGGTGAAGGAGCTCCTCAAGCACCGAGACGCTTCACTTCAGCGCCATTCCCGCCCGATGTGGGCCTTTCTCAACAGTCAGGACCATATGAGGTTTCAGGAGGAGGGGCTTCCTCTTAAGACGCGGCAAACGGTGCTTGCGGTCCTGACGGGTGCCCCCCTGCCGGACGACATGCCCAAGAAGAGCTGTCTGTTGTACCGCTGCGAGAACAACGCTAAATTTGTTGTGATCATGCCCTCCTTTGATGAGTGGGGGCTATGCCCGATCGGCCTGGTGGGGCCCTGCGAGAACCCCATCGATGTGGTTCCCTTCCTCGCCGTCGGTGCCGAGCTCGCCCCAAGTGAGGGTGCAGGAGGGCGAGCTCGGACGGACGCCCATGACCCAAGTGCTGAGGAGCACATGCCGCGTGGTGATCCTGGGGCGTCGTCCTCGGGAGCTCGCAATACCTCCCCTGGGGCGTCGGTTTCTGAGGCGACGCAGCATGCGGTTCCCGAGGTCAAAGCCCTGGAGGCCTCGGGAGGTCGTGATGAGACGGTGCCCGACTGTTCATCGCAGTCGGGCACCCCTGAAGTTGTCCCTCCAAGCTCTTCCTCGGCCTCGCTCCGCACCGGCCGCCACGTCCAACGCTTCGGTTGGCTTTGCATGGACTTCGAGGAGCTCTGCAAGAGGAAGGGATCCCCGAGCGGCAACAGCATCTTTGGGCCATTGAAGCGACGAAAGTATATTTCCGTCGACGAGTAAGTACCTTATCTCAGTGATCTTCCGTGTGTCGCCTTCCTTTCCTGACAATTATCCCCTCAGGACCCATTCTGCCAAGGCCATGAAATCTCCTAAGAGGCAGCTCCCTCTCGTCCCGTTGCACCCGCCAAGCTCCAGCGCTGCAGGCTCGGGTGCTGCCCACGGCGTGGGATGAGCCGTGGGAGTTGGTTCGTCACAAGGGCGCCCCGAGCTTGCGCCTTCGTCGTCCTTCCCTCTTGGTCTTGCTCGGAGTGCAACAGGCGTGCCACGAGCTCCTCCCCTGGTCATGAACAGCAGCTGGATGGCTTCGATCTTCAGCTCCTTCTCACGTAGCGGGCCCCGCCTGGCCGGGGCCCCTATCGAGGTCGGGTCGGAGCCCGGAGCGGCACCAGCCCGTAGCCCCCTATCAAGAGGGGATGCCTCGCTCCGCGTTCCGCCTGCAGCCCCCGTAGCGGAGGACGAGGTGGGTCGCACGTTGGAGTTTGAGCGTGAGCGGAGCGTTGTTCGTCACGATCTCTTCCAGGAGGCGATGATGCGTGCCTCGAGGCCGAGGGTCTACGACTGGCAAAGGAGTGGCACAGGCTGGAAGTGGCCATCAACCTTAGGCGCCACCAGCGCGAGCTAGAAAACACGAAGGCTGAGGCCTCTCTTGCAGCCTCCGATGAACCTGCTCCCGAGCTCCGGAGGAGGCTCGTGAAGCTGACCTCCGCCGCGAGGCTGCGGAAAAGCGTGTGTGGGAGCTCCACGCTTGGGGCGTGTCCGTCAAGCAGCAAGTGGAGGCGCGTAAAGCCGCTCTCGCGTCGCTGAGGGGGACGCCTGCTGAGGAAGATGAGGTCCGGAAGCGTGAGGAGGCGTTGGCTCTGGAAGCCATGGAGCGTAGTCTCGAGCTTGTGCAATTGGAGATGAGGGAACGTCAGGTTGCCCAAGCGGAAGATGTCGTCGGGGCTCGCGAGGCCAAGGTCTAGGAGGAAGTCGACCGCAAGGTGGCCGAGGTTCGCGTGGATCTTGAAGGTCGGCACGCCCTGAAGCTGATGCTTGCGGGAACCGAGGCAGCGGGCAGGACCGCTGCTATCAGACCCAGGTTAGACGAGGCGGAGAGGCGTGAGGAGGCCATAGCTGCCGCCCTGATGTCGGCACAGGCGGACATGGCCTCTGCCCGCGTCGAGCTGCTTTCTCTTCAAAGACAGGTTGATGACGCCGAGGCCGTCGCGTGGAAAAACAGGGAGGAAGTGCTTCAACGGCGGATGCTTGAGCGCGACCACGCCCCCATGCTCCAGGGCCTTTGGACCAAGGCTAATACCGCCCTGGGCTTCATCTGCGACGAGAATGCACCGCTCCCCCACTCGAATGACTACGCCAGTCACCTGAACTTCTTCACCAACGTGGTGACGTGCCTGGATGCTCGGTCTAACAGGGATCGCTAGCTTGTGGAAGAAGGAAGTCGCAGTCTACTTGGGCGCGCGTTCTCCCGCGTCTTCAGCCACCTCCGGAACATCTACCTCGACTTTGATTTCGACGCCACTATTGCTCTCGTGCCGGAAGCCATCCGGGGCGACTTGGCGCGGTGGGTCGAAGACCACATGGATGCGCTGGTCAGGGCCTTCGCTTCTGACGGTGACGGGGGCGTCGGCACCGGCGAAGGTGGAGGCAACGCAAACGACGGTGACAGCGATGCCAGCGGCACGTCTGAAGATGACATGGGGGACGCGGCGAGTGACATATCTGGCTAATTCCTGGTTGCTTTACTGCTCCACCCTGTATGCAAAAACTCGTGCGTGGCCCCTAAAGATTGTAAGAGCATTTTGGGAGGGGGAGCCCCTCATGTAAGCAAATCATGATTTCTACTCCTTTATGCCAAGCCGAGGGTGCGTTTTGGTCAGTCGTGAGTCTGACTGCAAGTTTTGCCGCTGCGGCTTACCTTAGCTGGAGCGGGCCCTGAATCGGGTTGTAAGGTCAAGAGTCACCACGGGTCTCCTAAAGGGTCTACTGACCCGCCCGAGATGGCCTCGCGAGGTTCCTACACCGGTCGGCACGCGTGCTGTTCTTAGCCCCGCTCCCGAGGGGCCCACGAGGGGGAGACGGTGAGCGTGAGCTCTAGAACAAGGCAAGAACCAGATGGCAAGAAATAGCTTGAACGAGAAAATACACCACCCGCACGCATCAACAAAAGCTTGACCTCAACTTAAATCCAAATCCAAAAAGCAAGGCAACAGAAGAAGTGATCCAAAGCAAATGGCCGCGTCCGGCGCCTAGTCTAGTCTTCTGGTCTTCGAGTCTTCTCACCAGCGCGGAGCTAAGTGCTGCCACTAGGCGTGGGAGGGAGCCCCAGGGCCTGAGGCCGGCACCCCTAAGACTCCGAGGCATGTACAGCCCCACTCATTATTACATGAGAGTGTCATGGGCGGCGAGCTTCACATGCACTGGACCTTCTTCACAGGAACCCGCCTTGCTTCATATCACCGGACCAGGGCCTCGCCTTGCGCCACCCCCTGCCTCCGCTGGAACGACTGGAAACCTGGATGGCCCAACGAGGGCAGAGGGGACGCCAATGGCGCCCTCGGCGACCATGGGTCCTCTGCCGGGGGAAAGGTCGCGGTTGCCACCCCGGCAGATGGCCTACCTCCGGACATTGCCTTGCTCCACGTGACTCAGGGAGGGGCCTTGCTCTTGGCCCCTTCCACGCAGCCCCCAGTGGGTCTCTCCTGTCGTGCCGGAATCACCGTTTGGCGCTGGGGCCTGGTTCATGTGTGGCTCATGGTTAGTGTAAGCTTGCTCGTGAGGGATTAGTGGTACCATATATCTATTGTCGACGGTGAGGTTGGCGGGGCTCTCCGGCGGCTCCTGTAAGGCTTCGGCTCCTAATGCTTCCTCCTCCCAACCTAGCCCGAGAAACGAGCCAGGGTCGTCCTCCGGTGTGTACTCCTGATACATCATGCGGGGCACATAGGCTTCTAGGGCTGTTACCCCCAAACAACCCGCCCTAGTGCCCCATACTCCACGTCGCCCGAACCAGCGCAGCTTCTTGAGGATGATAATGCGACGCCTCGCTGGGGCCATTGGGGTCAACGCTCGTGCCCGCGCTCACCAGAGGCGACGCGGGGACAACGGGGCCTCCGGCGCTGCTGGCCGTCCTAGGGCCGATGATGCTCCCAGGCGCACCAGAGGGCGCACTGTTGTAGCGTGGCCCGTTGTGAGGCCAAGTGGCGGCTCGGGAAGGAAGCAGATAGCAGAAAGGCGATGCTCCTGACGCCTCCGCATCTAGCAGCTTAGCGACACGTTCCAGTAGTGCGTCGCGTCCGCTCTCCATCAGCCGGCACCGCAGCAACTCCCGCGCCATCTTGATAACCCACAAGTATAGAGGATCGCAACATTTTTTGATGAGTAAGAGTGTCGAACCCAATGAGGAGCTAAAGGTAGAACAAATATTCCCTCAAGTTCTATCGACCAGCGATACAACTCTACGCACGCTTGACGTTCGCTTTACCTAGAACAAGTATGAAACTAGAAGTACTTTGTAGGTGTTGTTGGATAGATTTAAAAGATAATAAAGAGTACGTAAATAAAAAGTAGGGGCTGTTTAGATAAAGAAACAATAAAGTAAATATAGCGAGTGTGGAAAAGTGGTGGTAGGAGTTGCGAAATTTCCCCTAAGCAATTGACTACTTTACTAGACCCATAGCAAGTATTATGTGGGAGAGGCCACTGCTAGCATGTCATCCCTGACTTGGAATTCTATGCACTTATGATTGGAACTATTAGCAAGCATCTGCAACTACTAATGTTCATTAAGGTAAAACCCAACCATAGCATTAAGATATATTGGTCCCCCTTCAATCCCGTATGCATCAATTTCTATGCTAGGTTGAAGCTTCTGTCACTCTTGCCCTCCAATACATAGTCCTATCAACTTACAACTAACCCCAAGGTGTGCTCCATGCGCGCAATCATATGACGGGCACCAAAGGACAGCAACATAACCACAAGCAAATTAAATCAATCATAGCAATTCATCAACCACTGATAGGACAACGAAAATCTACTCAGACATCATAGGATGGCAACACATCATTGGATAATAATATGAAGCATAAAGCACCATGTTCAAGTAGAGGGTACAGCGGGTTGCGGGAGAGTGGACCGCAGTAGATAGAGGGGGGAAGGTGATGGATATGTTGGTGAAGATGGCGGAGGTTTTGGTGTAGATCGCGGTGATGATGATGGCCCTCGGTGGCAGTCCGGTGCCACCGGAAGCGAGGGGGAAAGAGCCCCCCTCCTTTTTCTTCTTCCGTGACCTCCTCCCTAGATGAGAGAAGGGTGTCCCCTCTAGTCCATGGTCTCCATGGCGTGGGAGGGGCGAGAGCCCCTCCGAGATTGGATCTGTCTCTCTGTCTCTCTCTGTGTCTGCGTTCTCAGATTCTTCCCTTTCACCGTTTCTTATATTCCCGGAGATCTGTAACTCCGATTGGCCTGAAATTTTAACACGATCTCTATCCGGATATTAGCTTTCTTGCGGCGAAAGAAGGGCATCAACCGCCTTACGGGTGGCCCACGAGGGTTAGGGGCGTGCCTGGGGGGGCAGGCGTGCCCTCCTGCCTCGTGGCCACCTCGGGCACCGTCTCGCATGCATTTTTCTTCCCAAAAATCATATATATTCCAAAAAAATCTCTGTCAGTTTTTATCCCGTTTGGACTCCGTTTGATATGGATATTCTGCAAAACAAAAAAAGTGCAACAAACAGGATCTGGCACTGGGCGCTGGATCAATATGTTAGTCCCAAAAATAGTATAAAAAGTTGCCAAAAGTATTTGAAAGTTGTAGAATATTGGCATGGAACAATCAAAAATTATAGATACGATGGAGACGTATCAGCACCCCGAAGCTTAATTCCTGCTCGTCCCTGAGTAGGTAAATGATAAAAAATATAATTTTTGATGTGGAATGCTACCTAGCATAATCTTGGTCACATATCTAATCATGGTATGAATATTAAGACACGAGTGATTCAAAGCAATAGTCTATCATTTGACATAAGAACAATAATACTTCAAGCCCACTAATAAAGCAATCATGTCTTTTCGAAATAACAAGGCCAAAGAAAGTTATCCCTACAAAATCATATAGTCTGGCTATGCTCCATCTTCTTCACACAAAATACTCACATCATGCACAACCCCGATGACAAGCCAAGCAATTGTTTCATACTTTTGACGTTCTCAATCCTTTTCAACTTTCGCACAATACATGAGCCTGAGCCATGGACATAGCACTATAGGTGGAATAGAATGGTGGTTGTGGAGAAGACAAAAAGGAGAAGATAGTCTCACATCAAGTAGGCGTATCAACGGGCTATGGAGATGCCCATCAATAGATATCAATGTGAGTGAGTAGGAATTGCCATGCAACGGATGCACTAGAGCTATAGGTATATGAAAGCTCAAACTGAAACTAAGTGGGTGTGCATCCAACCTGCTTGCTCATGAAGACCTAGGGCATTTGAGGAAGCCCATCGTTGGAATATACAAGCCAAGTTCTATAATGAAAATTCCCACTAGTATATGAAAGTGATAACTCAAGAGACTCTCTATATGAAGAACATGGTGCTACTTTGAAGCACAAGTGTGGTAAAAGGATAGTAACATTGCCCCTTCTCTCTTTTTCTCTCATTTTTTCTTTTTTTTTCTTTTTTTGTAGGCTTCTTTGGCCTCTCTCTCTCTTTTTTGGGGCTTCTTTGGCCACTTTTATTTTGATAACCTCACATGGGACAATGTTCTAATAATGATGATCATCACACTTTTATTTACTTACAACTCAATATTACAACTCGATATCTAGAACAAGGATATGACTCTATATGAATGCCTCTGGCGGTGTACCGGAATGTGCAATGATCTAGCGTAGCAATGACATAAAAAAACGGACAAGCCATGAAAACATCATGCTAGCTATCTTACGATCATGCAAAGCAATATGGCAATAAATGCTCAAGTCATGTATATGATGATGATGAAAGTTGCATGGCAATATATCTCGGAATAGCTATGGAAATGCCATGATAGGTAGGTATGGTGGCTGTTTTGAGGAAGGTATATGGTGGGTTTATGCTACCGGCGAAAGTTGTGCGGTACTAGAGAGGTTAGCAATGATGGAAGGGTGAGAGTGCGTATAATCCATGGACTCAACATTAGTCATAAAGAACTCACATACTTATTGCAAAAATCTATTAGTCATCGAAACAAAGTACTACGCGCATGCTCCTAGGGGAATAGATTGGTAGGAAAAGACCATCGCTCGTCCCCGGCCGCCACTCATAAGGAAGACAATCAATAAATACCTCATGCCCCAACTTCGTTACATAACGGTTCACCATACGTGCATGCTACGGGAATCACAAACCTCAACACAATTATTTCCACAATCCACAACCACCCACTAGCATGACTCTAATATCACCATCTTTATATCGCAAAACTATTGCAAGGAATCAAACATATCATATTCAGTGATCTACAAGTTTATGTAGGATTTTATGACTAACCATGTGAATGACCAGTTCCTGTCATCTCTCTAAATAGATATAAGTGAAGCAAGAGAGTTTAATTCTTTCTACAAAAGATATTCCCATGCTCTAACAAATCTAAGTGCAGCAAAAGAGCATTCTACAAATGGCGGTTGTCTATGTAAAGAGAAACAGGCAATCCAAACTTCAAATGATATAAGTGAAGCACATGAAGCATTCTATAAAGCCATACTCAAAAGATATAAGTGAAGTGCAAAGAGCATTCTATAAATCAACCAAGGACTATCTCATACCAGCATGGTGCATAAAGGAAAAGTGAAAACTAAATGCAAAAGACGCTCCAAGATTGCACATATCGCATGAACGAAACGAATCCGAAAACATACCGATACTTGTTGAAGAAAGAGGGGATGCCTTCCGGGGCATCCCCAAGCTTAGATGCTTGAGTATCCTTGAATATTTATTTGGGGTGCCTCGGGCATCCCCAAGCTTGAGCTTTTGCCTCTCTTCCTTCTTCTCACATCGTGACCTTCTCGATCATCGAACACTTCATCCACACAAAACTTCAACAGAAAACTCGGTAAGATCCGTTAGTACAATAAAGCAAATCACTACTCTAAGTACTGTTGCAAACCAATTCATATTTTTTTGCATTGTGTCTACTGTAATATAACTTTTCCATGGCTTAATCCACTGATATAAATTGATAGTTTCATCAAAACAAGCAAACTATGCGTCAAAAACAGAATCTGTCTAAAACAGAACAGTCTGTAATAATCCGAACAATCACCATACTTCTGTTACTTGAAAAGTTATTAAAAAATTAGAAACAATAAACAATTTGTATAGGAAGACAGTTCAAAAATAATCAGAACCATTTGCAGTTCCTGCTAAAAATGAAAAATCGTGCACTACAGCCAAAGTTTCTGTCCTGCATCGTACAAACCATCAAGCAAATGTAAACATCCTAAAGGCAAACCTTGGCACATTATTTTTATATTTAAACTTTATAAAAGCACACAACAGAAATAAATGAATCTCTAAAACTTCCGGGTTGTCTACCTGGCAGCGCTTTCTTTAAAGCCATTAAGCTAGGCATACGGTGCTCAAGTAATGCATCCCAAGGTATATCAAAGCCAATTTTAATTAACAATGATTTGTAATTTAGTAGTGAGCACAAAGTAGCATGTATCATGCAAAAACGAAGTCTAACTCTCTCCCTATGCATTGGCATGTCATAAAAGAACAATTCATGCACACATAGTAAATGCCAATGCATAATATAAACAGTTTCTTGCAATTTTATCATGTGGGAAGCATAGAGAGGTGGAGATATAGTTCCTCTCTCATAATAATTGCAAGTAGGAGCAGCAAGCACATGCATATTATATTCATCAAAATCATCATGTGCAACGTTAAAAGGCAACCCATCAATATGTTCCTTAATAAGAGCAAACTTCTCCGATATAGTGTAGTTTGGAGAATTCAAAAAGATAATAGGACTATCATGTGTGGGTGCAATAGCAACAATTTAATGTTTAACATAAGGAACTATAGCAAGTTCATCTCCATAAGCAGAATTCATATTGGCATCTTGGCCACAAGCATAGCAAGCATCATCAAAAAGGGATATTTCAAGAGAATCAAAGGGATCATAATAGTCATCATAGCAATCATCCTTCGGTAAGCGTGAAGGGAAATTAAACAATGTATGAGTTGAAGAGTTACTGTGGGCACGGGTATCTAATCCACTCTTCCTCCTTTTGTTCTTCGCTCTCTTCCTCATCTTTTTCATCCAATGAGCTCACAGTTTCATCAATTTCTTCTTCCATAGACTCCTGCAAAATATTAGTTTCTTCTTGGACAGCGGAGTAGTCCTCAATATATGGTTCAACATAGGCATTAGAAGCATAATTATCATAGCAATATTTAAGTATGGCAAAATTTTCATATTTGTAAAGAGTAGCATCATACTTTTCAATCAAAGAAGCAATTTCGTAAGCACCCTTAAAAGCAACGAATTCTTCAATTTGTTGAACATCATAGTAACTATAAACACCCTTAGCATAAGAGGATACGATTCCATTATCACTAAACAAACATTGTTTGGGAAGGTGTTTCTTAGGGTTCTCAGAACAACAAGTAAAATCACATATTTCACATAAATTCCAAGCATAGCATTGCAAACGATGAATTTGACCCAGAATTTTTTTCCTTTTTCAGATATTCGGTGTCGCACATAACAAGCATGCTCATCTAAAGATTTTCCCTCAACTAAGCTAGTTGGGGTTTCAGCACGAGCACATAGGGATCGAAGATGATCCAAGTAATAAGCTTCAGCAATGTGATAGATTTTGAGTGGTTCATCAACCATTGGTGTAGTAGGTACAACTTTTTTTTTGATATTTTGCGTTTCCTACCCATAACTAAAGAGAGAAAACAACTAAGAATAACAAATAAAAATTACTTAGTGATAAAGAAACCAAGCACACACGAGAATATTCACCCCACGCTATTGCTCCCCGGCAACGGCGCCAGAAAAAGGTCTTGATAACCCACAAGTATAGGGGATCGCAACAGTTTTCGATAAGTAAGAGTGTCAAACCTAATGAGGAGCTAAAGGTAGAACAAATATTCCCTCAAGTTCTATAGACCACCGATGCAACTCTACGCACGCTTGACGTTCGCTTTACCTAGAACAAGTATGAAACTAGAAGTACTTTGTAGGTGCTGTTGGATAGGTTTACAAGATAATAAAGAGTACGTAAATAAAAAGTAGGGCTGTTTAGATAAAGAAACAATAAAGTAAATATAGAGAGTGTGGAGAAGTGGTGGTAGGAGTTGTGAAATTGCCCCTAAGCAATTGACTACCTTACTAGACAGATAGCAAGTATTATGTGGGAGAGGCCACTGCTAGCATGTCATCCCTGACTTGGAATTCTATGCACTTATGATTGGAACTATTAGCAAGCATCCGCAACTACTAATGTTCATTAAGGTAAAACCCAACCATAGCATTAAGATATATTGGCCCCCCTTCAATCCCGTATGCATCAATTTCTATGCTAGGTTGAAGCTTCTGTCACTCTTGCCCTCCAATACATAGTCCTATCAACCTACAACTAACCCTAGGGTGTGATCCACGCGCGCAATCATATGATGGGCAACAAAGGACAACAACATAACCAAAAGAAAATTAAATCAATCATAGAAATTCATCAACCACTGATAGGACAACAAAAATCTACTCAAGCATCATAGGATGGCAACACATCATTGGATAATAATATGAAGCATAAAGCACGAAGTTCAAGTAGAGGGTACAGAGGGTTGCGGGAGAGTGGACCGCTGTAGATAGAGGGGGAAGGTGGTGGAGATGTTGGTGAAGATGGCGGAGGTGTTGGTGTAGATCGCGGTGATGATGATAGCCCCCGGTGGCAGTCCGGTGCCACCGGAAGCGAGGGGGAGAGAGCCCCCTCCTTTTTCTTCTTCCTTGACCTCCTCCCTAGATGGGAGAAGGGTTTCCCCTTTGGTCCATGGTCTACATTGCATGGGAGAGGTGAGAGCCCATCCGAGATTGGATCTGTCTCTCTGTCTCTCTCTGTTTCTGCGTTCTCAAATTCTTCCCTTTCACCGTTTCTTATATTTCCGGATATCCGTAACTCCGGGTGGGCTAAAATTTTAACACAGTCTCTATCTGGATATTAGCTTTCTTCCGGCGAAAGAAAGGAATCAACCGCCTTACGGGTGGGCCACAATGGTCAGGGGCGCGCCGGGGGGGGGGGGGGGCGGGTAGGCGCGCCCTCCTGCCTCGTGGCCACCTCCGGCACCATCTCGCATGAATTTTTCTTCCAAAAAATCATATATATTCCAAAAATTTCTGTTAGTTTTTGTCCCGTTTGGACTCCGTTTGATATGGATATTCTGCGGAACAAAAAACATCAACAAATAGGAACTGGCACTGGGCACTGGATCAATATGTTAGTCCCAAAAATAGTATAAAAGTTGCCAAAAGTATATGAAACATGTAGAATATTGGCATGGAACAATCAAAAATTATAGATACGACGGAGACGTATCACGCCACCATGAGCGCGGCCCGCATGTTCGCCTGCTCCTGCCGGGTGTGTGGTGTCGTTGCTGCGGCATGGCTTGCGGCCCTTGCAGCGGCTCGCATTTGCCGTGGGGTCGGGGTGGATGATGTCTGGCCGCGCCGCCCGCGCCCTGAAGCGTTAGGCGGCGGCCGCGCCGCCTGCGGCGTGGGGTTGAGGTCTTCGTGGGCTGGTGTCGCCGCCCGGGCTGGCCAAGCTGCCCAGCGGTCGGAGTCAGCCCTTGGGTCGCTGGACATCGGGGTCGCGGAGCGTCGGCGGGATGATTGGCGAGGAAGAGACTCCGGTGCACCCCTACCTAGCGCGCTAAATGTCGGATCACGGGTTCTGGCAAACCCTTGAGGTTCGAACGCTGGGGTGCGCACGAAGTTCTTTCCCTCCTTCCGATCTACGCCCTAGCTCGCTAAGGTCTCGTGGACAAACTTGACGCACTCGCAACACAAAGACACAAGGTTTATACTGGTTCGGGCCACCGATGTGGTGTAATACCATACTCCAGTGCGGTGATGGTGGATTGCCTCTTGGGTTGATGATGAACAGTACAAGGGGAAGAACAACCTCGTGAGGTTGACGTGTTCTTGTGCTTGGTGTGCTAAGGGTTGGCCTTTTATCAGACCGGCTTTCCCCTTTGGTGGTGGCTAGCCCTACTTATATAGGCCCTGGTCCTCTCCCCAAATATTGAGCGACAAGGGAGCCAACAATGGTGGCCAATTTGAAAGGGGACAGCTAGTACAAGCTATCTTGACAAAAGGTGGTCTTCTCCTGCTAAAGGTTCTAGTGGTGACGCCGTCCTGAGCTCCATGGTGACCTCCGTCGTACCATCCTTCTGGTCTTGGTCTTGTTGCACTGATATGGAAACCTTTGCCTGATGCCTCGGTACTCCATGCATGCGCTTGCCCCCTTGGCACGAAAGAGGAAACAAGGACGCCGCGCATGCTGGCGCCCGCCTGGCGCACGCCTGGTGTCGATCGTCATGGCCCACGTCACGAGAGCCTCACGAGGTTCGCCCCGCCTTGATATCTCCGCTCCTCGCGATGCAGCCTGGTGAGGCTGCTCCTGAGGAGGTCTTGCGTCGTCCGCCTCACGAGGCTTGGCCCCTCGTGAGGGTCTTGAATGCCTAGTTGACGATGATGGGACGTACAGACCTGCCAGCACAGCCACGCCATGGGCCGCAGGCAGGCAAGTCTGGGGACCCCCGTTCCCAGAACGCCGACAAGGTGGTATTATGGCTGTCTGGAATTCATTTGTGCTGACTGGGTGATTGATTGAAACCAAACCTTTTGGTATTATCATGCACTTCACCTCCACTCATAACAATGAGAAATGGACTTTGGTTAATGTGTATGGGCCTTGTCAAGGCCCTACTAGAGATGACTTTGTCAGCTGGCTGTACAATTTGTCTATCCGTGAAAATGAGAATTGGCTGGTACTTGGTGATATTAGCTTTATCAGGTCAACAAATAACATGAACCTTCCTGATGGGGATGTCAATGACATTTTTATTTTTAATGAAATCATTGGCACTACAGAAAATACACTTCTGTGATGATATGTGTTTGTCACACTAGGTCACATTTTCTGTCATGCATGTACATCCATGACGATTTTATGACAGAATCAAGATAGTCATACCTATGTTGTCGTAGAAGTGTTCCATGACAATACCAAAATTATCATCATGGAAGTGTCCACTTCCATGACGATAAATGGCGTGTCATGGAAGTGCTTTCATCAAGGGTAACTGACATGTGGCATCCACCATAATGGGTCGCTGTTAAGCTATCGGGTTCCGGTTTGGATCCAATAACCCATTAACAGCTCGGACCATTGGGGATTTTCCACGTGTAAAATTCCCATTCGCTGGCGGATCCACATGTGTCGGCCCAACGTTAGGAAAGTTTTCATCCAGCGAATGGATGGGACGCGCCTATGATACGTCGACATGTGGCTCGGCCCAACAGTGGCCCATTCAGGTCAAAAGGCTGGCCCGTTTGACCTGGTCAAAAGGCTGGCCCATTTACAGCCCGCTAACTCACGGCCCATTATGGCTTATCCGAATTAGGCCCAGTAGCGTCATCTGGGCTGTCCAATATGATTCCAACCCGCTGTCGGTGTCAAAACCGGCGGATCTTGTGTAGGGGGTCCCGAACTGTGTGTCTAGGTCGGATGGTAACAGGAGGCTGGGGACACGATGTTTTACCCAGGTTCGGGCCCTCTTGATGGAGGTAAAACCCTACGTCCTGCTTGATTAATATTGATGATATGGGTAGTACAAGAGTAGTTCTACCACGAGATCAGAGAGGCTAAACCCTAGAAGCTAGCCTATGGTATGATTGTTGTTCGTCCTACGGACTAAAACTCTCCGGTTTATATAAACACCGGAGAGGGCTAGGGTTACACAGAGTCGGTTACAATGGTAGGAGATCTACATATCTGTATCGCCAAGCTTGCCTTCCACGCCAAGGAAAGTCCCTTCCGGACACGGGACGAAGTCTTCAATCTTGTATCTTCATAGTCCAGGAGTCCGGCCGAAGGTATAGTCCGGCCATCCGGACACCCCCTAACCTAGGACTCCCTCAGTAGCCCCTGAACCAGGCTTCAATGACGACGAGTCCGGCACGCAGATTGTCTTCGGCATTGCAAGGCGGACACTACCTTTGTGTTCAAAATCATCTATGAAGTACTTGTAGGAGGAACCCGCCTTGCAATGCCGAAGACAATCTGCGCGCCGGACTCGTCGTCATTGAAGCCTGGTTCAGGGGCTACTGAGGGAGTCCTGGATTAGGGGGTGTTCGGATAGCCGGACTATACCTTCAGCCGGACTGCTAGACTATGAAGATACAAGATTGAAGACTTTGTCCCGTGTCCGGAAGGGACTTTCCTTGGTGTGGAAGGCAAGCTTGGCGATACGGATGTGTAGATCTCCTACCATTGTAACTGACTCTATGTAACCCTAACCCTATCCGGTGTCTATATAAACCGGAGGGTTTTTGTCCATAGGACAACACATACAGAACAACAATCATACCATAGGCTAGTGTCGGATTTCGGGTTCTGGCAGACCCTTGAGGTTCGAACACTGGGGTGCGCACGGAGATCTCGCTTCCTACCTACCTGCACCCCTCCGCCGCGCTAAGATCTAAGCTATGGAAAGAACAACATAAGAGACACAGGGTTTATACTGGTTTGGGCCACCGTTGTGGTGTAATACCCTACTCCAGTTTGTGGCCTATAATGTATGTAACATGGAAGATACCGCGATATCTTGGTTGTTATGTTGACAATGAAAGCATACCGCTCAAATATTATTTATCTCTATTTCAAAAATTCGAGCTCTCGCACCTCTACAAATCCCTGCTTCCCTCTGCGAAGGGCCTATCTATTTACTTTTATTGCTGAGTCATCATCCTCTTATAAAAAGCACTAGTTAGAGAGCACCACTGTCATTTGTATGCATTGTTATTAATTTACATTAAGTGATTGTGACTGTATCTCTTTTACCATGAATTACAATGTCTAGTTAGTCCTTGATCTTCAGGGGTGCTCTGCTTTTATGTTTTGCGGTCCTAGAGAGGGCTAGCGAGATACCATCTTGTTATATCATGTCATGATTGTTTTGAGAAAGAGTTGTCATCTGAGATTTATTATTATTTCTCGCTAGTTGATTAGGGCATTGATATGAGTAAATGTGAGACCTAAATGTTATTGTGAATGTGGTTAGTTCATAATCTTTGCTAAAAACTTGAATGCCGGCTTTACATATTTACAACAACAAGATCAAATAGAGTTTGTAGAAGTTTCTCTTTATCATTTTTAGTTTGTCAACTGAATTGCTTGAGGACAAGGAATGGGTTAAGCTTGGGGGAGTTGGTACATCTCCATCGTATCTACTTTTCCAAATTCTTTGCCCTTGTTTTGAACTCTAATTTGCATGATTTGAATGGAACTAACCTGGACTAACGATGTTTTCAGTAGAATTGCCATGGTGTTATTTTTGTGCAGAAATAAAAGTTCTCGTAAGGACCTGAAACTTCACAGAGATCAGTTTTGGAATAAAAATAAAATATTGGCGAAAGAATCAACCTAAGGGGGCCCACAACCTGCCCATAAGGGCGGGGGCGCGCCCTCTGTCCTTGTGGGCCCCCTGGGCCTCCACCGACCTCAACTCCAACTCCATATATTCACGTTCGGGGAGAAAAAATCAGAGAGAAGGATTCATTGCGTTTTACGGTACGGAGCTGCCGCCAAGCCCTGTTCTTCCTCGAGAGGGCAGATCTAGAGTCTGTTTTGGGCTCTGGAGATGGGAAATCATCGCCATCATCATCATTAACTATCTTCCATCACCAATTTCATGATGCTCAACATCGTTCATGAGTAATTCCATCGTAGGCTTGCTGGACCGTGATGGGTTGGATGAGATTTACCATGTAATCGACTTAGTTTTGTTAGGGTTTGATCCCTAGTATCCACTATGTTCTAAGAATGATGATTGCTATGAGTTTGCTATGCTTAATGCTTGTCATTAGGGCCCGAGTGCCATGATTTCAGATTTGAACCTATTATGTTTTCATGAATATATTTTGTGTTCTTGATCCTATCTTGCAAGTTATGGTCACCTACTACGTGTTTTGGTCCGGCAACCCCGAAGAGACAATAGTCGGCACACTTCCCGGTGATAACCGTAGTTTGTGGAGCTCATGTATTCACTAAGTGCTAATGCTTTGGTCCGGTTCTCTATTAAAAGGAAGCCTTAATAGTTCTTAACTTCCAATAGGATTCTGCTACCATGGGAGGGTAGGACAAAAGATGCCATGCAAGTTCTTTTCCATAAGCACGTATGACTATATTTGGAATACATGCCTACATTATATAGATGAACTGGAGCTAGTTCTATGTCACCCTATGTTATAACTATTGCATGATGAATTCCATCCGACATAATTATCCATCATTGATCCATTGCCTATGAGTTCATTTCATATTGATCTTTGCTCCATTACTTTTCCGTGGCCACTGTTACGATTGCTACAAAACTGCTACTGTTACTTTTGCCACTGTTACCGTAACTTTCATACTACTTTGCGACTAAATATTTTGCGGCAGATATTATGTATTTCAGGAGTGGTTGAATTGACAACTCAAATGCTAATACTTGAGAATATTCTTTGGCTGCTCTTGTGTCGAATCAATAAATTTGGGTTGAATACTCTACTCTCGAAAACTGTTGCGACCCCCTATACTTGTGGGTTATAAATATGTAGCCCATGGTTAGTGTGGCCTAGTTTTAAAAAATAGGTTATTGCGGCCACTAGCAAACTGCGGAAAATGAACTGCACTAACTACAAGCAAACAAATAAACAAGACAACAAGGAAATAAATAAGCAAGCAACTTACGCTAGGCTATCACGGCTATTACACATATTACATCCACTGGGCACCAAAGTTCGCCATCAGTGCAAATATGGGGAACAAAGCAGCATATTACATACACTAGTTCTCAAAGTTCACGACCAGTGCAAATAAACGCCGCAACAAAACAAGTCTAGCACTGAAACCACTTCACAAGAGCTCAAGAAACAATATCTTAGGTATCCACCATGCTCGTAAGACGCTTAGCAAGATTAAATCCTCCAGCGCTTTCTAATGCACCAAATAATATGCATTTGAGTTCTGCAGGAACTTCCTCAGTCCTTCGGCTTCCTGTCGCAGCACATCTGATCGATGTCTTTCAACTTGAAGTTGAGACTCAAGAAGTCGAACCGATTCAGGAAGCGAGTTTGAAGAGCTGGGGCCAGCAGTATTGGCCAGTAAATTGAACACTACATCAAGACAGGACTTTGGGGTTGTCTCACTGTCTTCAAGATAGTTTCTGGTCAATGTCTGACTATCTTGAACCTTATATGCATTACTTCCTTTACCATTGCATAATTGGGTACTCTTCTCCAATATTGTGTCTGCATTCTAAAAGAGAAACAAGCAGACACGTCGCATGTTTACCATGTTGTATATGAAACTCATTTTGGTAAACCAGTTCAGTAGTAAGGTGGACATGATAACAACATGAAACAAACATATATCTATGTGGTATGGTCACTGTATGGTCTATATCATTCTAGTTTATGTTGCTAAATCAAGATAGAGACAGTTCAAATCATATATGTTTAAGACAAAGCAGCATAGAGAAAATATAAGTGTGGGAAACTACACATCAATAACAACACTTGTATTGTGCATGGCATGAGAACATAACTGTTTATTCAATTGAGACTAAAATCAACATAGAGCAAGTTACAACAGCAAACACGTTAAAGAAATAGGTTTAAAACATACCTGTTGTGCCATTGGAGTTTTAATGGCATCCTTCAAATTTGAAATTAGTTGGTATGAGTAAATACAGTGATGCAAGAGCAAAGGAGTATGAACCATAGCTACGGAACCTGATCTGAGAACAATTCTTCTTCTGCTTTAGGCATTGACTTGGGGTTCGGAGTGGTGGTCCTCGTGCTTTGGGCACGGCAGTTGCCTTACTAACTGCTCGTGTTTGGGTAATCTGTGGTGGAGACGGTATTGTGTCAACTGGAAATGGGTTACTGTCTGCTGGGGTTGGGGTTAGAAGGAGTGTAGCTGCTTCTCTGTCCAACTGAGTAGGGGTACAATCTGCGTGAGTCTAGGTTATGTGTGGTGGGGCTAGTTCTTGGGCAAGTACAACCGTGGTTCTATCTGCATCGACAGGTAGCACGATCTTTTCCGAAGACTGTGTTTTTACTCCCATAGATACTGCCATCACGCCCTCCAATTCAAATGGCTGGTAAACAAGAAAAGTAATTGAATGTATAGACATTGTAAGATAGACAGGTGCAATGGATAGTAGGGAAGAAAACAGGGCATGAAATAATTCAAATTTATGTTGTCTAACCAAACATGATAGCATGACATAATTTCACATATATGATGGCTAATTAAACATAATAGCCTGACACAATTTCACATATATGATGGCAAACTAAACAGGACAGAATGACATCAAAATATGATGACTATGTAAACATGATGACATGACATAACTATATGATGTGTCTATTAAAGTGGTTGGCATGCCATAATTCACAAACATGCCATCGATGGAAACATGATGGCATGATATAATTCACAGATAGAATAACATAATTCAAAATATGAATAGTATGTTAACAAGATAAGATGATATAACTGTGTTATGTCTTTAGAAAATGGATTGTCATGCCATAATTCAGATACATGTTGTCTATGTAAACATCATGGCATGATATAATTCAAATATATGATTTATATACTAAGCAAGTGAGTAGAGGGCAATCGCATATATGATGTGTCAACTAGAATGATGGCATTCAATATTGTGTATATGATGTAAAAACTAAGCATTGCAAGACAACATATGCATGATATGAGTAATATAACCCTACCAAGTTTGAGCATGCACCTCAAGGGGAAAATTGGACTGGTCATCTGCCTCTGAATCCTCCTCTGAGGAGCTATTTGTAACAAGTAAGATATCTGCTTCAGCAGGTAGCATTGTCTACTCTGAAGACCTTTTTTTCACTCCATATTTTTCCATCACCAATTCAAATGGCTGATGCACAGGAAGAGCAGTTGAACATACAAACATCATCGACAAATGGAATGAGTAAGAGAAAAAAAAGGATGGCATGATATAATTCACATATATGACGCTTGGCTAAACAACATGGCATTGCGTAATTCCCATACATAATTCCTTGCAACAAGATAGCATTGCATGATCCACATATATAATGTCTTGCAACAAGATGGCATTGCAAAATTCACATATATGGTAATTAGACAGTAAACAGGTGGCATTCACACAAAGCATGTCTAAACTAAGCAAATCACATGCCAATGAAAGACACCATATGGACGATATGACCAATATAACCCTGCCAACTTAGAGCATGCACCTCAGGGGGAAATAGGACTGGTCATCTGTCTCTGAATCCTCCTCTGAGTAGCTATCCGTAACCAGCAAGACATGCGCTTCGTCACATATCATTGTCTGCTATGAAGACCTCATTTTCACTCCAGATTTTTCCATGACCATGTCGAATGGGTGATGCATAGGAAGAGTAATTGAATGTACTAAAATTATTGACAAATTTAATACGTAATAAAAAAGTATGGCATGATATAATTCACATATAAGATGACTGGCTAACCAGGATGGTGTCGTTCAAAATAGACAGGGGTATATATTTTTCCCTAACCCGTGCACGGACAAACCAATGCCATAGCAGAGTACCAGAGACCAATATTTTCGAAGGACCAACATGCAGATCAAGAGGACAAACATCAAGCCAGAGAAGTAAGATGTCACCAGGAGAAAAACCTCCCTTGCCGGGCAGGCGAGCTCGGCGAGGACGGGGTTGACCCCGGAAGAGAATGTCCCAGGCGTCCCCAGGTAGGGCCTGCCGGGGCTCACGGAGGCAAAACCACCTCACCCAACTACTCCTCCACGACCCACGTCGTCAATCGATGTGGTGTCAAGCCGCAAAGTGACTAAGTGGCAGCCATTCGCCACATGGCGGCCTCTTTCTACAGGGGATACCTACAAGCGACACCCATCCTACGACGTGTCAAGCAAGCAGGTGTGAAGCTGTCAAGATAGCCCGGCTAGGCTTGCCGGGCAAGAGATGATGTGATGCCGAGCGGCGCATTTAGTGTGCCCTATCAGCCTGCAGGCTTACGTATGATAGCACTATTTGCTATCTTGTCAGTGCATAATGACTACATTGCCATTGTGGTGACCCCTTAACCAATAAAATGAGGCCCATGGCAACCATAACAGGGGTTAGAAGGTTGGATACCATGCATTCATATGCGCGTAGCCACTGCCACCCCGAGGCAACCCTGCCGGGCAAGTGTACTATGCTCCACCACTATCGTTCCACCATCAATCCACCAAAGCAGGAGTAGGGTTTTACACCTCGTGGTAGCCCAAACCTAGGTAAATTTGCTTGTGTAATCTCTGCCGTGCTGTCCCATGCTCCTCTGCTCTTTGTGCAACGTGATATCCCCCCTGCCGAAACAGCAAGGAGCCTTTGGTCCCATAGGTGGCCGTGGTTTCCCCACGACATCTTTGGGACACCAGGTAGGGGGATCACAGGCATGAACCTGAAAGCATGTACAACGCGTCCTATCCGTGGTAGCCATGTGAAGCCTTGGGCATTTGCGGCGCCTACGAAGATATGAAGGTTAAGCGGGGCCGTCCCCACACCCGCATTATTCGTCACCTCCTTCCGCCGTAAGCATGCCTACAACGAAGATTGGTGCTGGCGGCGGTATGCTCCTCTCGGTGGCCCATGCGGCATGCTCGCCATTCGGGCGCTGAACAAAAGAAAGAAGGGGGACAAGACGTGCAGATGCAAGGTGTCTCTTTTCCGTCCCTTCCCTTCATCAGTGGCCGAGCCGGGTAGGGCCTGGCATCATCAATGTCGATGACTACCGCGTGATACTCGGCCTAGTATTTACTGCATTTCAGGGAATCCTGAGTGAAGCACCGGTATGAATCGGTTGGTTGATCCCCTGGCGAGCCCACTCCAGTGGGGCTGGTAGCATTGGCATGACCGATGTGATGGCTGCCGCCAGGCTTCTTACAAGAAAAAAGGGGGAAGGGGAGGGGACCAGAAGAGTCCAGCGCCATACCCCCACTGCCTGCCAGGCACGCTCGATGTGTGTTGGCCCCTGCCGGGAACAAGGGAACTGCCC
Organism: Triticum urartu; assembly: GCF_056163025.1. NCBI lineage: Eukaryota > Viridiplantae > Streptophyta > Magnoliopsida > Poales > Poaceae > Triticum > Triticum urartu. The sequence goes on along the minus strand of NC_141879.1, from coordinate 336,917,190 downwards.
TGTTCGGTTTCCATCGTTCTGGACATCGCTGGCACGCCGAGCAGGCATGGCCCGGTAGAGGGAGAAAGAACTGAAAACGAAAGCTAAGTCCACATCATCGTTCCTTTTGCCGCATTTTAGATTCTTGCGACTGTTTATCCCTTGGCTTGAGTAAGCGTTTGTATCGTGAAAAGCCCTCATGTGATGGAACCTTGGCTAGTTTCTTTGATCGCACCATTGTCCTGTCCTGAGCCATGCTCACAAGACAAGAGGCCGCATCGGGAGCTACCAAGGAAAAACCTGCCGGGATACATCCACGCCAAGATGAGTGTTAAGGGCCAGGCCCTTACGACAATCGCGACAATATGATACCGACAGGCATCCGGAACAGACATAGGGATTGATCATGCGGACGCAAACATATAAAGTTCAAAGGGATAAACGCCCATTTAAGATTCAGCAAGGAATATCAGTTCCACGCGAACACCAAAGATACAATGCCTAAACGTGAAGTGCACTTCATGTCTTACTACAGGGTAACACAAGAGCAACAACGACCCGTTACTTGGTCTGAGGGCTAGGTGAAGCCGTTTGGACGTGAAGAACCCTGGCGGCCCAGCAAGCGGCTTTCTCCTTGGCAGATGTGACGTCGGCACCCGCTGGCAGCTTCTTGAACCCATTTTCACGGTCGAGATTGTCGGGGTGTGGGGTTTTGGCAAACCCTTAAGGTTCGAACACTAGGGTGCGCGCGAAGTCTTTCCCTCCAACCGATCTATGCTCTAGCTCGCTAGGATCTTGCAGACAAACTCGACGAACTCACAACACAGAAGGACACAGGGTTTATACTGGTTTGGGCCACCGTTGTGGTGTAATACCCTACTCCAGTGTGGTGGTGGTGGATTGCCTCTTGGGCTGATGATGAACAATACAAGGGAAGAACGGCCTCCTGAGGTTGAGGCATTCTTGAGCTCGATGAGCTTGTGTGCGTGGGGGTGGTCTCTCTAGCCAAGATGAGATCCTCCCCTACACCGTGGTGGCTAGTCCTATTTATAGAGGCCCTGGTCCTCTTCCCAAATATCGAGCGGGAAGGGAGCCAACAATGGCGGGCTAATTTGAAGGGGGACAGCTAGTACAAGCTATCCTGACAAAAGTAGTCTTCGCCTGCACAAAGTTCTGGTGGTGATGCTACTCTAGGCTCCAGGATGACCTCCGTCTTGCAGTCCATGGTCTTGGTCTTGTTGCACCGAAATGGCAACCATTGCCTGAGGCCTTGGTACTCCGCGGCTGCGCTTGCCCCCTTTGCACCAAAGAGGAAACAAGGACGCTGCGCATGCTGGCGCCCACCTGGCGTCGATCGTCACGGCTCATGTCACGAGAGCCTCATGAGGTTCGCCTTGCCTTGATATCTCTGCTCCTCGTGAGCCTGCCTAGCTAGGACACTCCAGAGGGGGTCTTCGTCGTCCGCCTCACGAGGCTTGGTCCCCCTCGCGAGGGTCTTGGATGCTTTGTTGGTGAAGATGGATCGTACGGCCTGCTGGCTCAGCCACGCTGTAACGCCCTCGATGCGGCTATATCTCCCACGTGTCGAAGCATGACTTAGAGGCATAACCGCATTGAAAGCAATGTCGCAAGTGAGATAATCTTCGCAAACAACCCATGTACATAAATAAAGGGGAAAGGTACATAGTTGGCTTACACTCGCCATGTCACACAAATACATAAATAAGTCATTACATTCATCCAATACACTCAAGGTCTGACTACGGAACCAAAATAAAGATCAACCCCCAAATGTGACAAAGTCCCCGATCGCCCCAACTGGGCACCACTACTGATCATCTGGGAAAGACACGTGGTAACGACAAGAGTCTTCATCGAACTCCCACTTGAGCTCAAGCGCATCACCTAGAGCTATATCATCGGTCCCTGCATCTGGTTTTGGAAGTAATTTGTGAGTCACGGGGACTCAGCAATCTCACACCCTCGCGATCAAGACTATTTAAGCTTATAGGTAAGGCAAAGGTATGATGTGGAGCTGCAGCAAGCGACTAGCATATATGGTGGCTAACATACTCGCAAAAGAGAGCGAGAAGAGAAGGCCAAAGCACGGTCGATCAACTATGATCAAGAAGTGATCCTAGAATAACCTATGTCAAGCATTACTCCAACACCGTGTTCACTTCCCGGACTCCGCCGAGAAGAGATCATCACGGTTACACACGCGGTTGGTGCATTTTAATTAAGTTAAGTTTCAGGTTATCTACAACCAGACATTAACAAATTCCCATCTGCCCATAACCGCGGGCACGACTTTTGAATGTTCAAATCCCTGCAGGGGAGTCCCAACTTAGCCCATCACAAGCTCTCACGTCAATGAAGGATATTCCTTCTCTCAAGACAATCCGATCAGGCTCGGCATCCCGGTTATAAGACATCCCCGACAATGGTAAAACAAGTCTAGCAACACCACCCGAATGTGCCGACAAATCCCGATAGGAGCTGCACATATCTCGTTCTCAGGGCACACCGGATAAGGAATCCGTACAACTAAAACCAGCCCTCGAGTTTCCCCGAGGTGGCGCTACAAGGGGCTCTAGTTTGGACCAACACTCAGAGGAGCACTGGCCCGGGGGGGGGGGGGGTTAATAAAGATGACGCTTGGGCTCCGGAAACCCAACGGAAAAAGAGGCTAGGTGGCGAATGGTAAAACCAAGGTTGGGCATTGCTGGAGGGGTTTTATTCAAGGTGAACTGTCAAGGGGTTCCCATTATAACCCAACCGTGTAAGGAACGCAAAATCCGGGAACATAACACCGATATGACGTAAACTAGGGCGGCAAGAGTGGAACAAAACACAAGGCATAAGGCCGAGCCTTCCACCCTTTACCAAGTGTATAGGTGCATTAAGATAAACAAGATAATATGATGATATCCCAACAATAAACATGTTCCAACAAGGAACGGTCTCCAATGTTCACCTGCAACTAGCAACGCTATAAGAGGGGCTGAGCAAAGTGGTAACATAGCCAAACAATGGTTTTCTAGGACATGGTGGGTTAGAGGTTTGACATGGCAATTTGGGAGGCATGATAAGCAAGTGGTAGGTATCGTAGCATAGGCATAGCAAAAGAGCGAGCATCTAGCAAGCAAAGATAGAAGTGATTTCGAGGGTATGATCATCTTGCCTGCAAAGTTCTCAGAGTTTCCTTGATCCTCGTAGGCATACTCAACGGGCTCCTCTTTCATGTACTCGTCTCCCGGCTCTACCCAAGAAAGAACAACAAGCAAAAGGAACACAATCAACCATGTGCAATGCTCAAGAAACATGATGTAAACATGGTATGATATGCGGGATGCGATATGTGATGCATATGCATGATTTGCAAAGGAATGATTGAACCTGGCCTCAACTTGGAAATCCAAGAGTGCCACTGGAAAGGGGAGTTGATTTTGGTTGAAATCGATATAAAGATCACCGGAATAGGATGCACGGTTTGGAAATGGCAAGCAAAACAAATATGGCATCGGTCTGTGATTAACAGCAAGTAGCCTCCTAAATGCATCAAGATAAATAAGCTACTGCACTCAAGCATGGCAACAAACTACATCGCATGGATCCACTCATAATGCTTGACGAAAGCTGAAAACTGAGCTATGGCTAATTCACTCATTAACAGGTTCAAACAAGCATGGCAAAAGTGCAAAAGATTACTGGTTTCACACTTAGTGAAATTAACAGCACGTCAGGAATTTATCATCAGGAAGCAATGTTTAGAGCATGAAAACTACATGCTACAGGAACATATCATGGAAAAGCAAGGCATGGAATGAAGCTACTCTAAGCATATAACAAAAGTCCCTTAGTGACCATGAGCCAAAAGGGATCGGAAAATACGATTGCAAGCATGTGAACATAGCAAAAACATAAACAGATTCATACTTAGTGAAAAACTGGAGCATGCAAAACAGTTAACGAGTAGGCGTGTTTACGAGCTCGATGCACTCACTACGAGGCATTGCATGACAAACTAAGCATACACCCAGCAAATAGACATGGTATATAAGCTAGACATGGTAAGAAGAACAACATAGCATGCACGGATCAACAACAACAAGCTTGGCAAAATTGCAAAACATGTTAACAATCTGCCAGGAACAATTTATAGCAAAAGTAGAGCTCGATTGACTCAAGCTAGGATGCTCCATAATTGCAAACGAAGACATGGATGGATAGAGCACAACATTATCTACAAAACATCCTTACTGATCATACTCAAAATAGGCACGGATCACTAGGAAACAACATGAACATATGGCATAAAAACAATGACAGGGCAAGGACTTAGTGAAATTCTAAGTCCCTGAAATCAGCATCATTGAGTAAGCTACTTTGCATGCTTGTGCTATTCACCACAAAGATCACAAAAATACATGGCATACACCCCTGTAAATATGGCATGGCATTCTTCAAGACACATGTAGAGTTCAGGATCATAGCATGCACACATTAATCATGGCAAAAATGAGAAAAGTGCATTTGCTGAAACAGATCTGAAACTATCATCACATAGCCCTCTTCCAACAGAATTTCGGGCATCAACATGAGCTCAAATGAAAATGATGCAATGAGATGAAATGATGTACTCGTCGAGACGAACATTTTGATATGCTACATGCACGAATCGGAGCTACGATGAGGAAGTTATGGCATGTCAAACTATGCAAAGATATTAGGGTTAGGGATGAAAAAGTCAACCCCGAGATGATCCATATCCAGATCCGGCGCAGGTTACGAGGTTCGCCGGCCAGAGTTACTGTTCACCGGAGGAGCTCGTGGCGGCCGGAGCTTGCGGACGTCGCCGGACTTGGCGGATCCGGCCGGAGGAGGATGGGGGCGGCAGCGGCGAGGCGATGTCGGTGCGGTGGCGCCGGAGGAGGGCGAAGGCACGCCGTCATCGAGCTTGCTGGAGTGCGCCAGCGGTGGTGGTGCGGCGGCCGGCTCGGGCAGCTCGGGCGGCGCATGGGAGGAGGCGGGCGCGAGGAGGCAGGCCTGGATCGACTGCGGGGAGGGCCGGCCTCGGGCCCGCGGGCCGCGGCGGGTGCTGGACGGCGATGTGGGCGCGCCCGGGACACGTGGCGTCGTCTGTGTGGTCGGCGGCGGCGGGCGGACGCGTCCGGTTGCGGCCAGATGTGTCCGATGGCGCGTGAGGTGGAAATTTAGGGTTATGGTGGAAGGGGATCCAGGATTTCGGAGGGGCTATATATAGAGGTAGGAGGAGCTAGGAAGCTCCAAATGAGGTGCAGTTTGCGGCCACGCGATCGTGATCGAACGCTCTAGATGATAGAGGAGGTTTAGGTGGGTTTTGGGCCACTTTGGAGAGATGTTGGGCTGCAACACACACCAGGCCTTTTCGGTCCCTCGGTTAACCGTTGGAGTATCAAACGAAGTCCAAATGGCATTAAACTTGACAGGCGGTCTACCGGTATGCAAATGCAATGCACATGATGACATGATATGAGATGCATGACAAAGACAAAAAACGCGGAGACAAAAACCTGACAACGAAGAAATAAAATAACTTAGTTCTGGAGATGGCAAGAGTTGGAATACATATAGGGTAAATTACATCCGGGGTGTTACAACACTCCACCACTACGAAAGGATCTCGTCCCGAGATCTAGGACTGGAAAAACTCCGGGTACTCAGAACGGAGGTGATCCTCACGTTCCCAGGTGGCTTCACGGTCGGAATGATGTGACCACTTGACTTTGGGGAATTTGATAGACTTGTTGCGAGTCTTGCGCTCAGTTTCTTCAAGAATAGAGACTGGGTGCTCATGATAAGACAGGTCTTCTTGGAGATCAATGTCTTCGAAGTTGACGGTGCGGTCAGGGGTCTTGAAACACTTGCGGAGTTGAGAGACATGAAACATGTCATGCATGTTTGCAAAGTTGGAGGGAAGCTCAAGTTGATAGGCGAGATCGCCTCTCTTGCTGACGATCTTGAAAGGACCCATGTATCTAGGGGCAAGCTTCCCTTTGATACCTAAGCGACGAGTACCTTTCATTGGAGAGACGCGGAGGTAAACATGGTCTCCGATCTCGAAAGCCAAGTCACGATGCTTGCTATCATAGTAGCTCTTCTGGCGCGATTGCGCGGCTTTGAGATTATCACGAATGACTTTGCACATCTCTTCTGCCTCTGTGATCAAGTCATTGCCAAGAAGTTGACGTTCACCAGTCTCTGCCCAGTTAAGAGGAGTACGTCACTTCCTGCCATAGAGAATTTCAAATGGGGCCTTGCCCGAACTCGCTTGAAAGCTGTTGTTGTAGGAGAACTCGGCATATGGAAGACAATCTTCCCACTTCATACCGAAGGAGATGACGCAAGCTCTGAGCATATCTTCAAGAATTTGATTTACTCGCTCGACTTGGCCACTAGTTTGAGGATGAAAAGCTGTGCTGAAACGGATGTTGGTGCCCATGGCCTTCTGAAAAGAATCCCAAAACTTGGAGGTGAAGATGCTGCCACGATCTGAAGAAATCAACTGCGGAATGCCGTGCAGAGAGACAATCCAGGAGGTATATAGCTCTGCCAATTGAGCTGCTGTGATAGATTCTTTGATAGGAAGAAAATGAGCCACTTTAGTGAGTTTGTCGATGACAACCAAGATAACATCATTGCCACGCTTGGACTTTGGAAATCCAGTCACGAAGTCCATCTCAATGTGGTCAAACTTCCATTCTGGAATGGCAAGAGGTTGGAGGAGACCCGCTGGTCGTTGGTGTTCTGCTGTCACTGTTCTGCAGACATCACATTCATTCACGAACTAAGCAATCTCGCGCTTCATTCGAGTCCACCAATACGACTACTTGAGGTCATGGTACATCTTTGTACTTCCAGGGTGAATAGAGAGGAGTGAATTGTGAGCCTCGTTCATAATGACTTTACGAAGATCACCTTTAGGCACAACAATGCGATCCTCGAAGAATAGAGTATCCTTGTCATCAAGGCGATAACACTTGTACTTAGGTTGACTCTTTGGCAATCCCAATCTTCACCTTCTTCACCATAGCATCAAGAAGTTGAGCCTCGCGAATCTGATCTTCCAAAGTAGGAGAGACTTGGAGGTTGGCGAGGAAACCTTGAGGAACAACTTGTAGATTGAGTTTGCTGAAAGCTTCACAAAGCTCGGGTTGGTAAGGCTTGAGAATCAAAGTGTTGCAGTAAGCCTTCCTGCTCAATGCGGCAGCAATTACATTGGCCTTTCCTGGAGTATATTCGATACTCGGATTATACTCTTGAATCATTTTGACCCAACGAGTCTGCCTGAGGTTGAGATTAGGCTGAGTGAAGATGTACTTGAGACTCTTATGATCAGTGAAGATGTCCACTTTTCTTCCCAATAAGAGATGTCTCCAAGTTAAAAGAGCATGAACAACTGCCGCCAACTCAAGGTCATGAGTGGGGTAGTTCTTTTCGTTGGGATTCAACTGGCGAGAGGTTTAAGCCACAACTTTCTTCTCTTGCATCAACACTGCACCAAGACCTCGAAGGGAAGCATCACAGAAGACCTCATACTATTTGGATTCATCAGGAGGAGTCAGAACTGGAGCAGTGACTAACTTCTCTTTCAGGGTGTTGAAAGCGATGTCACATTCAAGAGACCAAACGTACTTCACATGCTTTTGGAGAAGGTTGGAAAGAGGCTTCGCGATCTTTGAGAAGTTCTCGACGAACCTTAGACAATATCTTGCGAGCCCAAGGAAGCCATGGAGTTGTTTCACATTTTGAGGTGGTTCCCAATTCACAATTGCAGACACCTTCATAGGATTCACTGCTATGCCCTTGGCAGAGATGATATGTCCAAGGTAGAGAACCTCATCGAGCCAAAACTCGCACTTTGAAAACTTGGCATAGAACTGATGTTCTCTGAGTTTATCCAGCACCAAACGCAAGTGCTTGGCATGATCGTCCTTGTTCTTGGAAAAGACCAAAATGTCATCGAAGTAGACCAAGACGAAGTCATTTGTGTAGGGGTTGAAGATGAAGTTCATCATGCGAGAGAATGTTGGCGGAGCGTTGACGAGGCCAAAAGACATGACAGTGTATTCATATGAACCATAGCTTGTTCTGAAAGCTGTCTCGGGGATATCTTCTTCACGAATGCGAATCTGGTGATAGCCCATACGGAAATCAAGCTTGGAGCATACTTCAGCACCTTTGAGTTGTTCAAACAGCTCATTGACGTTGGGAAGTGGGTACTTGTTCTTTATAGTCTTCTTGTTCAATGGACGGTAGTCGACACAGAGTCGGTCCGTTCCATCCTTCTTCTTCACAAAAAAGAACACCACAACCCCATGGAGAAGAACTTGGTCGGATGAGACCCATACGCTCTTGAATATCGAGTTGCTTCTTCAGCTCCTTCAACTCTTCAGGTCCAAGCTTGTAAGGACATTTGCAAACAGGTTCCGTGCCAAGCTCAAGATCGATGACGAATTCAACTGGCCGGTGCGGAGGCATTCCTGGAAGCTCTTCTGGAAAGACATCTTGATATTCGCAAATGACTGGAATTTGAGAGATGGCATCCAGCTCTCCCTTCTCATTGAGAGAAAACAAACGGATGGTATCATCCCTTGCGGCAAAGACAGTTACATCCTCAGACGAATGAGTCAATTGAATCTGCCTGGCAGCATAATCAAGCTAAGCCTTGTACTTAGAAAGCCAATCCATTCCAAGAATAAGATCAATATCCGAGTCACCAAGGACATTAGGAGAAGACAAGAACTTATAGTCACCCAAAGTGATTGAAACATCCAGAACGAATACTGGAGAAGTCATTTGACGGGCCGGAGAGACAATAGCCAAAGGTTTCGGCAACACTTGAGTAACCAAATCATGCTTAGATGAAAAAGGTCTCGAGATGAAACAATGCGATGCACCAGTGTCAAAAAGAACTTTTGCAGGAATATCGTTAATAGGAAGGTTACCATTATGACATCTGACGAGTCCTCTGCCTGAGCTGCATTCAACAACTTGACCTTGGCGTGCTTGGGGTTATGCTTGACCACTGTAGTGCTGGCAGATCTCACAGGAGGAGGAGGAAGACGCCTCTTATTGAAGCATTTGTTGGCATAGTGACCCTTCTGCTGACACTTGTTCCACGTGACCTCCGAGAGAGGACGGTGATACGGAGCACTTGATCTTGGAGCTTGAGACGAAGTCTTGTTCTGAAAGCCTGGGTTGGGTGGGTGGGAAGATCCATTGCCACCTTTGCTCTTCTGCTGATAAGGCTGACGGAACGGAGGAGGAGGCAGCCAATACTTTGGCTGCTTAGAAACCACTTGAGTTGAGGAAGAAGAAGTCACATCTCTGACTCGCTTCTTGGAAGCATCGCACTTCAGTTGAGCAGTCTCTTGCTTCATTGCCATATTGTGGAACTCATCGTACTTCTTCGGCTCAAAGAGGATGACAGCTAGTTGGAGATCTTCTTTGAGGCCACCCCTGAACTGATAAATCATGCTCTTCTCGTCAGGGACGTCCTGCTTGGTGAAACGAGCGAGCCTCTGGAACAGAATGTTATACTGGTAAACAGACAAGCTGCCTTGCTTCAAGTTGCGGAATTCCTCACGCTTGGTTTCAACAACCCTCTGAGGAATGTGATGAGCTTTGAAGTCTTGACGGAATTCATCCTAGGTAATCACACGGCCTCCTCTGGAATCTTTGTATTGCTGAAACCATTCTGCAGCTTGATCTTTGAGTTGGAAGGAGGGAAACTTGACAAAGTCCTCAGGCCTGACGTTGCTGCACTCGAAATGCTTGCATATATCCATGAGCCAATCATCAGCATCTGAGGCCTCGACACAGCTGCTGAAGGTCTTTGGCTGGTTAGCGAGGAACTGGTTGAGTGTAGCAAACTGATTCTGATTGTTTCCATGACCATGATTCCCTTGGTTGCGCTCTTGAAGAATTTGCATGATCAGCTGTGTGTTTGCATTGGTAGCGGCCATCACAGCTTGCCATGCCTCCGGAGGTGGAGGTGGTGGTGGCGGATCCTGATTCTGATTCTGACCCTTAGCAGGAGCCATCCTGAAGAGGGTGACATCCGTTAGCATCTTGATAGACAAATATTTAAGCTGGATCAAACAGATAGAAATTGCAACATATAGTCTTCACATCCGAACAAAACGAACGAATGAATTCCAATTGAAATGGTCACATTTCCATAAATTGAGAAGCCACTTAGATAGATTTAGAAGAAAAACAACAAGGTACGGACAAGAACAAATACTTGGTGAGGATTACCCAATCCCAAACCAAATATCCGTGGAAGAAGAACTAGAGCTACATGAATTCCCACCTATGAAACTCCCGAACCTTTCCGGTTATGCAATCAGGTGTTGGGGATACAGGGGAAGCATAATATCTCACCCAAAGCTATCAAATCCTACATCCAGCTGTATCCATCCTTCAACACATAACCAAGAAACCTTCGGAAATCATTTACCTCAACCTTTGAAAAGCATCCGTTATATGAGTTATGGCAATACTCCCGAACTCCCGCCCCAGTACTGGGTGGCGTCGAGGTTATCTCACCAACAACTGCATAAAAGAGATTTTTGATGTCGGCGAAACTCAGGTATTCCAGAATTGCAACGATAAAATTGTGACGACAACACCTCGGAGATCAACTCCCCGGGACACTGCCACAACCCCTAAATGACAGGAGGCACCAAGAACAATGTTCTTGTCACAAAACCATCAGAACGATTCCAAGATACCCGCGTGATCCTAAATTTTTTTAGTGAAATTTGAGAAGAGAAGAGTCAAAACTCTACGTCAGGATGCCTCACTAGAGCGACGAAGGGACTGAGGAGTAATAAGAATTCCTAACTCTCCGATATATATAATCCTAAATGACTCAAAACATTTTTCTAGACTCAACAACGCCAACGATTCGATCAAGCAGGGGGATCCTAAGGTCGGGGAAGGCTCTGATTACCAACTTGTAACGCCCTCGATGCGGCTATATCTCCCACGTGTCAAAGCACGACTTAGAGGCATAACCACATTGAAAGCAATGTCGCAAGTGAGGTAATCTTTGCAAACAACCCATGTACATAAATAAAGGGGAAAGGTACATAGTTGGCTTACACTCGCCACGTCACACAAATACATAAAAAAGTCATTACATTCATCCAATACACTCAAGGTCCGACTACAGAACCAAAATAAAGATCAACCCCCAAATGCGACAAAGTCCCCGATCGCCCCAACTGGGCACCACTACTGATCATTTGGCGAAGACACGTAGTAACGACGAGAGTCTTCATCGAACTCCCAGTTGAGCTCAAGCGCATCACCTGGAGCGGTATCATCGGTCCCTGCATCTGGTTTTGGAAGTAATCTGTGAGTCATAGGGACTTAGCAATCTCACACCCTCGTGATCAAGACTATTTAAGCTTATAGGTAAGGCAAAGGTATGATGTGGAGGTCCAGCAAGCGACTAGCATATATGGTGGCTAACATACTCACAAAAAAGAGCGAGAAGAGAAGGCCAAAGCACGGTCGATCAACTATGATCAAGAAGTGATCCTAGAATAACCTACGTCAAGCATTACTCCAACACCGTGTCACTTCCCGGACTCCGCCGAGAAGAGACCATCACGGTTACACACGCGGTTGGAGCATTTTAATTAAGTTAAGTTTCAGGTTATCTACAACCGGACATTGACAAATTCCCATCTGCCCATAACTGCGGGCACCGCTTTCGAAAGTTCAAATCCCTACAGGGGAGTCCCAACTTGGCCCATCACAAGATCTCATGGTCAACGAAGGATATACCTTCTCTTAAGACAATCCGATCAGGCTCGACATCCCGGTTACAAGACATCCTCGACAATGGTAAAACAAGTCCAGCAACACCACCCGAATGTGCCGACAAATCCCGATAGGAGCTGCACATATCTCGTTCTCAGGGCACACCAGATAAGCAATCCGTACAACTAAAACCAGCCCTCGAGTTTCCCTGAGGTGGCGCTACAAGGGGCTCTAGTTTGGACCAACACTCAGAGGAGCACTGGCCCGGGGGGGGGGGGTTAATAAAGATGACCCTTGGGCTCCGGAAATCCAAGGGAAAAAGAGGCTAGGTGGAGAATGGTAAAACCAAGGTTGGGCATTGCTGGAGGAGTTTTATTCAAGGCGAACTGTCAAGGGGTTCCCATTATAACCCAACCGTGCAAAGAACACAAAATCCGGGAAAATAACACCGATATGACGGAAACTAGGGCGGCAAGAGTGGAACAAAACACCAGGCATAAGGCCGAGCCTTCCACCCTTTACCAAGTGTATAGGTGCATTAAGATAAACAAGACAATATGATGATATCCCAAAAATAAACATGTTCCAACAAGGAACTGTCTCCAATCTTCACCTTCAACTAGCAACGCTATAAGATGGGTTGAGCAAAGCGGTAACATAGCCAAACAACGGTTTGCTAGGACATGGTGGGTTAGAGGTTTGACATGGCAATTTGGGAGGCATGATAAGTAAGTTTTAGGTATCGTAGCATAGGCATAGAAAAAGAGCGAGCATCTAGCAAGCAAACATAGAAGTGATTTCGAGGGTATGGTCATCTTGCCTGCAAAGTTCTCAGAGTTGCCTTGATCATCGTAGGCATACGCAACGGGATCCTTGTTCACATACTCGTCTCTCGGCTCTACCCAAGCAAGAACAACAAGCAAAAGGAACACAATCAACCACGTGCAATGCTCAAGCAACATGATGCAAACATGGTATGATATGTGGGATGCGATATGTGATGCATATGCATGATTTGCAAAGCAATGATTGAACATGGCCTCAACTTGGAAATCCAAGAGTGCCACTTGAAAGGGGAGTTTATTTCAGTTGAAATCGATATAAAGATCACCGGAATCGGATGCACGGTTTGGAAATGGCAAGCAAAACAAATATGGCACTGGTCTGCGATTAACAGCAAGTAGCCTCCTAAATGCATCAAGATAAATAAGCTACCGCACTCAAGCATGGCAAAAAAATACATTGAAGGGATCCACTCATCATGCTTGACAAAAGATGAACACTGAGCTACGGCAAATTCACTCATTAACAGGTTCAAACAAGCATGGAAAAAGTGCAAAAGATTACTGATTTCAGACTTAGTGAAATTAACATGTCAGGAATTTATTATCAGGAAGCAATGTTTAGATCACGAAAACTACATGCTACAGGAACATATAGTGGCAAAGCAAGGCACGTAATGAAGCTACTCTAAGAATATAACAAAAGTCCCTTAGTGACCATGAGCCAAAAGGGATCGAAAAATACAATTGCAAGCATGTGAACATAGCAAAAACATAAACAGATTCAGACTTAGTGAAAAACTGGGGCGTGCAAAACAATTAACGAGTAGGCATGTTTACGATCTCGATGCACTCACTACGAGGCATTGCATGAAAAAATATGCATACAACCAGCAGATAGACATGGCGTAGAAGCTAGACATGGCAAGAACAACAACATAGCATGCACGGATCAACCACAACAAGCTTGGCAAAATTGCAAAACATGTTAACAATCTGCCAGGAACATTTTATAGCAAAAGTAGAGCTCAATTGACTCAAGCTAGGGTGCTCCATAATTGCAAGAAAAGACATGGATGGATAGAGCACAACATTATCTACAAAACATCCTTACTAATCATACTCAAAAGAGGCACAGATCACTAGGAAACAACATGAACATATGGCATAAAAATAATGACAGGGCAAGGACTTAGTGAAATTCTAAGTCCCTGAAATCACCATCATTGAATAAGCTACTTTGCATGCTTGTGCTAGTCACCACAAAGATCACAAAAATACATGGCATACACCCCTGTAAAGATGGCATGGCATTCTTCAAAACACATGTAGAGCGTAGGATCATAGCATGCACACATTAATCATGGCAAAAATGACAAAAGTGCATTTGCTGAAACAGATCTGAAACTATCATCACATAGCCCTCTTCCAAGAGCATTTCGGGCATCAAGACGAGCTCAAATGAAAATGATGCAATGAGATGAAATGATGTACTCGTCGGGGCGAACATTTTGATATGCTACACGCACGAACCAGAGCTACGATGAGGAAGTTATGGCATGTCAAACTATGCAAAAATATTAGGATTAGGGACGAAAAAGTCAACCCCGAGATGATCCAGATCCAGATCCGGCGCGGGTTACGAGGTTCACCGGCCGGAGTTACTATTCACCGGAGGAGCTTGTGGTGGCCGGAGCTTGCGGACGTCGCCGGACTTGGCGGATCCGGCCGGAGGAGGACGGGGGGGCACCAGCGATGCGATGGTGGTGCGGTGGCGCCGGAGGAGGGCGGCGGCGCGCCGGCGTCGAGCTTGCTGGAGTGCGCCGGCGGCAGTGGCGCGGCGGCCGGCTCGGGCAGCTCGGGCAGCGCAGGGGAGGAGGCGGGCGCGGGGAGGCAGGCCCGGATCGGCGGCGGGGAGGGCCGTCCTCGGGCCCGCGGGCCACAGCGGGTGCGGGACGGTGATGTGGGTGTTCCCGGGACACGTGGCATCGTCTGTGTGGTCGGCAGCGGCGGGCGGACGCATCCGGTTGCGGCCGGACGTGTCCGATAGCGCGCGAGGTGGAAATTTAGGGTTAGGGTGGAAGGGGATCCGCGATTTCGGAGGAGGGGCTATATATAGAGGTAGGAGGAGCTAGGAAGCTCCAAATGAGGTGCGGTTTGCGGCCACGTGATCGTGATCGAATGCTCTAGATGATAGAAGAGGTTTAGGTGGGTTTTGGGCCACTTTGGAGAGGTGTTGGGCTGCAACACACACGAGGCCTTTTCGGTCCGTCAGTTAACCGTTGGAGTATCAAACGAAGTCCAAATGGCACGAAACTTGACAGGCGGTCTACCGGTAGTAAACCAAGGCCTCTTGGCAAGTCTCGGTCCAATCCGAAAACGTTTAACACCCGCACATGAAAAGAGTTAGAAAGGACCACCGGAGGACATAGGAGCGTCGGAATGCAAAACGGACAACGGGGAAAAAGCTCGGATGCACGAGACGAACACGTATGCAAATGCAATGCACATGATGACATGATATGAGATGCATGACAAAGACAAAACACACAGAGACAAAAACCCGACAACGAAGAAATAAAATAACTTAGTGCTGGAGATGACAAGAGTTGGAATACATATAGGGTAAATTACATCAGGGGTGTTACACACGCCGCGGGCCGCAGGCAGGCAAGTCTGGGGACCCCCGTTCCTAGAACGGTGATAGTAGACCCTGGGCCCAAGGTGCGCTCGGGCTTGGCTTCGTGAAGGGTCATGTTCGAAGCACCGCGGGCCCCAAAAGCCTGCGCCCTCGGTTGATGCGTGGCGGTTGATTGGACGTGGGCGTCTCCGCTTCCCCATGCTGCCTTGATGATTGCACGACTTGACAAGTCCCTGCAACATGCAAGGGAAACCATCATTACCTGCGATCGTTGGAGACATCGGTTGGCCTTCTCTTGCTATAAATGGGGAGGGGGCGGAGCCCCCGTTGCCCATCTCTTCTTTTCTTGCTTCCTCCTTCTTTCTCCATTGATTGCAGTGCCTCCGATGGCGCCTCAAAGGAAGTGTTCTGCCGCCGAGAAGGGAAAGGCCCCTCGTGAGGGCCCTGGTTCCCCGGTGCCCAAGCGCGGTCGTGGCCACCCGCGCAAGCACGCTGCGACCCGCGCCGTGTCCCACCGTTGAGGCGGCGCCACAACACGCGGAGGGGGCCGTCCCAACCATGGCGGTCCAATCGGCGGGGGGGGGGGGGGGGGGTGCGTGATGGTGGCGAGGCCTCCCAGCCCGCGCTTCCATTCAGCGGAGGCGTCGTCGGAGTTCGTTGTTTGGTCGGAAAACCAGGCCGGCAATTGGCTCCAGCTTCCGCGCTTTCTTGTCGATGAGCTGCCGGCCCCTGGTCCAGGGGGGCTCTGGTTGTAGGAGGATGGTTGCTGCAGCAAGGCCTCCTGGGTCGCGGTTGAGACTTCTGCCATGGGCAACATAGCTCTGGCCCGCGGCTGGCAGACGTTCGCCCATGCGCGCGGCCTAGGCAGGCGTTGCACGCTCCACTACAAGTATGACGGCCGGTCGACCCTTTGCGTGAGGGTGTTCGGGGAAGATGGCCGCCGCGCCGGGTGTTGCATCGAGACGAACGACGGTGAGGAGGTGCTCGGCCTTTGCGACGGTCGCGAAGAAGGTGAGGGCGAGCCTGCCCTCAGCGGCGACCGCATCTCCTCCAGCTACGGCGGCTCTCCCTCCCGCGACAGCTCCAGCAGCTGTGGCTACGACCAACTGCCGTGCCGCGGCGCTCGCTTCGAAGGAGGCAGCGGGTCATCTTGTCGCGGCCCCTCCGTGAAGCGTGAGGAGGGGTCTGGCTAGGCTTGGGCGTCGCTAAGGGCCTGCCCTCGCGGATTGCAGAAACACCGCTTTGTTTGGTTTTTTCCTTTCTTTTCCTGCACTAGAAAATGAAACCAGTATGGGCCCAGAGGGGCGTGTATCAAACTATGGTTCTTGGTTAATGCAACGTGCGTGTTATTCCCATGCCATGCTGTTATTTTGCGCAGAGATAACCTAACCTAGCGTGTCTGGGACGCCCCTTCCTTCACGAGATATCCGCGTTTGCTCAGGAACTGCAAGAATTTGTTAGGGGGTGCGCTAGAGGATTTTGCCGTTCACCCGAACCTTGACTTGGCGCTTTGCATCGCGGTACCTATCGTGGTTTTGTCACGACAGATGTCCTAGAGAAAGGACTTAGTCGTGGATCCATCACGACGGGTTAGCTTAAAGGGGTTAAAGCGGACACAGGGACGCAAGAGAGTTTATACTAGTTCGGCCCCTTCGATGAAGGTAAAAGCCTACGTCTAGTTGTGATGGAATTGATGGGGCTTTCGATGACTAGGGAGCAAACAAGCTTCGCCTATGTCTCGAGTTGTTGTCTGTTATCCTTGAACCGCCGCCGGGTCGTCCCCTTATATACACGGGTGACTCCCGTCGGCTTACGGAGTCCCAATACCGGCTCATAGATGTGTCCGGTTTGGTCTCTACTTATTCCTAACTTACAATACAAGTTAACTACTAACGCCGGTTTACGGCTACAGGCCTTGAACTGACCACGGGCCTTGAGTCCTCCTCTGTCTTCTTGGGCTTTAACATACTTAACTACTGACCAAGTTAACCCGGCCCAGATAGGCCGGTTTACGCCCAGTAGTAATATCCCCAACATTAGGCCCCAGATTGATTTGAACGGGTTCATGTCAATCCTTTAACAAAAGCTTCATCTTCAACATCTTCTCATAAATTGGTAAACCGCCATGATGTCATCTTCTCTGATTGCTGTAAACCGGAGTGACGTCACCTGTCATAACGAAGCTATCCATTATGCTTCTTTGTTTAATAGATCAGCGGAAATCGAGGCGACAGCTCCGTTTCGTGGCCCCTTGATTGTCGTGCCTGACACATGTTCTTTCGCCTTATAAATTGGACCGATGGGTCATTTCTTTTCTCCTTCCGTGCTTTCTTCGTCTTCCTCGCATCGCCAGCCTCGGAGCTCCGCCACCGCCGTCGACCTCTGCCTCAACCTTGGCCGCTGCATCAACCTGAGCGCACCAGAGCATCGCGGCAGCCTTCCGCATCTTCCTCAGCTCCGGTAAATCTTCCATCCTTTCCCCCGCAGATCTGACCTAGGGTTTCGCAGTTCTTCAGTGTTCATCGTCTGCCTCTTGCTCATACGATAGATCTTCAGATGGCTCCGCAAATCTTTATTCTGTGCAATGGTAGCTGTTTACCCTTCGCCTGCACTTGCACATCTCAAAACCATAGATCTGTATGTACGTCTTGTTCATTGACTCGGTACTGCTCCTTTTGGACCTCTGAATATTTATCTTTTTTCTGAACTTGCTTCAGATCCATCGCTGTAGAGAAATCTTTCGAAATCTGTTTCTGTAAACTTACTCCTCTGCTTCAATGTTTAAACCCGGCGGTTTAACCTTGTAGGAAAAAATTGCCAAACCGGCTTATACCATTAGTCCCCTTGTTGAACCGCCAGACGTTGTTGCTTCATAAAACTCCGGTTCACATAGGTCTGTCTCCGGTTTAACATTGCACATACCAATATACCTTGATCAAATGTATTTTTGAACCGATATCTTCTACCTTGTAGATTCCATCATGGCCAAGCAAGTATATGAATGCAATTGGGTTCCTTCTCGCGTCACAGAGGCTCAGCTGGACGATCTAGTCTTGATCGGCGCTTTAGGCAGCAAAGATACCATTCATTGGAGGGATCCTGGCAAAGAATGCCCTCCCACTCCTCAAGAAGGAGAAGTTGTTGTTTTTGTAGATCACTTAGCTCGGGGCTTTAAACCACCCGGTTCTAAATTTTACCGAGATGTCTTGGCCGATTTCCAACTCCATCCACAAGATACTGGCCCCAATTCTGTTACAAATATGTATCACTTCCAAGTGCTCTGTGAAGCGTTCTTTCAAGAGGAGCCCACAGTGGAATTGTTCCGAGATCTTTTCCATCTAAACCGCCGTACTGAGTTTACTGACGGCTCCAATATAGAGTTGGGTGGCGTGGCAATCCAGAAAAGGAAAGAGGTCACATACCCTCATGCCAAACCGCACAGCCACCCCAAAGAGTGGAATCAGACATGGTTCTACCTGAAAGATACCTCCCCTGCTGGTGAGAATCCCTTGCCCGGCTTTCGTCCAGAGCAGCTCAGCAATACACACCCTTTTCCGCAAAGATTGACTGCCCAGGAGAGAAGCAAATATGCTCCTCAACTGTCGAAGCTTAGAGCCTTTATGGCCAATGGTTTAACAGGGGTTGATCTCGCTCGCTGTTGGATATCATGGAGCATACTGCCCCTTAGTCAATGCTCCGGTTTGATGTGTGAATATACTGGCAGTGTTGATGACCCACTGCGACATTCCAGAATCCAGCTCACCGATGAAGAAATCACAGAAGCTGTGAATAAGATGCTGAATGAACCGGAACAAATCTGTGCTAAAAACGGCCTGCTTCCCTTCTGTGCCATCAACAAACCGCCAGCTGTAAGACCTTGATTTTTCCTTTTGCTGAATCTTTTATTGATATATCTGGTCATTGTTTAATATCAGTGTCTGTATAATCAGGGCAATGATCCGTTTAGGAGCAAGAAATTGCTGCAGGAGAAACCCGAAAAGCCAGACAAACCGGAAAGAGCAACCCGGCAAAAGACTAAAGCTGTAAAGAAGACTGCTCACAGGAAAAGAACTACTACACCTTCTAATCTGGCCCCTGATGATGATGTGGATAATCCGGACCTTGAGGTAGAGCTTGACTCACTTGGCTTATTTTTCATGCGTCTTATTGATGATGATATTTGTCAGGATGATGCCGA
The DNA here is from genome assembly GCF_056163025.1 of Triticum urartu. Lineage (NCBI taxonomy): Eukaryota > Viridiplantae > Streptophyta > Magnoliopsida > Poales > Poaceae > Triticum > Triticum urartu. The sequence continues at coordinate 336,897,770 of NC_141879.1, read as the reverse complement.
AGCCAGCCACGCTGATGCTGCAGAGGTAATTATTCTCTCTTCCGATTCAGAACCTTTGCCTCCGCTAAAAATCCGTTAGGCAAACCGGAAAGTTAAATTTTCTCATCCTCTTGCTTATTTGGATCCCAAATTTCTTATGAAGACCCAACAGCATGAAGCTCGTCGCACAACCCGGCACAGCGGTCAGGTAGTTACCTCCGCTGGTTTACCGAACAGTCCGGTTCGGAAACGCCGTTTAGAGGTCTCTAATTTGCTTGTCAGTGATTGTCCTAAAGCAGGCTGCTTTCGCCAACCTCTTAATCCATCTGACTCCGATTACCAGGTTACTTCCCACTCATCCTCTGGCGAGTCATCGGCTACTCAGCTGCCACCGCTCAAAACGGTGCTTGGGTAAGCTATACTTATTATGATACTTACAGCACATTGCCTTAGAACATATGCTGTATTTGATTTTGTTATTCTTCCCAGGGCCAAACCTAGGCCAAGCAAGAAGGCCCGCCTGGACAAAGCAGCCGAAGAATATGCCGTTCTTGAGTCAGGCAAGACACCCAATCTTGAAGCGGCTATTCCTGAGGATATACCCAATGATCCACTGCAGCAAGACGTTGATCTTATTGCTGAAGAGAGGCCTACTGATGCCTCAGGTCCTGTCAATCAGCCCACAGGCTCCATCCGGATTGAGAGATCCACCGGTCCAGCAAAACCTACTGACAAGCCAACAACCCCAGTGCAAACCGGCGATAATCAGGAGGATGAGGTTGTCATTACTGGCACTGGCCATACCGAGCCAAGCAATCCTGTTGCTTTGTCCAAACATTCTGCCAAGGAAGAATTTGCTGCCTTTGGTAAAGGCAAGTGGAATGCTGACCTGGCAACTTACGCTGCTCTGAACGCCCAAGATATCCATTCCGGATACCTGAACCGGCTGTATGCCAGCCGTGACTATGAAGCCAGTCTGATTAATATGATGAAGGATAAATACGAGGTAACTTCCATACGCTCTTTCTTGCTTGTCTGCTTCAATATTTACTGACACTCCTTAGCCCCCAAGGGACGATTTTTATTCTTCTTTCAAACCGAGACTTACTAACATAAATCTTAATACTTTGAACTTTTGCCGATGTAGCCCCCAAGGGCCGGTTCAACTTAGCGTAGTTAAACCGGTACTTTAAGTAATTGAGATTGCCACATCAGAATATATATATATATGAGCAAATAGGCATTAGCCCCCAAGTGCCAAGTTGAATACTTGTATTGATCTTGGGACTTTGCAAGCAATTGAAAGATGAAAATCAGATATGCATTAGCCCCCAAGTGCTAAGTGCATAACTTGTTATGTGATTGGTACTTGAATCCTTATACCGATTTGTTGAAGCATATATCTGTATGCATGCAGGCGAAGCTGAAGACGAAAGAAAACCAAGTCACCGATCTCCAAGAAAACCTGAAAACCAAACAGGCTGAAACCTCCAAAGAAAAAGAGGAATTGGCCAGCGCTTTAAACGCCATGGAACAGCTTAAGGAGAGCTTCAAGAAGAAGCGGGCGGATTGGGCCACTGAAAAGTCCGCTTTGATCAAACGAGCAGAGGATGCCGAGGCTGCACTAAAACCAGTGGCGGATGAACTAACCAGCATAAAGCGGCACGTGCATGCCATGACTACTGCTATCTTTGGTAAGCCAGTTTTCCTTCTGAATTGGCTCTTCCTTCTTACAGAGTCGCCGGTTTATTAACCCTTTATGGTATTTCAGGGACACGCATTGGTCACTTGGGGTCAGATGTGCGGAAGAAACTGAAAGCCGCCTATACATTGGTTGAACAATTGTATACTGGTGCCCAGCGGATCATCTGTACCGCATATCATAAAAATCGGCGCCCACTTTGATTCAAGATACTCTGATGAAACTGTCGGTGCTTCCTTCCCGGGTTGAAGAGCTGAAGAAATCTGCTGCTCGAACCGATGCAATCAATGCCTTAATCCGGGCAAAAGCCTGGGTGCCGGATTTTGATCCTATTGAAGCGGCTCAGGGCTATCCCAGCTTGAAGGAAGACGGGTCAGAATTTGGTGAAGCGGATCTGCGAGCAATAAACCGGGAGGTACGTCCGCTAGCTTGTCAACTGGCTGAAGAAGCAGACTTATCTCATTATCAAGCCCAATATGACAGTCAGAACAAGCGAATAGCTGCACCAATCCATGAATCAGAAAATCTGATCCCTCCAATCCGTAAGCATACTTACGCTCCCGATATTGACCCATCATTACTGATCCATGATGAAGCTGTTTTTCAAGCATTAATGGGAATCGACTGGACAACTGTGGATTTCCAGCCACTGGGTAGAGAAACGGAGGCTGAAGCGGCGCAGGATGACCCACAACCATCAGGCCAGGCTGGTTACCAAGCTTGAACCGGAAGCCGGTTTTAAAACTGCCTCTCCTTTGCGAAAAAACAATTATATTATTATGGGCACCATGTTGCCTTGTAATAGGCTAGCTGATACTTTTGATGTTGATATGCCTTCGTGCATACTTTGTTCTTCCTGTGGTGATGAACTTTCCAAAGCACTTTCTAAAATGAGAAATTCATCAAGTGCCACCGCGGTTGTACCGTCAGGCGGAATATGATGTCTGCATATATGAAATCAAAACATCCAAAACAAAATTTTAAGTATATAATCAAATTTTTGAGATACATAATACCTGCCATCATTGAGCGTGAAGTTGGCTTGGCCAATCTTGAAGCGGAGTTTTGAAAACCCACACTATTGAGGAGATAACAGCTCCTGTATATATATATGACTCTGGTTTAGGGTTATAATAAACATCGTGTTACTCCATAAGAGGATGTTAACAACAAGGATCAAACCGGGCAAATAGTCTCCGGATTGACGTGACCTGTGTTCCGTCAATGGATTGGTTGAAAACTTTGTCGGTTTTAAAAAGAACACAATAAAAAAGAAAAAAGAATCTGGCAAAGAAAAAAATGCGAAGCAAAAAGCAATGAGAAAACCGCTTATAAAAAAGATTTATTTGAGCTGATCAAATGGCGTTACCATGGCTGAACACGACCAAGCTCCCGATAGGCATAACTATGGTTCTAGTCAGCCAGGTCCCCAAATGAAACCATGGCAGTTATGCCGACCAAGTGGCATGGCGATGGTTCGGGTTCGACCAAGCCCCCAAGTGATTCTGTGGCCTTAGGCTGATCAAGAGGCATGAGTGGTTCAGACGTGACCAAGTCCCCAAGTGATCTGGTGGCTCTCGCCTATCAAGAGGTATGGTATTGGTTCGGACATGACCAATCCTCCAAGTGATATGATGCTTTTAGAAAAGCGAACTCAAGGGGTAAACCGGAAGCCGCTTTAGAACAACTCCGTGTAACCACACATGATGTAAAAGAATAGATACCCCGCTTTAGCTGAGGTTCCGGTTTATTATAGTTAATATACACATCATTGTAATATGTACATAAGTAGAACCAATGGCTCAGGTATAATAAGGCCGAAGATGAGCTATGTTCCACGGCCTGTTGGTCTCCTCCTCTGATGTACGTGAGTCCTTATGTTCTCGAATATCGATCAGATAGTATGACTCGTTGTGCAGATTCTTGCTAACCATGAAAGGCTCCTCCCAAGGTGGGGATAACTTATGCATATCAGTCTGATCTTGAATGAGCCGAAGCACCAAATCTCCTTCCTGGAAGGTTCTGGTTCTGACTCGGCGACTGTGATAACGACGAAGATCCTGTTGGTAAATCGCCGATCGGGCAGCTGCTATGTCACGCTCTTCATCCAATCGGTCCAAAGCATCTTGCCGTGCCGTTTCGTTGTTCGCTTCAATATAGGCCGTCACACGAGGTGAATCATGACAGATATCAATGGGGAGAACCGCCTCCGCTCCATAAACCATGAAGAATGGTGTGTATCATGTTGACCTGTTGGGTGTTGTATTGATGCTCCACAACACAGATGGTAATTCTTCTACCCAACAACCCGACGTTATCTGCAAAGGAACCATGAGCCGGGGCTTGATGCCTCTAAAGATCTCTTGATTAGCTCTTTCTGCTTGACCATTGGACTGTGGGTGTGCCACTGATGAAACGTCGAGCCGGATGTGCTCTCGTTCGCAGAACTCCTTCATGGCACCTTTGGACAAATTGGTACCATTGTCTGTGATGATACTGTGTGGAAAGCCAAACTAGAAAATCACTTTTTTAATGAACTGAACCGCCGTGGCCGCATCACACTTGCTAACAGGTTCTGCCTCCACCCACTTTGTAAACTTGTCAACCGCCACCAGGAGGTGGGTCTTCTTATCTTTGGACCTTTTGAAAGGCCCAACCATATCCAACCCCCAAGTCGCAAACGGCCATGTAATTGGAATCATTCTCAATTCTTGAGATGGTACGTGAGCACGTCTTGAGAACTTTTGGCAACCATCACATCGTCTGACCAGATCCTCTGCATCAGCATGAGTAGTTAACCAATAGAAACCATGGCGAAACGCTTTAGCCACCAGAGATTTTGAACCGGCGTGGTGACCACAATCCCCTGCGTGGATCTCACGCAAAATTTCATGGCCTTCTTCAGGAGACACACAGCGTTGAAATGCCCCTGATACACTGCAATGATGCAACTCGCCGTTGATAATAGTCATGGACTTGGATCGCCGGATTATCTGTCTGGCCAGAGTCTCATCCTCTGGTAACTCGCCCCGGTTCTTGTACGCCAAGTAGGGAAGCGTCGAATCCGGAATAACATGGAGAGCTACCACCAATTGAGCTTCCGGATCAGGAATAGCCAAATCCGCTTCACCAGGGATCTTGACCGACGGGTTGTGCAACACATCCAGAAAAACATTGGGCGGAACCAGTTTGCGCTGAGAGCCCAGCCGGCTTAAAGCGTCTGCCGCTTCATTTTTCCGCCGGTCCACGTGGTCCACCTGATAGCCTTTGAAATGACCTGCAACAATATCCACCTCACGGCGATATGCTGCCATGAGTGGATCCTTGGAGTCCCAAGTGCCAGACACTTGCTGAGCCATGAGGTCCGAGTCACCGAAGCACTTAACTCGAGCTAGATTCATCTCCTTAGCCATCCGAAGACCATGGAGCAAGGCTTCATACTCAGCTGTATTGTTTGTACAAGGGAACATTAAGCGGAGAACATAACAAAGCTTGTCACCTCGTGGGGAAGTTAATACGACTCCAGCCCCCGAACCTTCCAATTGCCTGGATCCGTAAAAATGGATGGTCCAATATGTGTGATCAGGCTTTTCTTCAGGTGCTTGCATTTCCGTCCAATCATTGATAAAATCAACCAGTGCTTGAGACTTAATGGCCGTCCGAGGCACATACTTCAAATCGTGCGGCCCAAGCTCTATAGCCCACTTGGCAATCCGGCCAGTTGCTTCCCGGTTCGGGATGATATCTCCCAAAGGAGCAGAACTGACCACCGTAATTGGATGCCCTTGGAAATATTGTTTAAGCTTCCGGCTTGCCATAAAGACCCCATACACCAGCTTCTGCCAATGCGGATACCTTTGCTTGGACTCAATGAGCACATCGCTGATATAATAGACCGGACGTTGAACCGGATGCTCCTTACCTGCCTCCTTTTGCTCCACCACAATAGAAACGCTGACCGCCCGAGCATTAGCAGCAACATATAGCAGTAACGGCTCATTGTCAATGGGAGCGGCGAGCACAGGCGGATTGGCCAATTGCCGCTTTAAGTCCTCAAATGCTTCATCAGCAGCGGAACACCAGACAAACTGATCCGTCTTTTTCAACATCTGATACAAAGGGATTGCCTTCTCACCAAGGCGACTGATAAACCGGCTTAGCGCGGCAATCCGGCCTGCCAGGCGCTAAACATCATTGATACACTTTGGTTCAGCGAGGGAGGTGATGGCTGTGATCTTCTCCGGATTAGCCTCAATTCCCCTATTAGACACCAAGAAGCCTAATAACTTGCCCGTCGATACACCAAAGACGCATTTGTCTGGATTAAGCATCATCTTGTATGTCCTCAGGTTATCAAAAGTTTCCTTTAAATCACCAATCAGAGTCTCCTTCTCCCTGGATTTAACCACGATATCATCCACGTAGGCATGTACATTACGGCCAATCTGTTTATGTAGACAATTTTGCACACAACGTTGATAAGTTGCCTGGGCAGTCTTGAGCCCAAAGGGCATAGACACATAGCAGAAGGCTCCAAAGGGAGTTATGAATGCCGTTTTCTCCTGGTCCTTAACTGCCATTTTGATCTGATGATAGCCAGAATATGCATCCAAAAAACTTAAACGCTCACAACCCGCCGTAGCATAAATAATTTGATCAATACGGGGGAGGGCAAAAGGATCTGCTGGACAAGCTTTATTAAGATCTGTGTAATCCACACACATGCGCCAGGTACCGTTTTTCTTAAGGACCAGCACCGGATTGGCAAGCCACTCAGGGTGAAAAACTTCAACAATAAAATCAGCTGCTAAGAGCCTGGCTACCTCTTCTCCAATTGCCTTGCGTCTCTCTTCGTTAAACCGGTGGAGGAACTGTTTCACCGGTTTGTATTTAGGATCCACATTAAGGGTGTGCTCAGCGAGTTGCCTCGGTACACCTGGCATGTCAGAGGGCTTCCATGCAAAAATGTCATGATTCTCACGGATGAACTCAATGAGCGCGCTTTCCTATTTCGGATCCAAATTAGCACTGATGCTGAACTGCTTGGATGAATCACCAGGTACAAAGTCAACAAGCTAAGTTTCTACTGCCGATTTGAACTTCAGGGCCGGATCATGCTCCGTAGTTGGCTTCTTTAATGGAGTCATGTCTGCCGGATCAACATTGTCCTTATAATACTTCAGCTCCTTAGTGGCACAAACCGATTCTGCATAGGCCGCATCACCTTCCTTGCACTCCAAAGCAATTTTGCGACTTCCGTGAACCGTTATTGTCCCCTTGTGACCCGGCATCTTGAGCTGCAAATACACATAACAGGGCCGTGCCATAAACTTGGCGTACGCCGGTCGCCCAAATTGGGCGTGATACGGACTTTGGATTTTCACCACTTCAAACATCAATGTCTCCGACCTGGAATCATGATCATCCCCAAAGGCCACTTCCAGAGCTATTTTGCCAACAGGATATGCTGATCTGCCAGGCACTACACCATGGAACACCGTATTAGATGGTTTAAGATTTTTATCTGTCAGTCCCATACGACGGAAGGTCTCATAATACAAGATATTAATGCTGCTACCTCCATCCATGAGCACCTTGGTGAACTTATAACCTCCCACCTGAGGCGCCACCACCAGAGCCAACTGACCCGGATTATTGACCTGGTGTGGGTGATCCTCTCTGCTCCATATGATTGGCTGGTCAGACCAACGTAGATAACGGGGTATGGCCGGTTCAACAGAGTTGACCGCCCGCCTCTGAACCTTTCGGTCTCGCTTGTCCAAGCTAGTGGTGAAAACATGGTACTGCCCACTACTCAACTGCTTTGGGTTGCTCTGGTAACCTAACTGTTGCTGTTGTTGGTTGTAACCACCCTGGTTGTTCTGACTATTTTGACCATTATGTCCGCCCGGATTACCATTAAACCCTGAACCGGAACTTCCTCCACCATAACCCGGCCCGGATCCTGAGCCACCGCCAGATTCGTGATCATACCGGAAATTATTAGAATTCTTGAACTCCTGCATAATAAAGCAATCCTTCCAAAGGTGGTTTGCTGGCGACTCCTTCGTCCCATGTCTTGGACAGGGCTGGCTTAGCAGATAGTTTAGGCGTTCTGGGTTAGGATTGGGTGCCCCATTACGATTTTTCGGTTTACCCCTGCGTCACTGGCCATTGTCTTGTGCGTTAGTATTAGCCACAAAGTCCATGTTACCATCGTCTTTACGCTTGCCTCCACCACCATTGCCTGCCCAGTGATGCTGCTGACCCTTGGAGTTGTTGTTCCTCTTTCCCTTCCCTATCTTGTCATCATCAGATTCGGGATCCTTGGTACTATCAGAATCAGCATATTTCACCAAAGTGGCCATGAGGGTCCCCATGTCAGTGCAATGACGCTTCATCCGTCCCAACTTCAGCTTTAGGGGCCCAAACCGGCAGTTGCCTTCTAGGGTTAATACTGCGGTGTCAGCGTTGATGCGGTCTGATGAGTGAAACACTTGTGAAACCCGGCGCACCCAATGAGTTGTTGACTCTCCTTCCTCCTGGACGCATGCAGCTGAGTCCACTATCGACATAGGTTGTTTACATGTATCCTTGAAATTGCTGATAAACCGGGCTCGTAATTGGGCCCATGAACTGATAGAATTAGCCGGCAAGCTTTTTAACCAAGTACGGGCCGTACCTTCAAGCATCATGGTGAAGTATTTCGCACATGTCGTGTCATCCACATCAAGCATCTCCATGGCCATCTCATAGCTCTCCACCCATGTCTCCGGAGGCTAATCCGCCGTGTAATTTGGTACCTTGCGCGGGCCCTTGAAATCCTTGGGCAGGCGCACATTGCGTAAAGCGGGGATAAGGCAAGGCACCCCCAAAGAACTAGAAGTAACATCAGGTTCGATCGAGATGGTTGGACGAACTGGTGTGAGCTGCCGAGCCTGATGCTGTGCGGCTAACTCGGCCTCCCTGCGCGCTCGGCCCCGGTTCACCACTTCCTGAGCGTCATCAGCACCACCTGTTGGGTTGTTGCCACGGGGTGCTCCACGTTGTTCGTTACTCGACACTGCCGGTTCATCCATATGCCTGCTATAGCTCCGGCTTGGACGGGGGGTCAAGTGGATCCGGTCGCGGATGTACGAGTATGCTTCCTGTTGGACAAAGGCTGTCCTCAGAAGCTCCTTGACCCATCGCGTCTCTACTGCCTGCGGTGAATCACCTTTAATTGGAATGGCCTCCAGCCGTGCAGCAGCGGCAACGAGATTGTCCATCGGGATGGAGTAGTGACCCGGAGGTGTTAAAACAGCTTGAGGTATAACGGTGTTTTGACGAGGCGGGTCCATCTGACGAGGCTGAACCGGTGCGCCGGCCCCGGGAGCTTTAGCCTGGTTTCCCTCCATCGGATTGCCGGTTCCTACTCCTGGAGTGTTGAAAAGGTCTCTGGCCTCAAAAACCGGAGGCAAACGGGATCAGTACTTCCTCCTCATGACTTCCTGCGACGCACTCTGGTCCAACATGAGCCTGTAGGCTTGTGCGTCTAAAGCAGCCCGCTCCGTGGCCATCCTGGTGTCCTCGGCTACCAGATCTGCCTTGGCCTGGGTGATCTGTTCCTTCACTTTTGCAATCTCGGCGTTGTGAATGCCCTGATCCGCCGGATTAGCCTCCGCCATAAGCACAGCCAATGCATCAAATAGCTCTGATAGAACTTGAGCCGGCGGGCGCACAGGGCCTCCTGCCCCGGCAGCCGTTGCCGCTGCTGAACCGGAGGTCTTTGCCGTAGCAGTCGAAGAATGAAGCGCTTCTTGTGTGCCAGTCATGAATACTCCAGCCCGGTTGGGCAGATCAGAGGGGTCCGGAATACTGTCGCCATCGGAACAGCCCCCAATCCAGCCGTCTTGTTCTGATAAAGAGATTCGGTTTCTCCGGTCGATGACTCGTCATCGGAACAAACGACGGTACTGCCGCGAGATTCCGATCCATCCTCATAACTTCCTCCATGGATGAATCCCACGAAGGCACGCTTCATGGCCAGTTTAACCTGGGCGGATCGCGCACGCTGAGCCGTCTCGACAAGGTCGGTGCAGATGTCCAGCTCGGGGCCCGGTTCATCGATCTTGCCAATGAAAACGTGAATGCCACCAATGGGGACCCGGTACCCATACTCAATTGAACCGGCCTCGGGGCCCCAGCCTGCGTCGTCGATGTAGAGTTTGCCGCGACGACTCTTAGTCATCCGGCCTATGGCGTAGCCCTCGAGTCCTTCAAAGCGGCCCTCCAAGAACTTGAAACCATCGTGCGATAGCCCCACGGTGGGCACCAACTATCGTGGTTTTGTCACGGCAGATGTCCTAGAGAAAGGACTTACTCATGGAGCCATCGCGACGGGTTAGCTTAAAGGGGTTAAAGCGGACACAGGGACGCAAGAGAGTTTATACTAGTTCAGCCCCTTCGATGAAGGTAAAAGCCTACGTCTATTTGTGATGGTTGATGGGGGTTTGGATGACTAGGGAGCAAACAAGCTTTGCCTATGTCTCGAGTTGTTGTCTGTTATCCTTGAACCGCCCCGGGTCGTCCCCTTATATACACGAGTGACTCCCGTTGGCTTACAGAGTCCCAATACCGGCTGATAGATGTGTCCGGTTTGGTCTCTACTTATTCCTAACTTACAATACAAGTTAACTACTAACGCCGGTTTACGGCTACACGCCTTGAACCGACCATGGGCCTTGAGCCCTCCTCTGTCTTCTTGGGCTTTAACATACTTAACTACTAACGAAGTTAACCCGGCCCAGATAGGCCGGTTTACGCCCAGTAGTAATATCCCCAACAGTACCCGAGGGGTACGGAGTTAGGAGAGTTGCGCCAGCTTCCAGGCTCGAATGAGGGTGACTCGTGAGAAGGCAGAGAGAAGGAAAAGCTCACGAGGGCACCTGCCTAGCCCCCTCGCGAGGTATGCGAGAGAGAGATCACGGGTAAACCAGAGCCGAAAACACGTGGTAAAAGGCGAAGGAACCAAATCAGCAAGGAACGCCAAAGGCAAACTCGATTAAGGAAAAGCAAGCCAACTATGGAAAGCAAATGAAAAGCCGCGCCCAGCACCTAATCTAGTCTTCAAGTCTTCTCACCAGCGCGGAGGTAAGTGTTGTCCAGTAGGCATGGGAGGGAGCCTCAGGGCCTGAGGCCGGCGCTCCTGAGACTCCAGGGCATGTACAACCCCAACTCATTATTACATGAGAGTGTCACGGGCGGCGATTCTTCACAGGCACCAGGTCTTGCTTCACAGGATCTGGGCCTTGCTTCTCAGGCACAGGGCCTTGCTTCACAGGCTATGGGCCTTGCTTGTCAGGCACTAGGCCTTGCTTCACAGGCTCTGGGCCTTGCTTCTCAGGAACTGGGCCTTGCTTCACAGGCTCTAGGCCTTGCTTCTCAGGCACTGGGCCTTGCTTCACAGGATTTGGGCCTTTGCTTTTCAGGCATTGGGCCTTGCTTCTCAGGCACTGGGCCTTGCTTCATAGGCTCTGGGCCTTGCCTCATGGGTAGAACTTCCGAAGGTGCTAGATGTTCCAGGCGTGGGCCTTTGCTTTTCAGGCACTGGGCCTTGCTTCTCAGGCACTGGGCCTTGCTTCACAGGATTTGGGCCTTTGCTTTTCAGGCACTGGGCCTTGCTTCTCAGGCACTGGGCCTTGCTTCACAGGCTCTGGGCCTTGCCTCATGGGTAGAACTTCCAAAGGTGCTAGATGTTCCAGGCGTTTTGGATAGGTGTCCCCTCTTGCGTCTCCAAGCGCAAGGCGCCAGGCTTGGAGATGTGGACGACCCTGAATGGGCCCTCCCACATGGGTGAGAGCTTGTACAAGCCTTCCCTGGAGAGGACCCGCCTCAGGACTAAGTCACCCATCTGGAGCATCCTGGAGCGAATGTTGGGGCAGTGGTAGCGCCACATCGCTTGCTGGTACGTTGCCGCCCGTAATGCAGCTTCACGACGATGTTCCTCCCCTAGCATGAGATCCATCCCCCGCATGGCGTCCTGCTGTGTTTCGTCGAATGCCAAGACCCGCGCGGAGCGATGCCTGACATCGTGAGGGAGGACTGCTTCTGCCCCGTAGACGAGGAAGAGCGGAATCTCGCCCGTTGGCTTGGTAGCGGTGGTGCGGATGGACCACAACACGGACTGGAGCTCATCGTGCCAACCCCTGCCGCAGGCCTCCATCTTCTTCTTAAAAGTCCTGGTCTTGAGGCCCCTCAGGACCTCAGTGTTGGCACGCTCGGCCTGACCATTACACCTAGGGTGGGCTACCGAAGCGTAGCAGATCTGTGTTCCAAGGTTAGGCAGTAGGTCTTAAAGAGGTTACTAGTAAACTGTGAGCCCTTATCTGTGATAATAAGGCTGGGGACCCCGAAGCAGCTCACAAGGCCCTTGATGAACTTGACAGCAGAGCCGGCTGGAATGGTTCAGATGGCTTCTACCTCTGCCCACTTGGTGAACTTATCGATGGCGATGTAGAGATAGCGGTAGCCCCCCTGGCGCTCGTGGGAATGGGCCTAGGCTGTCCAGCCCCCAGACTGCGAACGGCCATGCGAGCGGGATGGTTTGGAGGCCCTGAGCAGGCTGGTGGATTTGCTTGGCGTGGAATTGGCAAGCTTCACGGGACTTCACCAGTTGAGCTGCGTCGTTGAGTAATGTAGGCCAATAGAACCCACTGCGGAAGGCCTTGCCGACGAGGGTCCGTGATGACGAGTGATGTCCACAGTCCCCGCCGTGTATGTCAGTCAGCAGTTCCCTCCCTTGTTCACTGGAGATGCAACGCAGCTTGACGTCGTTCCATCGTTTCCTGTACAACTCGCCGTCTTGAATGTAGTATGCCGTGGCCTATCGGGACATGCGCTCCGCGTCCTCTCCTTTCTCCGGCAGTGTCCCATGCATCAGGTACTCCCCAAACTCTTTGGTCCAGCACTCCTCGTACGGCTCGAGCGCCAAGAGCAGCCGAGCTCCTGAGGTTGGGCCGTAATCTGGGGCTACCGAGGCCAGGGGCTGAGGGAGGTCCTCCCGAGGCTGAGTCGTTCTTGAGAGAGGTGGCGTAGCTGACGGCTTGAAGAGCCTCTCTTTGGAGACGCCGGGCTCTTGTGGTTGCTTCTTGGATGCTCTCTTGGCGATGTCATTGGCTTCCTTTTTGGTGCCCTGGGGCACGTGCTGCAGCTCCAAGCCTGTGAACTGCTTTTCCATTTTGCGTACCTCAGCAAGGTAGGTCTCCATGTGCTCGTCCTTTGGCTCGTACACTTTGTTGGATAAGTTGACGAGGAGCTGTGAGTCGCCCTTGACGGTAAGGCGCCTCACCCCCATAGCCGCCGCAGCCTTCAGGACGGCTATGAGGCCCTCATATTCCGCGATATTGTTGGAGACCTTCTCGCTGTGCTGAAAGCAGAGTTGCACGGTGTAGCAAAGCTTGTCCTGAGTGGGCGAGATGAGCACCGCTCCAGCCCCCGCGCCCTGGTGCGCAAAGGCGCCATCAAAATACATGACCCAGCCGTCTGGCGCCTCGCTTCCTGGGGAGGTGGACCGGTCTTCTCTTTCCTCAAGAGCCGGGGAATTTGTCCATTCTGCCACAAAATTGGCGAGCGCGGCTCCCTTGCTGACTCTGGTGGTGCTAAACTCCAGCTGAAATGCTTGCAGCTCGATGTTCCATTCAGCGACCCTTCCGGCTGAGTTTGGGCTCCTGAGTATCCTCTCCAATGGGTAAGACGAGATGACCATGATGGGTTGCCCCTGGAAGTTGGCGATGAAGTGGTCGCGCATCTCGTCCCAGGAGGAGATCGAGCCGTGCTGCAGGTTCAGGAGCCAAGAGCGGGCCCCATCCTTGAGAGCCATGGGAAACCAGTTCGCCATGAATTTTTCATCGCCGTTGGACGCTTCGATGCTCAACTCATAGAGCTGCAGGAACTCCGCGGGGTCGGCGGTGCCGTCGTATCGAGGAGGCAGATCTGGCTTGAACTTGCCTGGCCAGGCAACGCTACGCAGCTCAGGGGTGAAGGCCCGGCAGCCTGCCGTGGTTGCTGGGGGCCGCTTCGTGGGCGGAGCTTTGTCTTGCCGAGGTCCGCGCTGTGCCACTGCAGGCGGCGCACGGTCTTCACGAGGTGGCGCGGGGAGCGCTGGCGCAGCTTCTCGAGGCCGCGGGATTTCTTGGCAGCTCATTTCTTCACGCGCGGGCGCCGGGCGCGGCGGATCACGCCGCGGAGGCGCGCGCCTTGGAGCCAAGGCACTGTCTTGGCGTCGAGACGATAGAGGCATGCCACGAGCCCCGTTGCCCACGGCCTGCTGAGGAGGAGGAAGAGAGTGGGATAGGGCCAGAGAGCCCCCCGCGGCACGGACAAGCTCGGCGACGCGGTCGAGCCACTCCTCATAGACGTCGTCAACGGGGCGGTAACGCAGGAGCTCATTCGCCGCGATGAGCGTGGCTCGTGCCTCCATGGGAGCGCGGTGCGCGTGAGATGAAGAGCCAGTAGGGGTGAGCGATGGAGTAGTGGTGCGGTCGTCCTGCCACACTGAAGGATGTTGCGAGGACGACTGCTGCTCGTTTCCCACTGGGCCGGTGGCAGCATTGGCGGTGGGGGACGGAGAACGACGAGGCGGCCCACCGACAGGAGCCGTATGAGCGACGCGGGCGGCTTAGGCGGCCCGACGCTCAGCTCGAGCGCGGCGAGCCTCCGACATGGAGACGACAGAGCGACGGAGCGACGAACTGATGGAGGGGAAGCTACGGCGTACCCCTACCTGGTGCGCCAAATGTCGGGGTGTGGGGTTCCGGCAAACCCTTAAGGTTCGAACACTGAGGTGCATGCGAAGTCTTTCCCTCCAACCGATCTATGCTCTAGCTCGCTAGGATCTTGCGGACGAACTCGACAAACTCACAACACAGAAGGCCACAGGGTTTATACTGGTTCGGGCCACCGTTGTGGTGTAATACCCTAGTCCAGTTATGCGGGCAGCATTGGATGGCATCCATCATGTCCTCGGACAAATGCCGATCTAAATTTGTGGGCCAGTGCTAGAGATTAACAGTGCTCCATTATTTGGCAGGGAACAGTTATCCCTCGATCAAAATCAGATCTGCCGTGTTTTACACTCCTCCCACGTAAGAGTGTAAACTCTTTCTTACATAAAAATGGAGCAAGTGGACGGCATTGTAGCACGTCATATCACTCAAACTAACCCGCATAACGCATGGGAAAGCACCGCCCTCGTCATTTTGTTCTGGATTTCTATCGATCGATCACATGAAAATGTTTCTCTTTTCAAGTTCAAAAGAAAAGGCGGCACACTTACGACTCGTACGCGTCGCACCCCCGACAGTCCGGCTCGCACACCGCTCACCAAAAGGAAACGCGTTGTCTTGCAATTTCACTGACATGTGGGACTGCAATTGAATAAACCATCAATAGCCGAATTCTAATCGCTCGGCGGGCGTCGGCTGAGAAGAGAGAGACGATGGAGGGAGAAGAGATCGCCCGCCCGCTGTGCACGGACTCCAAGAAATATAGGTGATAATGTGAGGTCGGCCATGCAGGAGTTCGGACCGCTTCCAAGCCCTCCCCCTCAGACGCTAGCTGCCTGCATTCATAGCAAGTAGTACCAGTAAAATATTGGCCTATAAGCCTGCTTTTGTGGAGGAGAGAGAGGCATTGACAAAGTCAATGAGTGGGATCTGCAAGAGCCCATCTCTACACATGCTCCTAGGTATACAAAACTAAATCTAAGAAAAAGAGGCCTAAAAAAACAATTGTGTCTAAAAAAGAAAGGTAAAAACATTTGAGAGGAAATAGATGGAGACAAAGTGAGAAAAAGTTGTAACCATTATAGCCAACCTTATAGTCAACACTATGGTAGTATTACATGAGGAAGGAGGGAGTGGTGCACATGCCAAGTTCACTGGGCTGCCGTGTTTCACACTGCTCCATCGTAACAGTGGAGACAATGATTACTCGTTGCTCGTCCCTCCCTCGCCTCATAAAAAATAAACAATGATTACTCGTAGCTCGTCCTCTATATCGGAAAAGAATACTTTCCATTCGCCGACATGTGGGACGTCGACCATCCTAGTCCACCTGCCATGCCCAAAATTATCCTGGTCCACCCCGGTCGTAGCGCATGCCTAACCTTTCCCACTGTTGGTCGGATGAAGGAACCATCATAACTTCGTTGAATTCCACTTCTTCAAGAAAACTTACTGTACCCACAATACTGCTACCACACGCGAAGATTGGACGACACTGTACCATGTCATATCACTGAAACCCACTAGGCCAAACTAGCCGGCGTAGGATTAGTACTCCCTCCATTTCAAAGTTAGTAGTACAAAGTTGAGTCATCTATTTTGGAACGGAGGGAGTACATCTCTGTACTGCAATGATTTTGTGTTGTACGTCTATGTACTTTTGCAACGATTTTCCTACCCTATGAACCAAATGAGGCCTGAATGTATCCGTGTCGACTATTGTCTAATCGATCACTAAGCCTACAATTTTAGGAGCTTGGGCTATTGGCCGATCGACGACGAATAAGTACAAGCGTACCACGAGCTCATCAGCCCCAATATTTCTCTTTGATGAGTGTTTTGCTTGTACTATAGCTAGCACAGTAGCTAGCCTACTAACATCAAGAATCATCAAACAAACCCTGCTAATATGATAATAAGTTCGAACTTACATCTAAGCATGCGATATATTACATCAAAAGCTGGTGAGGATACATCTATTTCCATAACTCGGAGAGGGTTCACATGATTCACTATCAAACAAAAGTAGCAAGTACCGCCCACACAAGATAGTGCACTAGCACTAAGATGGTTTGATAACACGCATTGTTCTGGTAATTAAATATAGGGTAATGCAAACTACCCTGAAGGATTAGCGTGACCAACTATTTCTTGTCATGAATCTCTCGGGCAATGACCATAGCATGGACTGTGGCATGTGAATCGATCTCTGGGGCGATGTCCACAGGACTGACCATGACATCGGAATCGATCTCTGGGGCGCTATCCACAGGATGGACAGCGGCATTGGAATCGATCTCCGGGGCGTTGTCAACAGGATGGACCGCGACATCAAAAACGATCTTTGGGGCATTGTCCACAGGACGGGCCGAAACATCGAAATCATCAAGGACGTCCACCGGAACCTGCACAACCCTAACATATTAGCAAGCACATTGCAAATAATCAAAAACCACAACTATGGTAAGGAATTAGTTTTTTACCTTGTGCAGCTCACCGGGGGATCCCATCCCTCCGGGGCCATCTCCTCGTCCTCGATGGGGGCCATCACCTTGCTAGGGGAATACTGCTTCTCAACAGCGACTATCTCCTCAAACTTGGCCTTGAGCCTCGCATAGGTGGCCATTAGAGTTTCTGGGGTAGGCACGGTGGGGACCTTGCTGTTCTTCCAACTTTCTTTGAGGAGTTCATCTGCCAACATCGTCAACTCTTTGGCCAATGCTTGTTTCTTGGAGTTCTTCATCTCCATGGGTTGGCCCGCCAACATGGTCAACTCGCTGGTCGGTGCTCGCTTCCTGGAGATCGCTGTCTCCAGTGGGCTGTCCACTGGCAACTCTTTGGCTAGTGCTCCAGGATCCATCAATGAACTGACAAACAAAAAGCAATCAAAAGGAAACCACAATCACAATGAAAACGGGAAAAGAATAGGCTATGATAATCGGTCGGTGCTTCGCAAAAAGAAGATTCTTGGATTGAAATATAGCAGCATCACTGATTCGCCCACCTTTCCTTCGTCGGTACAGAAGAAAAATGGCAGAAGTGAGTAGCCTGGAGTGAGGTTTTCTTCAAGAAAGGGGAGAAAGGGCTTCAACGAGCGTTCCAGTGAAATGATGGTTGCTTCGTCCAATCGAACTTCGAGGCCACTTCGAGACCACTTTACCACTGCTGGTAAAGGTGGGTTTTGTGATATTACTGGTCATGACGGACACACCGCCGGCAACTCTTTGTAAAGTACGAGATACATTCCTCCAATCACAAAATGCCTTGGTTGATGAGATTTGAGATTTGAGCCAGTACTGCATGCGGTGACATCTCTAGAAAGGCAAATACCCCTTTCCGGTTTACAGGGCTATACTAGCAAGTACTAGTACTAAAATAGTGGGCTCAAATAGCAATTTTGTCTCATGCAAGAGCCTGGCTATATGCGTGCTCCAAGGCTCCGCACCACGCCCCACCCCTACACAAAGGCTGCCACGTGAGCGTTCGCAACTGCCATGTTCGGGTTGCTCTTGGCTCTTCGCCTCTTCGAGAAGACGGACAATGATGTTACTACTACTTCTATAGTAGTATCAAATCCACTTTTGCATGTCCGTCCACCGTGTGCGAGAGGGACAGCCACCGCGCGCACGAGCGAGGGAGAAGGCGTGTAGTCGTAAAATCAAGCATCTCCTTGTTGTACGAGTTGACGCAACACATCATAGCACTGGCCCCACATGGTTGCCTCTAAACTTGGCTGAAGGACCCACAACGTACAATACTCCGGGCATGTTTCGTTCATGACTAACTTTGCCACGACTAACCTTAGGCAAAGTGTGGCTGCCACAAAAAGTGTGGCTAACAAAATGGCCACCAGTGTGGCAAGATTTGGCAAAAAAAATGAGCCTATGACTTGTGGGCCATATAACTATAAAAGTGTGGCAAGGCACAAGTGTGGCAATAAACCAAACACATTCCTAAGATGTTGTGACATGACTAAGGTTAGGCGTGGCAACCTTAGGCTGAGAACCAAACAACCCTTCATTTGCTGCAACCTCTAACATTTACACCACCACAAATTTAAAAATATATATTCCTGTCTTGATCAGATGAGCGTGGAAACTAGAATCACCAGGATGACAGGTAGGGCCACAAGATTATTTTAATAAAAAAAACATGGAGATGACCCCAACAATTTTAAGTTTACAGGCATGGTACACTCTATGCTAGACTACTCTACACATGAAACTGCCACACAAGCATCCAGGCTACCCTTGGCTCTTCGCCTCTTCGGGAAGTCGAACAATGATGTAGTACTACTGCAGTGGAGGAGTACTACAGTATGCTTCTGGCCATCTGACACCGATTGAACTATTGCATGTCCACCGCGTGCGGGAGGGAGAGCATGTAGAGAACAAGAGCTTCTCCTAGTCCTGCCAGCCACCACGCTCATGGGTGAGGGAGGGATGCAGCTTCATTGACTTACTGCTCCTGCCTTTGCATCTATGACAGGTGGACCCAACAGGTCGGTGGCCCACCTGTCATGCAGCCAAAGGCAGGTGATGTTAAGGCGAGAGGGCATTGTAGTAATCAAACTTCTCGGTCCTGTATCAGTTGATGCGACACATCAAAGCACTGCACTCGATATATTTCAATAATTTGCGTTTACCGATGCATTAGTTTCTCCCTCCGTTGCTAAATATAAGTCTTTTTAGACATTTCAAATGGACTCCAACATATGGATGTATGTATACATATTTTAGAGTGTAGATTCACTCATTTTGCTTCGTATGTAGTTACTTGTTGTAATCTCTAAAAAGACTTATATTTGGAAGCAGAGGGAGTACAACGCATGCGTTCATGTCGTGACTTTCCTTTTGATACTTGCATGTGTTGATTTGATGCACCTTGCCAAATTTTGACTACAAATTTAACTAACCAAATGTTCATGCATGTCAAAAAAAATTACGGGGCTGTTTGGATTGTGACTATGTTTGTCTTATGTTGCCACATAATTTTTGCCACACTTGCCTAACTTGAGTTGCTCAAATTGTTAGAGGTTGTTTGGTTCCTAGCCACACATTGCCACACTTTTCCACACCTAACCTTAGGCAAGTTTGACCAAGTTAGGTAGTTGTTTGGTTATAGCCACACTTGAGGCAAGGAATTTTTTTATTAGTGAACCCCACATGTCATAGAAACAAAAAGTGTGGCAAGATTCCCTTAGGCAAGCCAAAGTGTGGCTAACAATTTGAGCAACTCAAGTAAGGCAAATGTTGCAAAAATCATGTGGCAACATATGGCAAAGATAGTGACAATCCAAACAGCCCCTTAGACCCACTTTGGCTTGCCTAAGGGAATCTTGCCACCCATTTTGTGTCTATGACATGTCGGGTTCACTTCTAATAAAAAAATCTTGTCTTAGGTGTGGCTAGAACAAAACACCCACCTAACTAAGTCAAATTTGCCTAAGGTGAAGTGTGGCAAAGTGTGGCAATGTGTGGCTGGAAACCAAACAGCCCCTACATCATTGAAAACTACGTCCGAATACGAATCAAACGATATAATTTTTGTTAACATGCACTAACATTTTGTTAGTTAAATCTTTGGTCAAAATTCAGCACCAATTACAAAGGGGCCCAATAAATATTGTACTCTCACATTTTGTTTTGAGGATACTCCCACATACTCCATCCGTTCACAAATATAAGACTTTTTAGAGATTCTAACAAGTGACTACATACGGAGCAAAATGAACGAATCCATACTTTAAAATATTTCTACATACATCTATTTGTTGTAGTCCATTTGAAATGTCTAAAAAGACTTATATTTAGGAACGGAGAGAGTAGAAAATATAAATAATAATGCATGTTGGGGCAGCCCACATTTCTGATAATTTTAGCCGTGTGCTTGTTCACAATTTTTATGAGGGGTGGTTGTTCATTTAATGGAGGGTCTTGTACCAGACTTGAACGATATGAAGCGCGACCTGGCACACCGTAACACCACTTGGAATAAGCGGGTAGCTATCTCAAAAAACAATCAACAACTAAAAAAACAGCGACCTGGCACGTACACAATATTAAACGATTGTTTTGATGGAGTGAAAAACAAAAACTACCGCACTACGTATATATAGGCCGGAGCCTCCGCGCTTGCTTGCTAGGGCTGCTCTATTCACACACTCTCATCGTCTCCAGATCTAAACAAGATAGCAGTGGTAACACTATCTTTCTCCCTTCAAAAAACACCGTCTTTCTATCCTCACCGCTGGTTACAGCTTCGGACGTATCCCCCTCCGCCGGTGAAGGGGAGAGGGGGCAGCGTTTAGGCCATCGTCGACAGCGAGGGAGGAGACCCACTGCCGGCCGCACCATTATCTCTGGTCGAGTGCCGGCGCGGGAGGTCCTCCGATCCCTTCGTCGTTGCCCTAGTGTGGGTGGATCCGGCCTCCTGCCGCCCACCTATCCACACCCCGATGACCTTCAGGTATATCTTCCTTCAAAACCGTCGTAGCTCTACTTCCCCAGGTCACTATGTCGCTACATGTGCATCATTTTCTGCCTCTCAGCCCCTCTCGATCGGATGGTCCAACGTCACCTTTTTTTTCTATTGTTAGTGGTAAAGCTACTTTATGGAGTCGAATCTTGTACTTGGTTCAAACAAGAAATAAAGTGGGGTGGGGGAATTTAGTATGTGCATCGGACTTGGTACAAATAGGAAGGATAGGGGGTGAAAGTAGTATAGACTCGTCATCCATCCGGTCTCTTGGTCGAAAAGGGAAATATAGGGGAAATGTTGTATACAGTGGTATGACCAGCACTAGATTTGCTATCCACACATAAGATGGATGCATGCATCATTATGATGCAGAGGCCGGGGGCAAGCCTCCATTCCAAAAAAACATAGGAGTAGGTGGCTAGAGTGAACAAAAATGGGACCAACCCAGATAAGTTTCTTGGATGTTTGTTTCTCGAGGCAACAAACTCTGAATCACCACTTTATGCCCCGGTTTAGGTACATGGTGCTGGACTGCTGGTGCACCCACTGTCCCATGCCCTTATACCAAATATTTAGTTGTTATTAATCTAATGCCCCTGGTAAAATGAAGTCGTGCCGCTACTATAAGCTATGACAAGTTTACCAAATGTTTTTGCCTATAATTGTTTGAGACTCTAACTATTTCCTCTGTAGCTATTTGTGTAAACAGGGATATCCATTTCATTTGGTTGTTGTTGTGACCTTTTGGTGCACTGCACAAAACACTTCATAAAGGAAGTGACTTTTGTGTTGTTTAACTGGAATGTCAGAATGCAACAGTTGGTTCATTTCGGTGGAACTGCACAAAGGGAGATCTGTGTTCCAATCCTCATCATCCATATTGGCACCATAAGCTTCGTTTAGGTAAGAATGATATTTAATGCATGTGTTCATCTCTATTTTGCGACTGCCATGAGAAAATAATGCTAGTGTTTACTAGTACACTTGTACTCCCTCACTGACAAAACCAATTCTGAAATAGAAGGCCAATCATGTACTTGGTCTCGCCAATTGGCGAGGAGGAAGAAAAACAGAGCATGAAGAGGAAGAAGAAGAATAAACAGTGCCATGGTGATATTACTGAAGCCGAGGCCTCAGTCGAGGCCATTCAAAGGCTCCGGCAACGTCTACCTTACATGTGAGACGATCCTCCAGGGAGCCCTTCCACTTCTGCGTATTGTCCATGATGAATTTGATGCTACCGTTCAAGTAATATGCTAATGTCTTTCTATCCTTTCTCACTAATCTAAAGAAGGTTTCACCTCGTTCCTACTTGTGCAAAGAGGGATCATGTTGTGCCAATCATACATTTTAGTGGAATTACACAAGACAATACAATGAACTGTATCCCAGCCAGTGCTTTAACTCTGCTGGAAGTTCTTGATAATCTTTCGATATAATGTCAGCACTGGTAAACAAGAGTGATTTCAACCATACATTTGCAGGGCACAAAAATATATACTATTGAGTGATTCCAGTGAGTGCTTTATCTTCTCTTCTGGGACTACATGAATAAGCTTTTTTTGCTTAGGTTGGTAACGGCCCATGGCCTTCATCCATAGTAGTTTGCTGTCATCTCTATTTGTATCGTGCTACTGTCATGAGAAACTCCTTTATCTTTGCAAGTTAAAGTTTTGCAACCTATGATACATGGCAATGCTTTGAGTGTTGAGCTAATTGGCACTGATTAAATAAACAAATACCTCTCTTTAAGCAAGACTACTATGTTGCTAACTTTACCCATTAAGATAATGAGGGTGCTTCTATTTGTTAGTGTATGTTTCATCAACTAGTCCCACTATTACAGTAATCTCACTCTCTCAATATATATGCCAACAGGGATGCTCGATTTTGGTGGAACTGAACAAAAACTTTGGGTGCTTCATTGCCGCGACATCTTCCTTCCTTTCCTGTCAATCGCTAATCTCGGCTTGCATTCTTCCTTTGTTGTTAGTTGCTTGGCTTATCTCGGCTTCCACTCAAAGGAAATATTAATTGATATGCTACCTCACACAGGTTGGTACTGGTCTTTATCCTGATTATTGTGCTTGTGATATGTATTGGTAATTTGGTATTGTGCTACTGTTTGCCGATTTCATAAAGGAGTAACTTGGAGCATAAACTCGCAGGCAAATCATTACATTGGGTGATTTCAGTAGAACTACACAAAAAGATCAGATGGACAGGTACTTATGTTGCTGCTATGTACTCCAAAGTTCACTCAGACAAGCATCGATGTTGACAAGAAGAAGTGCCTATATTCATTCGAGTATCAACCGACGTCAACCAGTTGTCAAACTTCAAGTATTAGGAGAGTGAATGCCAAAAATATTGCTTGGCACATAGCCCAGAAAAACACAGTCCAGTCTTTGGTCCCAACTTGTGCCTTTTGGTTATCGGCACATATGGTAGCGAACTGTATGGCATGGAGTCTAATTATTCCAGACAAGTTGGTTGACGCGTATATTTATCTAGCACTTAATCAGTCTGCATGCCAGTGATGCTCCATTTCAGTTGAACTACACAAAAAATTTGAGTGGTTCATTTTCTTGTTTGCAATGTAGAATTTTGGCGAGCTATAGGACCAAGATGAGCCAGTAAACTAGTTGGATGAAAGTAGTGGCCAAGTTGCTCAAACCTCCCTCAGCACGAGGCCACTATTCGAGGATAAACCTACAAGCAAAGTTCAGATTGTCTGTGTTGCCTCTTATGTACTCGAAAGTTTACTCGTACAAGCATTAATTTTAGCAAGAAGTACCTCTGACTGAACACCATTTACCAGTCTGTACCCTAGGTAATTAAAGTTCGTCCATGGATGATATTTTATATGATCTCAATCATTTGGATGCATAAACATACTAAACATGTGTATATCTGAATCTTTTTGTGAATTATCTATGAATATTGTCGTGTGATCTATCAATCATTTGGATGCATAGTCATGCTGAACTTGTGTATATATGAATCTTTTGAGTTGTTGATTGTCAATTTTGGCTATGAATATCAACGTGTCCTGTGAACCTGAGTTTGATACGAATGTTTACCTTTTTTGTTGTACTTGTGTGTGAACTTGTTAGTATGGCTACTGTGGGATTTGTGACGTGTGGGTGTCAACGGCACACCTTCTTCGTGAGACGAATTGCACCTGCTTTGTTAAGGTAGCAACGGTGCATCAGCTCTTTTAATCTTTTTGCTCTGTCTTCCCCCTCCCCAGCTCAACCCCTGCCGTAATGTTTCCGGCCTCAAAACAAACATAGTACTGCGTTGTTTTGGGGGCTTGATGAAAAATCGAGTGCTGGTTTCTATAGGTTGGCCTGCCCGGCAAATGGGCTGCTAGTCCACAACGGACTAGGAGGCTAAAAATACAAGTTGTATGGTGCAGAAGCAAGTAAAAGAACACCATTGATAGGCATTCATTGAAGAAAAAAATCGCTCCTGATGTGCTTCTTCAGTCGCGCCGCCGGCCCCCTCTTTAATCCAGTCCGCTCTCTAGCTCACACACACCATGATCTCATGGCCTAGCTCGACGAACCCAAAGAACACGAGACACAAGAGTTTATACTGGTTCGGGCCACCGATGTGGTGTAATACCCTACTCTAGTGTGGTGTGGTGGATTGCCTCTTGGGCTGAGGATGAACAGTTACAAGCAAAGAGCAGCCTCCTGAGGAGAGGTGCTCTTGTGCTCGGTGACTGTGGTGGCTTTGGTGGAATGGATCTGGTCCAAGATGAGATCCCCCTTCTACGGTGGTGGCTAGTCCTACTAATAGAAGCCCGGGTCCTCTCCCCAAATATTAGGCGGGAAGGGTTCCCACAACGGCCAATTTGAAGGGGGATAGCTAGTACAAGCTATCCTGACAAAGATGGACTTCGCCCGCCAAAGGCTCTGGTGGTGACGTCGTCTTGGGCTCCACGGTGACCTCCGTCCTGCTGTCCTGCTGGTCTTGGTCTTGTTGCACCGATATGGTAACCTTTGCCTGATGCCTCGGGACTCCTCGCCTGCTCTTGCCTCTTTAGGACCAAAGAGGAAACGAGGACACTGTGCGCGCTGGCGCCCGCCTGGCTCCAGTCGTCATGGCTTGTGTCACATGAACCTCACGAGGTGTCCCTTGCCTTGATCTCTCTGCCCCTCGCGAGCCAGCCTGGTGAGGCCACCCCTGAGGAGGTTTGCGTCGTCCACCTCGTGAGGCTTGGCCCCAAGTGAGGGTCTTGAGTGTTTGCTAGTCAAGATGGGCCATACAGGGCCACTGGTGGAGCCACGCCGCGGGCCGCAGGCATGCAAGTCTGGGGATCCACGTTCCCAGAACACCGACAGTAGCCCTCGGGCCCAAGGCATGCTCGGTCTTGGCTTCAAGGCGAAGCCAAAGGGCAAGTGCAGAGCACCACGGGCCCCAACAACCTGCGGCCACGGTTGGCGTGTGGCGACTGATTAGAAGTGGGCGTCTCCGCTTCCCCACACTGCCTCGGCAACTGCCCGACTTAACGAGTCCAGTAAGAGCTCCTGAGGCGCGATGCTCAAGAGGTCCCCTTTATCACCCAAGCAACTACAGAGAAGCAGGAAAGGGAGGCGACGTTGCCACAATAGGGCAGCGAAAAGTGGGGATCTTATGCGACAGCGCTGGGTCGATCCGGGCGCAAGACTTATCTTGGCATTCCGAAGCTGGTTCCTCGTGTTGCACCAGACTTGTGCGTCGGCCGCCGTTGGGTAGCTAGGTTAGGCCCATGCGAGCCTGCTCCTCTTCTCCATGCTCTTCTGTGTGCTGTACGTCCTCAGGCCCCAGCCCTCGAGCGAGCTCACCCGATGTTGGTATGCCAGGTCATGTTGCCGTGGTCAAGGCCAGGGGGTGAGATATGGAGAGCTAGTAAGAGCTCCTAAGTCACGATGCTCAGGAGCCCCCCTTTTAACACGCAAGCGAATTGCATGGGAGAAGAGAGAGAGCCTGCGGTACCTCCCGCTGTAGTCCTCAGGAGGTTCCTGCAAGTTAGCGCGAGGAAGGGCACAAGTTGCCATGGTGATTATCGGTCCGCCACTGGTTGCTTCACAAGGAGGTGAAGGCACTGAGGGTCTAGTGAGGTGACATGTGCGAGCATGCCGCGAGCCAAAGCTTGACCGCTCAGATTTGTCAGCGTTGCAGGGACGGACCCAAGCACAAGCGTCGTGCCGTCATGAGAGGTTCCCGTGGCAGGCGATAGTCAAGCAGGCAGTGATGACCACAGATAGATTATGCATGAAAAGCAAACTAGCTTAGGTAAATGCTAGAACAACACACGCCAATGGGTTGGACCCGAGCGGCTTGGGGATTATGCAGCTCGAGGGGCGCCCCCAGCAGGGTGAACTAAAGGTGCAGGTGGATACATGCTGGAGGGACAGACCCATGCGACCTGAGAATGATGCAGCCCAGGCGGCGCTCCCAACTAAATAAACTTGGAAAATGTCACCTGGATTGGTTGTCGAAGGAGTGTTGGGGTAGCTGAAGACATGTGGCGAAGGAATCGCTCCTCACGAGCTTGTCGAGTGTGGTGCATGGCCTCCTGACCTGCCAGGATGCTCCGTAGATCGCGCTGGAAGGCAGCTGCCATGCTCGGTAGGACGAACGACATGCGAACGCAGCTGTGAGGGGGACCCTCACACCGGCCAGCACGCGAAGGCCAGAAGCGCTCCTGAGATGCAGCCCTGTTGAGCCTTGGGATATTGATGCAGATGCGTAGCTCAGCACCCTCGCCTGGATGGGGAGCAGCGTCAGGTGGGCTGCGGTCGCTGCGTATTGCCCTTGCTTCCTGAAGCTCCTAAGTGGTCTTGACGATGAACTCCTGAGCGCCGGGCGCTCCTTGCCCGGTCTCCTCCTGAGGGAAACGTGCCACGAAGCACGCCTCCACGTGGTGCCCGAGCGCCTCCCTCGTGATGTTGGCAAAGTCTGAGGCCCTCCAGAAGAGAGCCCCCGAGCCCTGCCCAAGGAGGGCACCGGGCGCGCCTCCCTATGCGAGGAAGGGAGGCGCCCCAAGCGTGGGCACAGATCTTGAGGTGGCACCACTGGAGGCGCTGCTCCCTTGAGGCCCAAGGCAGAGTAGCTGCTTCTTCTTCTTGGGGTTGGTCTTAGGAGGGTACTGCACACCCGCGCTGTTAGGGTCTTCGATTGATGCATCTTGGAAGGCACGCTCGAGGGAGCACACATAATCTCTTTCTTCGCAGGGTACGGTGATGATTTCGACTCTTCCCGGCATCTTGAGGATGTTGTAGCCATGGTGGGTGACTGCCATGAATTTGGCTAGCGCTGGGTACCCGATGATGGCATTGTATGGCAGGCGGATGTGGGCGACGTCGAAGTCGACGAGCTCGGTGTCGTAGTTGTCGCGCTGACCAAAGGTGACAAGGAGACGAACTTTCCTATTAGGGAGGTGGAGGTGTCAGTCACTCCTGAGAAAGGCTTGGTGGGATGGAGCTGATCGTATGGCACTTGAAGGTTGTCGAACGTCTCGACGGACAGGACACTGAGCCCTGCGCCGCCGTCGATGATGGTCTTGGTGACTTGGACTTTGCTGATGACGGGTGAACAGAGCATCGGGAGGACTCCAGCGGTTGCCGCACATTTGAGCTGGTCCGCCGAGCTAAAGGTGATGGCGTACTTGGACCATCTGAGCGGGCGCGTGGCCCTGAGCTTGGGGTGGGCTTCATTCACCTCGCGAGAGAACTACTTGAAGATGCGCTGGAAGCTGGGGCTTGAGGGCCACCCAAGATGCAGGCAATGGCGCATGTTACCTGGAAGGCCCCAGCCCCTTCGTCTATTGGTGGTCGTTGTTCCTCCTTGGTGGCGGAGGCAATGGAGGGAGACCAGGGTTGCCCTGAGGACGGTCCTCGCGAGGCTGGTCCCTCCAGGCACCCTCACGAGGCTGATCCTGCCAGCAATCCTCGCGAGGCTGGCTGCGCCAGTCCTGGCGGGGGCCACGGTCGTCCCAACATCCTCCACCTCGTCCACCTCCTTGGCCGTAGCCCCGGTCATTGCGCTCGGGGCGTCGACTGAAGCGTCCATCTCGAATGGCCCTGAGCTCTTGACAATCGTTGGTGTTATGGTTGCGGATGTTGTGGAAGGCGCAGAATGTATGGCTGCCCATGGACAACTCGGGAAGATCTCGGCCACGCTTTGTTTCTGGTTCTGCCGCGAGTACGGCCACCCTTTTTCCCTTCACATCCTTGACCTTGGCCTTTTTCTCCTCCGGATCCGTAGCAGGCGGCTCGAGGAGGGAGAGGTACCCCTCCTTAGCTCTTACACACTTGGATGCTATTTTGAACAGCTCCAAAGTCGTGCACAGCTCCTCATGTATGGCGAGCTCCTCCTTCATCTTGATGTCACAGACGCCATCGGAAAACACTGAGATGATGGCCTCGTCCGTCACCTTGGGGATCTTGAGACGCATGCTGTTGAAGTGTTGTATGTACTTCTGCACGGTCCCTCCCGGCTATTGCTTGATGTGACGCGGGTCGCCCGCGGCCGGGGGGCGGTCGTGAGTGCCCTAGTAGTTGGCGATGAAGTGGTCGCGCACCTCATCCCAGGAAGAGATCGAGCCCGAGGGAAGGTTCAGGAGCCATGAGCGAGCGCCGTCCTTAGAGCCATCAGAAACCAGTTCGCCATGACCTTTTCGTTGCAGTTGGCCGCCTCGATGCTTAGCTCGTAGAGCTGCATGAACTCCGCGGGATCGGGGGTGCTGTCGTAGCGAGGAGGCAGATCCGGCTTGAACTTGCCTGGCCAGACGACGCTACGCAGCTCAGGAGTGAAGGCGCGGCAGCCTGCCGTGGCCAGCGGGGCCCGTCATGGAGGCGGAGCTTGATCTTGGTGTCCCTGCGCCGCTACGGCAAGTGGCGCGTGGCCCTGTCGAGGCAAGCGATCCTGACGTGGCAGTGCTGAGAGCGGTGGAGCATTCTCTTGCGGACAGGGAACCTATTGGCAGCTTCTTTCTTCGTGCGCAGGCACACGGCGTGGTGGATCATGCCGTGGGACCGCACATCTTGGAGCGAGGATGCCGTATTGACGCGGAGGAGGCGGAGGTGCTCCATGAGCCGCGCGTCTCGGTGCAAGGGCACCATCTTGGCGCGAAGGGGGCGGAGGCGCTCCGTGAGCCACATCGCCCACAGCCGGGGGTGGGCGAGACAGCAAGAGGGATGGTGCAGGAGAGCCCCCCGCGGCATTGACGAGCTCGGCGATGCGGTCCAACCATTCCTCGTAGAGGTCGTCCACCGGGAGGTAGCGCAGGAGCTCGCGTGCCATGAGCAGCGCGGCCTGCGTGTCCGTGGGTGCGCGGCGAGCGTGAGACGATGAGCCGACCGGAATCAGCAATGGGGTGGCTGTGCGGCCGTCTCGCCGCATGGAGGGGTGTGGTGAGGAAGCTTGCTGCTCGTTTGCGGCGAGGCCGGTGACGGCATTGGCGGCGGGTGACAGAAAACTACCTGGAGGCCCGCCAACAGGGGCGGTTTGAGCGACACGGGTGGCGAGGGCGGCCCGACGCTTAGCGCGGGCCCGGCGAGCGTCCGCCATGAACTCGTGGAGTGGCAAAGCGCAGATTGACAAAGGGGAAGGCTTCAGCGCACCCCTACCTGGCATGCCAAATGTCGGATTTCGGGTTCCAGCAAAACCCTTGAGGTTCGAACACTGGGGTGCACACGAAGATCTCTCCCCCCTCTAGCTCATGCACACCATGATCTCACGGCCTAGCTCGACGAACCCAAAGAATACGTGACACGAGAGTTTATACTGATTCAGGCCACTGATGTGGTGTAATACCCTACTCTAGTGTGGTTTGGTGTATTGCCTCTTGGGCTGAGGATGATCAGTTACAAGGGAAGAACAGCCTCCTGACGAGAGGTGCTCTTGTGCTTGGTGAGTGTGGTGGCTATGGTGGAATGGATCTGGTCCAAGATGAGATCCCCCTTCTACGGTGGTGGCTAGTCCTATTTATAGAGGCCGACATGTAGCCCTAGACATACGGAGACGGTGGTTTGAACTTATTTTTTGAGGTCCATACCGGCCTGTGGGCTTTTCTTAAAGACCGGCGGCCCAATGTATTTTTCTTAGTAAAACGCAGATCTCTGTTCTATTTATCTATATATAAGAATAATAATGTTGTCTCCAATTTATGTTTTCCCTTCTAACCACATTATATATATTTATATTATTACTATTATCGTATATTTTATAGAGACTTATATATACATTATAAAAACATCCCACGTGTTATTAACTTATAAAAGTAAATGTTTAACAGAAGTTGGGAAGGAAAATCCTGGTTGTTTTGACTCTCAGGCAAGGAAAAATCCTGGTGATTGCGTACAAAAGCTTGCGAAGGTTTTAAGGACCAATGTAATAATAATGCGCTCATTTTTATTTTGAGCAATAGATAGCTAATTTGTTAATTTTATATATAAAAATGTGTCGGTCCGGTTTATTTTTTATATTAATTGCTCCTTCTAACCTAACATTATATATAGAACGGGCCCAGCTAATTCATGTATTTTAAGAAAGTGCAAATGGGCTGGGATTTCTTACAAAATATAAATGGGCCGCATTGACGCGAAATTATTTGTTTACCCAGTACAGCAAATGGACAAAACATAGGTTAAATATATGCCCCATTTTTGTAGGCTGACATGTGGCCAATAGGTCGAAGCCTACGCATGGCGTTGTCAACTTGGTCAACAAATGATTATGACATCCACAGCCATTGGATTTATATCCAACGGCCAGCATGCACCTTCAATCTCTCGTCATCTTCCTCCAGCGTCGCCTGGACCGCCTAGTCCGGCCTCCGGTGGCTAGCGGCTCTGCTTAGCACGCATCACTGCGAAGCGCTACCCCACCGCCGGCTAGGCTATCCCTCCACCCCTCCACACCACTTGTTATTCTCCACCGACTGCAGCCCCACGCCGCACCAGAACAAGTTATAACCCTTCTCCTCGTCTCAATCTGTGACTCCACTACCGCGTTTTCCCATCTCTGGGTCGTTCCTGTCTGGGGCCTCGCCGTTGTCCACCGCCTCGCTGCACTCGGTGCGGCATGGTCAACAAACGAGAGTCATCAGAAGAGGACAATACGTGGAGAGCCTGACGACTGGAACCCATGAGGTCCATGGTCGCATGCAAGGAAAGTTCCTCCTTATTAAGCTAAAAAGTGTTTCCTCCCCTTGGCAGCCGGGACCCACCGGTTGTATCTTCGCACGGAATGAAGTGCCTCCTTGTTATGCAAAAAAAATATTCCTCTCGTTGACAGTTGGGACCCGTCAAATTTGGTGGCTGACTTGTGGGCCTACTAAGCGGACATGTATGCAGGGCTTTGACAACTTAATTAACAAATGATTCTAGCAGCTGGACCGTTGGATGTTAATCCAACAGTCGTGCTCCTTCTTCAACCTCTGTTCTTGCTCCTGTCTCCCGTGGGCAGCACCGCGGCAGTGCTACCGCGCACCCTAACCAGTCATGTTTCCCACTCCTCTCCATCTGCGACTCCACTCCGTCTCTTCCCCGGTTCCACCTCGTCCCCTTCCTAGGCCTCGCCGTCGTCCACCTCCTTGGTGCTCTCGGTGTGGCGTGGTCAATGTGGTCAACGACCGACTTCCATCGGAATAGTACTGTACGTGGAGAGGCTGACAGCTGGGTCCACAACCGCAGCAAGGAAGTGCCTCCTTATTACGTGGAAAATAATTGTTCCTCCACCTGATAGTAGGGACCCACCGGATGGGCCACCGTATTTCGCGAAAAAAAATGTTTCCCCCCTGACTGCTGGGACCCACCAGCTACATCTTCGCACGCAAGGAAGTGCGTCCATATTACGGGAAAAAAATGATTCGCCCCCTTGACTGCTAGGACCCACCAGCTACATCTTCGCACGGAAGGAAGGGCCTGACAGTCGGGACCCACCCGGTCGAAGCGTACGTAGCATTGTTAGTCAGGTTGGGAACGTGTATGTACATACTGGTCGATCGGTCTGTCTGCAGGCTGCAGCGATGAACCGTGGCCGTGTAAGGAAGGGCACGTGTGGTAGTAGAGGCGCGCACGTGTGGTAGTAGAGGCGTGCACGTAGCATGTACACGTATTATAGTGGCCAGGGTGCAAGAAAGTAAATACGGCCACGTACGTACCTACGGGCGGGGTCTTGAACGTCTACTCGCGCATACGTACGGCCAGTGCTCGTGTACATGGCTGTGGCTGGGTCAGAACAGAGAAACTGCATCGTCGTCGTGTTCATGGGGAGGCAGCGGAATGCGTCGTGTTCATCGGGAGGCAACGAAACACGTGCTGTTCATCGGGAGCCAACTGGCTTGGACGGAACAAGCGATGGAAACGAGGCCTGGCGTACCGCAGAACAGAGGAAATGGCCTTATGTTCGACCGGCCATGGTGGAAACGGGATCCAGTTCATCGTGAGGGGTCTGGCATACCGCAAAACATAGGAAACATACCTCCTACGATCGAAACGGGGTCCTGTTGATCGAGAGGGGTGTGGCGTACCGCAAAATGGAGGAAACAGACTTGTGTTGGAGCGCTATGGTCGAAACGGGGGTCTTGTTCATTGGGAGGGGTGTGGCGTACCGCAAAACAGGACTCCATGGGATACTGTTCATCACCACCGTCGACTGCCTCCACGGGCTACTGTTCATCCACCGTCGACCTCCTCCAACCTCCACCTGCGACTGTTCATCCACAGGCTCCTGTTCATCCAGCCTCCACCGTGCGCTCCTCCACCGGCTACTGTTCAACCAACCCTCTCCACGGGGGTCCTGTTCAACCACCCCTCCACGGGCTATTGTTCATCCAGCCCTCCACCGGCTACTGTTCAACCACCCCTCCACGGGCTACTGTTCATCCAGCCCTCCACCGGCTACTGTTCAACCAGCGCTCCACCAGCTACTGTTCAACCAGCCCTCCACGGGGTCCTGTTCATCCAGCCCTCCACGGGGTCATGTTCATCCATCGGCTCGATCGATCGGGGTACTGTTCATCCAGCGGAAATGGCCTCTACTACCACGGGTTCCTGTTCATCCAACCCTCCACCGGGAACTGTTAATCCAAACCCCCTCAACAACGCTCACTTTTTATCCAGGGAAGGAGGCAGCAGTGTTCGATCGGCTTCAGTTAGCAGCAGTAGCGAAGGAATCACTCGGGTTCAGTTAAGAGCAAGGGATCGATCGATCGCTCGAGTTCAATAACGCGTAGCCTGCAGTGCAATCGCTCGGGTTGCGTTAGTGCCCAACGCCTCGCTTGGGTTCAGTTAGAGCGCAACGCCTCGCACACACGCGCGTACGTACGAGAGAAACGCGCATCGCTCAACCCCCGACCACCTACCGTAACTGGGAACTCCCCCGATATTTTCCTCGCAGAGGACGGCCCAAAGAATGTCATGCAGCTGCGTCTCTGGCCCGCCCAGGACAAAAAGCCCATTTTCTATCATGATTTTTTCCATAGAAGTAGGAGCCCACCACATCTATGATGATACCAGGTTTTGTCATAATTATCATCATAGAAGTGTTATAAGTATGACATAATTTTTTTCGTTCGGCCCAAAATGTCACGGATGTGTCTTTTTTTGGTAGTGGCGATTGACCCCTCCCCTCCCTTCTCGTATATCACCCCGGCCCCATGTACATAAATGTATTTATATAGGCATCTCCTTCACGCAAATTGCATTGGCATGTATTCCCCCACCATATCTTAGTACCTCTCACAAACACGGACTACGTGTGCAAAAGAGAAGAGGTGCACACACGCACTCGTTCCCAGATACAAACGCGCGGGTGCATGGTGGAGCACATTTGTACAAAAAATGAGCATGTAGAAACGCTTTAGATGATGTGCCACTAGTCTATATCTATACCTCTACCTCTATATCTATATCTATATCTATATCTATATATAGCCCTATATAGAGTGCGAATAAATTTGAAAGATGGTCGTTGGATGAAGCCAATCAGACGGTGCAGAGATGGAAATCCGAGCACTATTGGCCATTGGATATCATCTACATTCCACCAGATTCTTCCACATGTACAATCGAGCAGACTCCATGGTTGAAGTTAAGCATAATGCACAAACCTAAAAACACAAGTACTTCTCCTTTGTTCTAGAATCTTCTATATCATAATTGCCAAACTTTTTTCTAATTGAATTGCCAATATTTGTTTTTACTTTATGCTTTACAACGCACAATTCCATGAATCATAAAATAAATTAACTATTTTATAAAAACTAATTGATTTTGAATGGTATGAATTATAAGAACTAAATGAACGTCTAGATCATGCATATATGACTCAAAGCTCACATGCTATAGTGTGGTATTTATTCATAATTTGTTTGCCAAATATCATACGTGCAATGCACGTGTACCTTACTAGTACTTCCAGTATGTGCAAAACACATAAAATAGAGTTCCAATGATACGCTACATAGTGTCTCTCCCTTTTTAGTTAATATATTATGATTAAAATGATGTGGAGGGTCCATGAAGCCATGTGGCACATGTGGAGGCGTTGTCGCGACCTCCTTGTGTGGATGGATCACCTTGATGTGCTGCTGGTTCCAGAAGAATGTACTCGTCCTCTCTCACGCACACTGGCAGTACATGCACGAAGCGAAGATGGGCACACACGCACTCATTCCCTCACACACACACGGGAGTACATGGTGGGACGTATTTTTGTACGAAGATCCACCCCATGTGATAATTTGATGTGTGTAAAGTTGTTCACTTCATTGATGGTCAATTAATACAATGCATGCAAATTGAGTGGACATGAGGGAGGAAGTAGTTGAGAAAGACATTACTACTCGACTGTGTGCATGCGAGTAGTTAAATCATGGGTTGCTACTTCCATTGGTCTCCTTCGTATTTTGTGCCAATTTTTTACCATAATTTTAAGTAACACAATATTTATGAATGTCATAAAAATTAATGTCATCGAAAACTATGTTCAAATGTGATTCCAATGATATAATTTTTGGTGACATGCATTAACATTTTCTTAGTTTAATTTTTGGTCAAAAATTGGCACAAAATAAAACGGGTGCCAATAAACCAGGACGCAAGCAGGATGGTCAATTTTTTCCTAGGTTACTGTTGGTGGCCTTTGTATTTAAATATGGACAGAGTGGAGTACTACTATCTTTATCTTAGTCTCATAGAGCTCTCCTAGCGCCTACGCTCGCCTCCCCGCCTCGCCCATCGGATCCCACCATGGATAATCCCTTAGATCCTAGGATCCCGCGGGCTGCCCTTTCGCTGCATCCCGCAGCCTTGCCACCTTTGAGCGAAACCCACATGTGTTTCAAAGGGGATCCATAGCTCTGGAATCATAGATCGGTGGCGCCGGAGGACATGCCATGCCTGCATTTCAGGTGGTTGGCAGCAAGGGAAAATCAGATTGAGGAAGCGTTGCATCGATTGGACACAAGTTCGAAGGAGCTGCGCCTGGCGAAGCACAAGGCGGAGGTGCAAGTTGATCTCAGGGGAGAGATGGTGAGGAATATCAGCATCTGGCGGCGTCACGTTGATTTTGAGCTGGGGCTAATGGCAGAGTCATATTCACAGAGTCGACTGCGGAGGAAAGAACACGCATGCATGCGGAATCACATGAGCAGCTGGTGCAACTGTTCAAATGAGCGGTAGGAGAATCCAAATGGCAGGACCAGCTACGACAGCGCCGCTGGACATGCATCGTACGTGAGGTGAGCTGCCCTCCTTCCCTGCCAGTGATGCAGTGACCTATTCACTTGCTTCTGCAGTGAACTTGCGGCACCATGGCAGTTTGCAACCGTTGCAATCACTCCATCTATATGTATTGTATTCCTGTGAAAATATTTGGTCATTTGGAAAAAAGATGGTAATTGAATGCTTGGTCGTGACAATACCCCGAAGCCACAACCAGAAGACTCAATTGAGTAATACTTACGGTCGGTCGCACGAACAGACGGTCGGTCGGACCCGCGTGTCATCAAAGGGATACACATCGGCTTGGTCTAACATGTACGACCAGTTACATCACTGACTTGTGTGACCGCATTTGAGTAGCAGCACTTGAAATTTGTGTTCCAGCAAACTCATCGAGAGCCGTTTCGGGCCTCGAAACCAAAACAATCAATTAATCTTTAGCTTGTTCCCATCACATTCCAAAGTAGTACTACCATGCTATAATTAAGAACAAACCTGCTCACACCTAGTACGTATCAAACCTGAACGTGTTTCCACTATGCAGGTTTTAGTACTAGTGCTAGTACTAAGTTATAAAAAGGGGAACTACCTTGCCAAAAATCACTCTACCTTCCTCCACATAAGTCTTTATTGTTCGTTTGTCCTTGCCATGGCCGGTGTGCAGAGCTCTAGGTCGAGAACTACTCATAACAAGGCAGCGGCGACCAAGGTCACGGAAAAAAGACCGGGCTCGCCGCCTCGTAGAGACATCGAAAGATCTCTCACGAGCAGGCGAGGGCTCCTAGGAGCGCCCTAGCCGCGGAGGCAAACATGCCAAGCTAGCGGTGCTGGACTCGCTATCCCTCGACAACATGCCCGGTCAGCTCAATAAGCAGAAGGAGTTCATCGATGGCTTGGTGGAGTTGCTGAAGGAGAGCCTCGATGACATGCCCGCTGAGCTGAATAAGAAGGAGGAGTTGAGCGCCGACTTGGTGATGCTGTTGAAGGAGAGTATTGCCTTGGGTAAGAAGGCGACCGGCAACATCCTACAACTTCAGGGAGGACAAGGCGAAGGTCCGCCATGAGCTCGACCTGCTGAAGGAGGAGAACGCCGACTTGAAGAAGCTGTGTGAGAAGAGTAGTTCCTCGGTGAAGATGTTGCATGCCCTCGTCATGGAACATAAGGAGGAGTTGGCGAAGCTCCGCATCAAGCACCCGACTATTGTCAAGGTACGTAATGAGGCCGTGGAACAGATGATGAGGGCTCGCGTCGAGAAATCCCGCATTATGGACAGAATGAAGAAGATGGCGGAGAGATGCGTCAGGAGATGGAGGTCGTGGAGGATATGAAGAAGCAGTTACGACTACGCGGCCAGCAACCCTTCATGAAGTAGAGAGCAGCGCCCCAGACATGTGTCTGTATCTTCCTTATTTTTTAGGGGGGATAATCTTCCTTCTTCTTTTGCTGCTGTGTTTCTTCTTTTGCTCCAGGTGTTTTGCCGCATGTGTCACGTTCTCTACGAGGCACGAATAGAACAATCTAACGATGAGCGACACCGTGGGATCGATGACTAGCAAATTAGATCATTTTTATTGCCATATCACATTGGGCTGCCGTGTTTCACGCTCCTCCATCGTACTAGTACTCGAGTGGCAAACTTGAGTATATACGGCACGGTTCTTTGCTCCTCCTCAGGTCCTCAGCAACATTTATGCAGCAGTCAAATCACAAGGCCCCACCTTCCAGCAGTAATGAGCCGTCTAATCACAAAGGCCCTCGCCTCTCGTGAAACCAACCAAGGGAGACTACCCCGCCCTCTGGCCTTCTAAATGTAATTTTGTACAGTAGTACTAGTATCGATGGATTGCGCCATGGAGCAAAAGTAGCAAGATGAAATTAAAGAAAAAGGTGGTACATATAGAGAGCGCTCGTCACCAAATTATGCATATAGTGCTATTAAAAAAGCTAGTACGTGCTTAGATGGGGTGCTAAAGTCTATTAAAGAAATTAGCATTTGAATTTAATTCTTTGACAACTAAACTCCTTCACGCTTGTAACACCCCGTATGTAACTTGCCATATTTGTATTCCAACTCTTGCCATTTCCGGCACTAAGTTATGATATTTCCTCGTTGTCGGGTTTTTGTCTCCGTGTTGTTTTGTCTTTGTCATGCATCTCATATCATGTCATCATGTGCATTGCATTTGCATACGTGTTCATCTCATGCATCCGAGCATTTTCCCCATTGTCTGTTTTGCATTGCGGCGTTCCAATGTCCTCCGGTGTCCCTTTCTACCTCTTTTCGTGTGTGGGAACTAAACGTTTTCGGATTGGACCGAGACTTGCCAAGCGGCCTTGGTTTACTACCGGTAGACCTCCTGTCAAGTTTCGTGCCATTTAGACTTCGTTTGATACTCCAACGATTAACCGAGGGACCGAAAGGCCTCGTGTGTGTTGCAGCTCAACACCCCTCCAAAGTGGCCCAAAACCCACCTAAACCTCCTCCATCATCTAGATCGTTCGATCACAATCGCGAGGCCGAAAACCGTGCTCAATTTGGATCCTCCTAGCTCCTCCCACCTATAAAAAGGCCCTCCCATTCCAAATCCGGACGAAACCCTAGACCCCTCCCTCTCCACGCGCCGCCAGACACGTCCGCTCTGCCCTGCCGCCGCCACGTGTCGCACTAGGGTTCGTCCGCCCGCGCGCCCCACTTCACCGCGCCGCCAGGGCCGTGGGGCCCATCGCTGGCCCTCCCCGGCCCGAAGCCGTGCTCCCGCGCGCCCCGCCGTCTTCCTCCTCGACCCGCGCCGCCCCGATCCGCTCCGGCCACCGCGCCACCGTCCAAGCTTGCCGCCGTCCACCAGCATCTCCAAGCTCGCCGACACCGAGCCGCCGCCCTTCCTCGTCGACGTAGCCGCGCGCCCCTCGCCTCCGCAGCGCCGTGCCGCCGTCTCCTCTCGCCGGAAGCCGCCCGGATCCGCCGCCCCCTCGCCGTCCCACTCTCCACCGGCGACCACCACTCTCCTCCGGCGAGCACGAACCCGCCTCGGTTCACGTGCGTTTGATAGCTATAGTGAACCCTAGATCCGGATCGGTTGACTTCTTTCCTCTCTCCCTAGTACTTTTATGCATTTTTCATCGCATCATAACTCTACAACCGTGGCTCCGTTTCGGGCGTGTAGCATATCAAATTGTTCGTCTCGACGAGTACTTCATTTCATCTCATTGCACCATGTTCATTTGAGCTCATCTTGATGCCCTAAATGATGTTGCAAGAGTGCTAGTTTCTGTTAGTTTCAGATTCATATCAGTAATTGGACTTTTGTCATTTTTGCCATGATTGATGTGTGCCTCCGATGATCTTGAGCCCTACATGTGTTTTGAAGTATGCCATGCCATCTTTCCAGGGGTGTATGCCATGTATTTTTGTGATCTCTGTAGTGACTAGCACAAGCATGCAAAGTAGCTCTCGTAATGTTGCTGATTTCAGGGACTTAGAAATATTCTAAGTCCTTGGCCTGTTAATATTTTTATGCCATGTATTCTTTCTACCACAGAGTGATCCATGCCTCTTTTGATCAGTATGGATGTTTTCTAGATATTGTTGTGCTCTATCCATCCATGTCTTTGTTTGCAATTATGGAGCACCCTAGCTTGACTCAATCGAGCTCTACTTTTTCTATAAAATGTTGCTGGTAGAATGTTTACATGTTAAGCATTTTTGCCGAGCTTGTTGTAGTTGATCCATGCAAGCGATGATGTTGTTCTTGCCATGTTTAGCTTCTATGCCATGTCTATGTGCTGGGTGCATGCTTAGTTTTTCATGCAATGCCTTGTGGTGAGTGCATCGAGCTCGTAAACATGCCTAGTTAATATTTGTTTTGCCATGTTCCAGTTTTCTGCTAAGTCTGAACCGGTTAACGATAATTGCTATGTTCACATGGCTGCCATTGTATTTTATGATCCCTTTTGGCTTATGGTCAGTAAGGGACTCTTGTTGTATGCTTTGAGTAGCTTCATGCCATGCTTTGCTTTGTCATGATATGTTACTATAGCATGTTGTTATCGTGCTCTAAACATTGCTTCCTGATGTTAAATTCTTGACATGGTGTTATTTTCACTAAGTCTGTAACATGATATCTTTTGCACTTTTGCCATTCTTGTTTGAACCTGCTATTGAGTGAATTAGCCGTAGCTCAGTGTTCATCTTTTGTCAAGCATCTTGAGTGGATCTCTTCCATGTATTTTGTTGCTATGTTAGATGGCCTTGTGCTGTTAATCGCAGATCGGTGCCATATTTGTTTTGCTTGTCATTTGCAACCCGTGCATCCGATTCCGGTGATCTTTATATCGATTTCGACAGAAATCAACTCATCTTTCCAGTGGCACTCTTGGTTTTCCATGTTGAGGCCAGGTTCAATCTTTCCTTTCAGAAACATGCATATGCACTTCATATCTCATCCCGCATATCATGCCATGTTTTGCATCATGTTGTTTGTGCATTGCACGTGGTTGATTGTGTCTCCCTTTGCATGTATTCTTGCTTTGGGTAGAGCTAGGAGACGAGTACGTGATCGAGGGGCCCGTTGAGTACGCTTACGAGGATCAAACTCGGAGAACTTAGGAGGCAAGATGACCATACCCTCGAAATCACTTCTATCTTTGCTTGCTAGATGCTCGCTCTATTGCTATGCCTATGCTACAATACCTACCACTTGCTTATCATGCCTCCCATATTGCCATGTCAAACCTCTAACCCACCTTGTCCTAGCAAACCGTTGTTTGGCTATGTTACCGCTTTGCTCAGCCCCTCTTATAGCGTTGCTAGTTGCAGGTGAAGATTGGAGTTTGTTCCTTGTTGGAACATGTTTATTATTGGGATATCATTATATTATCTTGTCTACTTTAATGCATCTATACTCTTGGTAAAGGGTGGAAGGCTCGGCCTTATGCCTAGTGTTTTCTTCCACTCTTGCCGCCCTAGTTTCTGTCATACCGGTGTTATGTTCCTTGTTTTTTCGTTCCTTACACGGTTGGGTTATAATGGGAACCCCTTGATAGTTTGCCTTGAATAAAACTCCTCCAGCAATGCCGAACATTGGTTTTACCATTTTCCACCTAGCCTCTTTTCCCTTGGGTTTCCGGAGCCCGAGGGTCATTTTTATTTAAACCCCTCGGGCCAGTGCTCCTCTGAGTGTTGGTCGAAACTAGAGCCCCTTCCAGCGCCACCTCGGCGAAACTCGAGGGCTGGTTTTAGTTGTACAGATTGCTTATCTGGTGTGCCATGAGAACGAGATATGTGCAGCTCCTATCGGGATTTGTCGGCACATTCGGGTGGCTTTGCTGGACTTGTTTTACCATTCTCGAGATGTCTTGTAACCGGGATTCCGAGTCTGATCAGATTGTCTTTGGAGAAGGAATATCCTTCGTTGACCGTGAGAGATTGTGATGGGCTAAGTTGGGACACC
This sequence comes from Triticum urartu, assembly GCF_056163025.1. Lineage (NCBI taxonomy): Eukaryota > Viridiplantae > Streptophyta > Magnoliopsida > Poales > Poaceae > Triticum > Triticum urartu. The sequence continues at coordinate 336,856,668 of NC_141879.1, read as the reverse complement.
CGTGTAGGGATTTGAACTTTCGAAAGCCGTGCCCGCGGTTATGGGCAGATGGGAATTTGTTAATGTCCGGTTGTAGAAAACCCGAAACTTAACTTAATTAAAATGAATCAACAGAGTGTGTGGCCGTGATGGTCTCTTTTCGGCGTAGTCCGGGAAGAGAACACGGTCTCGAGTTATGTTTGAACGTAGGTTGTTCTAGGAACACTTCTTGATCATAGTTTATCGACCGTGCCTTTGCCTTCTCTTCTCGCTCTCTTTTGCATATGTTAGCCACCATATGTGCTAGCGCTTGCTGCAGCTCCACCTCATACCTTTTTCCCTACCTATAAGCTTAAATAGTCTTGATCGCGAAGGTGTGAGATTGCTGAGTCCCCGTGACTCATAGATTACTTCAAAACTAGATGCAGGGACCGATGATACCACTCCAGGGGATTCGACTGAGCTCAAGTGGGAGTTCGATGAGGACTCAGGACATTACTACGTTTTCTTTCCAGACGATCAGTAGTGGTGCCCAGTTGGGGCGATCGAGGACTTTGTTGCATTTGGGGTTGATCTTTATTTTGGTTCCGTAGTTGGACCTTGATTGTACCTGGATGAATGTAATGATATTTATGCTATTGTGTGACGTGGCGAGTGTAAGCAAACAATGTACCTCTTTTCCTTATTCATTACATGGGTTGTTGTGAAGATTACCTCACTTGTGACATTGCTTACAATGCGGTTATGCCTCTAAGTCATGCTTCGACACGTGGGAGATATAGCCGCATCGTGGGTGTTACAAGTTGGTAATCAGAGCATTCCCCGACTTAGGAGCCCCTGCTTGATCGAATCGCTAGCGTTGTTGAGTCTAGAAAAATGTTTTGAGTCATTTAGGATTATTTATATCGGAGAGTAGGATTCTTTTTACTCCTCAGTCCCTTCGTCGCTCTAGTAAGGCATCCTGACGTAGAGTTTTGACTCTTCTCTTCTCAAATTTCACTAAACAAAATTTTAGGATCAGGCGGGTTTCTTGGAATCGTTCTGATGGTTTTGTGACGAGAACATTGTTCTTGGTGCCTCCTGACATTTAGGGGTTGTGGCAGTGTCCCGGGGAGTTGAGCTCCGAGGTGTTGTCGTCACAATTTTATCGTTACAATTCTGGAATACCTGAGTTTTGCCGACATCGAAAATCACTTTTATGCAGTTGTTGGTGAGATAACCTCGACGGCACCCAGTACTGGGGCGGGAGTTCGGGAGTATTGCTATAACTAGTATAACAGATGCTTTTCGAAGGTTGAGGTAAATGATTTCCGAAGGTTTCTTGGTTATGTGTTGAAGGATGGATACAGCTGAATGTAGGATTTGCTAGCTTTGGGTGAGATATTATGCTTCCCCTGTATCCCCAACACCTGATTGCATAACCGGGAAAATTTCGGGAGTTTCATAGGTGGGAATTCATGTAGCTCTAGTATTTCTTCCGCAAATATTTGGTTTGTGATTGGGTAATCCTTACCAAGTATTTGTTCATATCAGTACCTTGTTGTTTTATTCTTCTACCTCTATCTAAGTGGCTTTTCAATTTATGGAAGTGTGACCATTTCAACTGGAATTCATTCGTTCATTTTGTTCGGATGTTAAGACTATATGTTGCAATTTCAATCCATTTGATTCAGCTTGAATATATGTCTGTCATGATGCTAACGGATGTCACCCTCTTCAGGATGGCTCCTCCAATGCGTCAGAATCCTGAACCGCCACCACCACCTCCACCTCCGGAGGCATGGCAAGCTGTGATGGCCGCTACCAATGCAAACACGCAGCTGATCATGCAAATTTTGCAAGAGCCCAACCAAGGGAATCAAGGCCATGGCAACAATCAGAATCAGTTTGCAACACTCAACCAGTTCCTCGCTAACCAGCCAAAGACCTTCAGCAACTGTATCGAGGCAACAGACGCTGATGATTGGCTCGTGGATATCTGCAAGCATTTCGAGTGCAGCAACATCAGGCCTGAGGACTTTGTCAAGTTTGCTTCGTTCCAACTCAAAGACGAAGCTGCAGAGTGGTATCAACAGTACAAAGATTCCAGAGGAGGTTGTGTGTTTACCTGGGATGAATTCCGTCAAGACTTCAAAGCTCACCACATTCCTCAGAGTGTTGTTGAGAGCAAGCATGAGGAGTTCTGCAATCTGAAGCAAGGCAGCTTGTGTGTTTACCAGTATAACATCATGTTCTAGAAGCTCGCTCGTTTCGCTAAGCAAGATGTCCCTGACGAGAAGAGCATGATTTATCAGTTTAGAGGTGGCCTCAGAGAAGATCTCCAACTAGCTCTCGTGCTTTTTGAGCCGCAGAAGTACGATGAGTTTTACAACATGGCACTGAAACAAGAGACTGCTCAACTAAGGTGCGATGCTTCCAAGAAACGAGTCAGGGATGCAACTCCTTCTTCCTCAACTCAAGTGGTAACTAAGCAGCAAAAGTATTGGTTGCCTCCTCCTCCTCCGTTCCGTCAGCCTTATCAGTAGAAGAGCAAAGGTGGCAATGGATCTTTCCACCCACCCAACCCAGGCTTTCAGAACAAGACTTCGTCTCATGCTCCAAGATTAAGTGCTCTGTATCACCGTCCGCTCTCGGAGGTCACCTGCAACAAGTGTCAGCAGAAGGGTCACTATGCCAACAAATGCTTCAATCAGAGGCGTCTTCCTCCTCCTCCTCCTCCTCCTGTGAGATCTGCCAGCACCGCAGTGGTCAAGCATAATCCCAAGCATGCCAAGGTCAACATGATGAACGTAGCTCAGGCAGAGGACTCGTCAGAAGTTATCATGGGTAACCTTCCTGTTAATGATGTTCCTACAAAAGTTCTTTTTGACACTGGTGCATCACATTGTTTCATCTCGAGACTTTTTGCATCTAAGCATGATTTGGTTACTCAAGTTTTGCCGAAACCTTTGGCTATTGTCTCTCCGGCCCGACAAATGACTTCTCGAGTTTTCGTTCCGGATGTTTCGATTATTTTGGGCGACTATAAGTTTCTTTCTTCTCCAATGGTCCTTGGTAACTCGGATATTAATCTTATTCTCAGAATGGATTGGCTTTCTAAGAACATGTCTTAGCTTGATTATGCTGCCAGGAAGATTCAATTGACACATTCGTCTGAGGATGTAATCGTCTTTGCCGCTCATGATGATACCATTCGACTGTTTTCTCTCAATGAGAAGGGCGAGTTGGATGCCATCTCTCGGATTCCAGTCGTTTGCGAGTATCAAGACGTCTTTCCAGAAGATCTTCCAGGGATGCCTCCGCATCGGCCCGTTGAATTCGTCATCGATCTTGAGCCTGGCACGGAACCTGTTTGCAAACGTCCTTACAAGCATGGACCTGAAGAGTTGAAGGAGCTGAAGAAGCAACTCGATATTCAAGAACGTATGGGTCTCATCCGACCAAGTTCTTCTCCATGGGGTTGTGGTGTTCTTTTCGTCAAGAAGAAGGATGGAATGGACCGACTTTGTGTCGACTACCGTCCATTGAACAAGAAGACCATAAAGAACAAGTACCCACTTCCCAACATCAATGAGCTTTTCGAACAACTCAAAGGTTCTCAAGTATTCTCCAAGCTTGATCTCCGTATGGGCTATCATCAGATTCACATTCGTGAAGAAGATATCCCCAAGGAAGCATTCATAACAAGCTATGGTTCATATGAATACACTATCATGTCTTTCGGCCTTGTCAACGCTCCTCCAACATTCTCTCGCATGATGAACTTCATCTTCAACGCCTACACAAATGACTTCGTCTTGGTCTACCTCCATGACATTTTGGTCTTTTCCAAGAACAAGGAGGATCATGCCAAGCACTTGAGATTGGTGCTGGATAAACTCAGAGAACATCAGTTCTATGCGAAGTTTTCAAAGTGCGAGTTTTGGCTCGATGAGGTTCTCTACCTTGGGCATATCATCTCCGCCAAGGGCATAGCTGTTAATCCTGAGAAGGTGCCTGCAATTGTGAATTGGGAACCACCTCAGAATGTGAAGCAACTCCGCAGCTTCCTTGGGCTCGCAAGCTATTGTCGAAGGTTCGTTGAGAACTTCTACAAGATCACGAAGCCTCTTTCCAACCTTCTCCAGAAGCATGTGAAGTATGTCTGGTCGCCTGAATTTGACATCGCTTTCAACACCCTGAAAGAGAAGTTAGTCACTGCTCCAGTTCTGACTCCTCCTGATGAATCCAAACTATTTGAGGTCTTTTGTGATGCTTCCCTTCAAGGTCTTGGTGTAGTGTTGATGCAAGAGAAGAAAGTTGTGGCCTATACCTCTCGGCAGTTGAAGCCCAACGAAAAGAACTACCCCACTCATGACCTCGAGTTGGCGGCAGTTGTCCATGCTCTTTTAACATGGAGACATCTCTTGTTGGGAAGAAAAGTGGACATCTTCACTGATCATAAGAGTCTCAAGTACATCTTCACTCAACCAAACCTCAACCTCAGGTAAACTCGTTGGGTCGAAATGATTCAAGATTATAATCCGAGTATCGAATATACTCCAGGAAAGGCCAATGTAATTGCTGATGCATTGAGCAGGAAGGCTTACTGCAACAGTTTGATTATGAATCCTTACCAACCGGAGCTTTGTGAAGCTTTCCGCAAACTCAGTCTCCAAGTTGTTCCTCAAGGATTCCTTGCCAACCTCCAAGTCTCTCCTACATTGGAAGATCAGATTCGCGAGGCTCAACTTCTTGATGCTATGGTGAAAAAGGTGAAGATTGGGATTGCCAAGAGCTAACCCAAGTACAAGTGCTATCGTCTTGATGACAAGGTGTTGGGGAACATAGTAATTTCAAAAAATTCCTACACACACGCAAGATCATGGTGATTCATAGCAACGAGAGGGGAGAGTGTTGTCCACGTACCCTCGTAGACTGGAAGCGGAAGCGTTAGCACAACGCGGTTGATGTAGTCGTACGTCTTCACGATCCGACCGATCAAGTACCGAATGCACGGCACCTGTGAGTTCAGCACATGTTTAGCCCGATGACGCCCCTCTAACTCTGATACAGCCGAGTGTTGAGGGAGAGTTTCTTCAGCACGACGGCATGGTGACGATGTTGATCTTCTACCGACGCTCGGCTTCGCCTAAGCACCGCTACAGTATTATCGAGGTGGACTATGGTGGAGGGGGGCACCGCACACGGCTAAGAGATGATCAACTTGATCAACTTGTGTGTCTAGAGGTGACCCCTGCTCCTATATATAAAGGAGCAAGGGGGGGTGCGGCCGGCCAAGGGGAGAGGCGCGCCGGAGGAGTCCTACTCCCACCGGGAGTAGGACTCCCCCCTTTTCCTAGTTGGATTAGGACTTGGGAGGGGGGGAAGAAGGAAAGAGGGGGGCCGGCCCCCTTTGCCCTAAACCAATTCGGTTTGGGCCTTGTCGGGGGGGGGGGGCGCCCCACACTTCCCTTGCTTCCCTCCTTTTCCACTAAGGCCAATGTAGGCCCATTAAGCCCCCGGGGGGTTCCGGTAACCCCCCGGTACTCCGGTAAAATAACGATTTCACCAGGAACACTTCCGATATCCAAACATAGGCTTCCAATATATATATCTTCATGTCTCGACCATTTCGAGACTCCTCATCATGTACGTGATCGCATCCGGGACTCCGAACAACCTTCGGTACATCAGAACATAAAACTCATAATATAACTGTCATCGTAGCGTTAAGCGTGCGGACCCTACGGGTTCGAGAACTATGTAGACATGACCGAGACACGTCTCCGGTCAATAACCAATAGTGGAACCTGGATGCTCATACTGGCTCCTACGTATTCTACGAATATCTTTATCGGCCAGACCACATAACAACATACGTTGTTCCCTTTGTCATCGCTACGTTACTTGCCCGAGATTCGATCGCCGGTATCTCAATACCTAGTTCAATCTCGCTACTGGCAAGTCTCTTTACTCGTTGCGTAATACATCATCCCGCAACTACCTCATTATTTGCAATGCTTGCAAGGCTTAAGTGATGTGCATTACCGAGAGGGCCCAGAGATACCTCTCCGACAATCGGAGTGACAAATCCTAATCTCGAAATACGCCAACCCAACAAGTACCTTCGGAGACACCTGTAGAGAACCTTTATAATCACCCAGTTATGTTATGAAGTTTGGTAGCACACAAAGTGTTCCTCTAGTAAACAGGAGTTGCATAATCTCATAATCATAGGAACATATATAACTCATGAAGAAAGCAATAGCAACAAACTAAACGTTCAAGTGCTAAGCTAACGGAATGGGTCAAGTCAATCACATCATTCCCCTAATGATGTGATCCCGTTAATCAAATGAAAACTCATGTCTATGGTTTAGCAAACATAACCATCTTTGATCAACGAGCTAGTCAAGTAGAGGCATACTAGTGACACTCTGTTTGTCTATGTATTCACACATGTATTATGTTTTCGGTTAATACAATTCTAGCATGAATAATAAACATTTATCATGATATAAGGAAATAAATAATAACTTTATTATTGCCTATAGGGCATATTTCCTTTAGTCTCCCACTTGCACTAGAGTCAATAATCTAGATTACACAGTAATGATTCTAACACCCATGGAGCCTTGGTGTTGGTCATGTTTTGCTCATGGAAGAGGCTTAGTCAATGGGTCTGCAACATTCAGATCCGTATGTATCTTGAAAGTTTCTATGTCTCCCACCTGGACTAGATCCCGGATGGAATTGAAGCGTCTCTTGATGTGCTTGGTTCTCTTGTGAAATCTGGATTCCTTCGCTAAGGCAATTGCTCCAGTATTGTCATAAAAGATTTTCATTGGACCCGATGCACTAGGTATGACACCTAGATCGGATATGAACTCCTTCATCCAGACTCCTTCATTTTCTGCTTCTGAAGCAGCTATGTACTCCGCTTCACATGTAGATCCCGCCACGATGCTTTGTTTAGAACTGCACCAACTGACAGCTCCACCGTTCAATGTAAACACGTATCCGGTTTGCGATTTTGAATCGTCCGGATCAGTGTCAAAGCTTGCATCAACGTAACCATTTATGATGAGCTCTTTGTCACCTCCATAAACGAGAAACATATCTTAGTCCTTTTTAGGTATTTCAGGATGTTCTTGACCGCTGTCCAGTGATCCACTCCTGGATTACTTTGGTACCTCCCTGCTAGACTTATAGCAAGGCACACATCAGGTCTGGTACACAGCATTGCATACATTATAGAGCCTATGGCTGAAGCATAGGGAACATCTTTCATTTTCTCTCTATCTTCTGCAGTGGTCGGGCATTGAGTCTTACTCAACTTCACACCTTTTAATACATGCAAGAACCGTTTCTTTGCTTGATCCATTTTGAACTTCTTCAAAACTTTGTCAAGGTATGTGCTCTGTGAAAGTCCAATTGAGCGTCTTGGTCTATCTCTATAGATCTTAACGCCCAATATGTAAGCAGCTTCACCGAGGACTTTCATTGAAAAACTCTTATTCAAGTATCCCTTTATGCTATCCAGAAATTCTATATCATTTCCAATCAGTAATGTGTCATCCACATATAATATCAGAAATGCTACAGAGCTCCCACTCACTTTCTTGTAAATACAAGCTTCTCCAAAAGTCTGTATAAAACCAAATGCTTTGATCACACTATCAAAGCGTTTATTCCAACTCCAAGAGGCTTGCACCAGTCCATAAATGGATCGCTGGAGCTTGCACACTTTGTTAGCTCCCTTTGGATCGACAAAACCTTCTGGTTGCATCATATACAACTCTTCTTCCAGAAATCCATTCAAGAATGCAGTTTTGACATCCATCTGCCATATTTCATAATCATAAAACGCGGCAATTGCTAACATGATTCAGATAGACTTAAGCATCGCTACGAGTGAGAAGGTCTCATCATAGTCAATCCCTTGAACTTGTCGAAAACCTTTTGCAAAAAGTCGAGCTTTATAGACAGTAACATTACCGTCAGCGTCAGTCTTCTTGAAGATCCATTTATTCTCAATTGCTTGCTGATCAACGGGCAAGTCAACCAAAGTCCACACTTTGTTCTCATACGTGGATCCCATCTCAGGTTTCATGGCCTCAAGCCATTTTGTGGAATCTGGGCTCACCATCGCTTCTTCATAGTTCGTAGGTTTGTCATGGTCTAGTAACATAACTTCCAGAACAGGATTACCGTACCACTCTGGTGCGGATCTTACTCTAGTTGACCTACGAGGTTCAGTAACAACTTGATCTAAAGTTTCATGATCATCATCATTAACTTCCTCACTAATTGGTGTAGAAGTCGCAGAAACCATTTTCTGTGATGAACTACTTTCCAATAAGGGAGCAGGTACAGATACCTCATCAAGTTCTACTTTCCTCCCATTCACTTCTTTCGAGAGAAACTCCTTCTCTAGAAAAACTCCGAATTTAGCAACAAAAGTCTTGCCTTCGGATCTGTGATAGAAGGTGTACCCAATAGTCTCCTTTGGGTATCCTATGAAGACACATTTCTCCAATTTGGGTTCGAGCTTATCAGGTTGAAGCTTTTTCACATAAGCATCGCAGCCCCAAACTTTCAGAAATGACAACTTTGGTTTCTTACCAAACCACAGTTCATAAGGCGTCGTCTCAACGGATTTCGATGGTGCCCTATTTAACGTGAATGCGGCCGTCTAAAGCATAACCCCAAAACGATAGCGGTAAATCTGTAAGAGACATCATAGATCGCAGAATATCTAGTAAAGTACGATTACGACGTTCGGAAACACCATTACGCTATGGTGTTCCGGGTGGCGTGAGTTGCGAAACTATTCCGCATTGCTTCAAATGTAGACCAAACTCGTAACTCAAATATTCTCCTCCACGATCAGATCATAGAAACTTCATTTTCTTGTTACGATGATTTTCAGCTTCACTCTGAAATTCTTTGAACTTTTCAAATGTTTTAGACTTATGCTTCGTTAAGTAGATATAGCCATATCTGCTTAAATCATCTATGAAGGTGAGAAAATAACGATATCCGCCACGAGCCTCAACATTCATCGGACCACATACATCTGTATGTATGATTTCCAACAAATCTGTTGCTCTCTCCATAGTTCCGGAGAACGGCATTTTAGTCGTCTTCCCATGAGGCATGGTTCGCAAGTACTAAGTGATTCATAATCAAGTGGTTCCAAAAGACCATCAGTATGGAGTTTCTTCATGCGCTTTACACGGATATGACTTAAACTGCAGTGCCACAAATAAGTTGCACTATCATTATCAACTCTGCATCTTTTGGCTTCAACATTACGAATATGTGTGTCACTACTATCGAGATTCAATAAGAATAGACCACTCTTCACGGGTGCATGACCATAAAAGATATTACTCATATAAATAGAACAACCATTATTCTCAGATTTAAATGAATAACCGTCTCGCATCAAACAAGATCCAGATATAATGTTCATGCTCAACGCTGGCACCAAATAACAATTATTTAGGTCTAATACTAATCCCGAAGGTAGATGTAGAGGTAGCGTGCCGACCGCGATCACATTGACTTTGGAACCATTTCCCACACGCATCGTCACCTCGTCCTTAGCCAATCTTCGCTTAATCCGTAGCCCCTTTTTCGAGTTGCAAATATTAGCGACAGAACCAGTATCAAATACCCAGGTGTTACTCCGAGCATTAGTAAGGTACACATCAATAATATGTATATCACATATACCTTTGTTCACCTTGCCATCCTTCTTATCCGCCAAATACTTGGGACAGTTCTGCTTCCAGTGAGCAGTCTGCTTGCAGCAGAAGCACTCAGTTTCAGACTTAGGTCCAGACTTGGGTTTCTTCTCTTGAGCAGCAACTTGCTTGTTGTTCTTCTTGAAGTTCACCTTCTTCTTCCCTTTGCCCTTTTTCTTGAAACTAGTGGTCTTGTTGACCATCAACACTTGATGCTCCTTCTTGATTTCTACCTCTGCAGCCTTTAGCATTGCGAAGAGCTCGGGAATTGTTTTATTCATCCCTTGCATATTATAGTTCATCACGAAGCTCTTGTAGCTTGGTGGCAGTGATTGAAGAACTCTGTCAATGACACTATCAATCGGAAGATTAACTCCCAGCTGAGTCAAGTGATTATGATACCCAGACATTCTGAGTATTTGTTCACTGACAGAACTATTCTCCTCCATCTTGCAGCCATAGAACTTATTGGAGACTTCATATCTCTCAATCCGGGAATTTGCTTGAAATATTAACTTCAACTCTTGGAACATCTCATATGCTCCATGACATTCAAAACATCGTTGAAGTCCCAGTTCTAAGCCGTAAAGCATGGCACACTGAACTATCGAGTAGTCATCAGCTTTGCTCTGCCAGACGTTCTTAGCATCATCAATTGCATCAGCAGTAGGCCTGGCACTCATCGGTGCTTCCAGGATGTAATTCTTCTATGCATCAATGAGGATAATCCTCAAGTTACGGACCCAGTCCGTGTAATTGCTACCATCATCTTTCAACTTTGCTTTCTCAAGGAACGCATTAAAATTCAATGGAACAACAGCACGGGCCATCTATCTACAATCAACATTGACAAGCAAGATACTATCAGGTACTAAGTTCATGATAAATTTAAGTTCAATTAATCATATTACTTAAGAACTCCCACTTAGATAGACATCCCTCTAATCCTCTAAGTGATCACGTGATCCAAATCAACTAAACCATGTCTGATCATCACGTGAGATGGAGTAGTTTCAATGGTGAACATCACTATGTTGATCATATCTACTATATGATTCACGCTCGACCTTTTGGTCTCCGTGTTCCGAGGCCATATATGTTATATGCTAGGCTCGTCAAGTTTAACCTGAGTATTCCGCGTGTGCAACTATTTTGGACCCGTTGTATTTGAACATAGAGCCTATCACACCCATCATCACGTGGTGTCTTAGCACGAAGAACTTTCGCAACCGTGCATACTCAGGGAGAACACTTATACTTCGATAATTTAGTGAAGGATCATCTTAGAATGCTACCGTCAATCAAAGCAAGATAAGATGCATAAAAGATAAACATCACATGCAATCAATATAAGTGATACGATATGGCCATCATCATCTTGTGTTTGTGATCTCCATCTCCGAAGCACCGTCATGATCACCATCGTCACCAGCGCGACACCTTGATCTCCATCCTAGCATCGTTGTCGTCTCGCCAATCTTATGCTTCCACGACTATCACTACCGCTTAGTGATAAAGTAAAGCATTACAGGGCGATTTTATTGCATACAATAAAGCGACAACCATATGGCTCTTGCCAGTTGCCGATAACTTGGTTACAAAACATGATCATCTCATACAATAAAATTTAGCATCATGTCTTGACCATATCACATCACAACATGCCCTGCAAAAACAAGTTAGACGTCCTCTACTTTGTTGTTGCAAGTTTTACGTGGCTGCTACGGTCTTAGCAAGAACCGTTCTTACCTACGCAACAAAACCACAACGATAGTTTGTCAAGTTGGTGCTGTTTTAACCTTAGCAAGGACCGGGCGTAGCCACACTCGGTTCAACTAAAGTTGGAGAAACCGACACCCGCCAGCCACTAAAGTCTCGCGTAAGCGTACGCGTAATGTCGGTCCGGGCCGCTTCATCCAACAATACTGCCGAACCAAAGTATGACATGCTGGTAAGCATTATGACTTATATCGCCCACAGCTCACTTGTGTTCTACTCGTGCATATAACATCAACGCGTAAAACCTGGCTCGGATGCCACTGTTGGGGAACGTAGTAATTTCAAAAAAAATCCTACGCACACACAAGATCATGGTGATGCATAGCAACGAGAGGGGAGAGTGTTGTCCATGTACCCTCGTAGACCAGAAGCGGACGCGTTAGCACAACACAGTTGATGTAGTCATACGTCTTCACGATCCGACTGATCAAGTACCGAATGCATGGCACCTCCGAGTTCGGCACACGTTGAGCCCGATGACGTCCCTCTAACTCTGATCCAGCCGAGTGTTGAGGGAGTGTTTCGTCAGCACGACGGCGTGGTGACAATGTTGATGTTCTACCGACGCAGGGCTTCGCCTAAGCACAGCTACAGTATTATCAAGGTGGACTATGGTGGAGGGGGGCACCGCACATGGCTAAGAGACGATCAACTTGTGTGTCTAGAGGTGCCCCCTGCCCCTGTATATAAAGGAGCAAGGGGGGTGCGGCAGGCCAAGGGTAGAGGCGTGTCGGAGGAGTCCTACTCCCACCGGGAGTAGGACTCCCCCCTTTTTCCTAGTTGGATTAGGACTTGGGAGGGGGGAAGAAGGAAAGAGGGGGGCCAGCCCCCTTTGCCCTAAACCAATTCGGTTTGGGCCTTGGGGGGGCGCCCCACACTTCCCTTGCTTCCCTCCTTTTCCACTAAGGCCCATGTAGGCCCATTAAGCCCCCGTGGGGTTCCGGTAACCCCCCGGTACTCCGGTAAAATCCCAATTTCACCCGGAACACTTCCGATATCCAAACATAGGCTTCCAATATATCAATCTTCATGTCTCGACCAATTCTAGACTCCTCGTCATGTCCGTGATCACATCCGGGACTCTGAACAACCTTCGGTACATCAAAACATAAAACTCATAATATAACTGTCATCGTAGCGTTAAGCGTGCGGACCCTACGGGTTCGACAACTATGTAGACATGACCGAGACACGTCTCCGGTCAATAACCAATAGTGGAACCTGGATTCTCATATTGGCTCCTACATATTCTACGAAGATCTTTATCGGTCAAACCACATAACAACATACGTTGTTCCCTTTGTCATCGCTACGTTACTTGCCCGAGATTCGATCGCCGGTATCTCAATACCTAGTTCAATCTCGCTACTGGCAAGTCTCTTTACTCGTTGCGTAATACATCATCCCGCAACTACCTCATTATTTGCAATGCTTGCAAGGCTTAAGTGATGTGCATTACCGAGAGGGCCCAGAGATACCTCTCCGACAATCGGAGTGAAAAATCCTAATCTCGAAATACGCCAACCCAACAAGTACCTTCGGAGACACCTGTAGAGAACCTTTATAATCACCCAGTTATGTTATGAAGTTTGGTAGCACACAAAGTGTTCCTCCGGTAAACAGGAGTTGCATAATCTCATAATCATAGGAACATGTATAACTCATGAAGAAAGCAATAGCAACAAACTAAACGATCAAGTGCTAAGCTAACGGAATGGGTCAAGTCAATCACATCATTCTCCCAATGATGTGATCCCGTTAATCAAATGACAACTCATGTCTATGGTTTAGGAAACATAACCATCTTTGATCAACGAGCTAGTCAAGTAGAGGCATACTAGTGACACTCTGTTGTCTATGTATTCACACATGTATTATGTTTCCGGTTAATACAATTCTAGCATGAATAATAAACATTTATCATGATACAAGGAAATAAATAATAAATTTATTATTGCCTCTAGGGCATATTTCCTTCACAAGGATACTCTATTCTTTGAGGATCGCATTGTTGTGCCTAAAGGTGACCTTCGTCAAGTCAGTATGAACGAGGCTCAAAATTCACTCCTCTCTATTCACCCTGGAAGTACAAAGATGTACCAGGATCTCAAGCAGTCGTATTGGTGGACTCGAATGAAGCGTGAGATTGCTTAGTTCGTGAATGAATGTGATGTCTGTAGAAGAGTGAAAGCAGAACACCAACGACCCGCTGGTCTCCTCCGACCTCTTGCCATTCCAGAATGGAAGTTTGACCATATTGAGATGGACTTCGTGAATGGATTTCCAAAGTCCAAGCGTGGCAATGATGCTATCTTTGTTGTCATCAACAAGCTCACCAAAGTGGCTCATTTTCTTCCTATCAAAGAATCTATCACAACAGCTCAGTTGGCAGAGCTATATACCTCCAGGATTGTCTCTCTGCACGGCATTCCGCAGTTGATATCTTCCTATCATGGCAGCATCTTCACCTGTAAGTTCTGGGATTCTTTTCAGAAGGCCATGGGCACCAACATTCATTTCAGCACAACTTTTCATCCTCAAACCAGTGGCCAAGTCGAGAGGGTCAATCAAATTCTTGAAGATATGCTTAGGGCATGTGTTATCTCTTTCGGTATGAAGTGGGAAGATTGTCTTCCATATGCCGAGTTCTCCTACAACAACAACTTCCAAGCTAGTTCGTTCAAGGCCCCATTCGAGATTCTCTATGGCAGGAAGTGGCGTACTCCTCTAAACTGGTCAGAGACTGGTGAATGCCAACTTCTTGGCAATGGCTTGATCACAGAGGCTGAAGAAATGTGCAAAGTCATTCGTGAAAATCTCAAAGCCGCGCAATCGCGCAGAAGAGTTACTATGATAGAAAACATCGTGACTTGTCTTTCGAGATCGGAGATCATGTCTACCTCCGCGTCTCTCCAATGAAAGGTACTCGTCGCTTCGGTATCAAAGGGAAGCTTGCCCCTAGATACGTGGGTCCTTTCAAGATCATTGGCAAAGGAGGCGATCTCGCCTATCAACTTGAGCTTCCATCCAACTTTGCAAATGTGCATGACGTGTTTCAATTGTCTCAACTCCGCAAGTGTTTCAAGACTCCTGACTGCACCGTCGACTTCGAAAAGATTGATCTCCAAGAAGACCTGTCTTATCATGAGCACCCCGTTGCTATTCTTGAAGAAACTGAGTGCAAGACTCGCAACAAGTCTATCAAATTCCTGAAAGTCAAGTGGTCACATCATTCCGACCGTGAAGCCACCTGGGAACGCGAGGACCACCTCCGTTCTGAGTACCCGGTGTTTTTCCAGTCCTAGATATCAGGACGAGATCCTTTCGTAGTGGTGGAGTGTTGTAACACCCCATATGTAACTTGCCATATTTGTATTCCAACTCTTGCCATTTCCGGCACTAAGTTATGATATTTCCTCGTTGTCGGGTTTTTGTCTCCGTGTTGTTTTGTCTTTGTCATGCATCTCATATCATGTCATCATGTGCATTGCATTTGCAAACGTGTTCGTCTCATGCATCCGAGCATTTTCCCCATTGTCTGTTTTGCATTGCGGCGTTCCAATGTCCTCCGGTGTCCCTTTCTACCTCTTTTCGTGTGTGGGAACTAAACGTTTTCGGATTGGACCGAGACTTGCCAAGCGGCCTTGGTTTACTACCGGTAGACCTCCTGTCAAGTGTCGTGCCATTTAGACTTCGTTTGATACTCCAACGATTAACCGAGGGACCGAAAGGCCTCGTGTGTGTTGCAGCTCAACACCCCTCCAAAGTGGCCCAAAACCCACCTAAACCTCCTCCATCATCTAGATCGTTCGATCACGATCGCGAGGCCGAAAACCGTGCTCAATTTGGATCCTCCTAGCTCCTCCTACTTATAAAAAGGCCCTCCCATTCCAAATCCGGACGAAACCCTAGACCCCTCCCTCTCCACGCGCCGCCGGACAAAATCCCGGCCGGCTGGACACGTCCGCTCCGCCCCGCCGCCGCCACGTGTCGCGCTGGGGTTCGTCCGCCCGCATGCCCCACTTCACTGTGCCGCCAGGGCCCGCGGGGCCCATCACCGGCCTTCCCCGGCCCGAAGCCGCGCGCCCCTCGTGCCCCCGTGCCCCGCCGTCTTCCTCCTCGACCCGCGTCGCCCTGATCTGCTCCGGCCGTCGCACCGCCGTCCAAGCTCGCCGTTGGCTGCCGCCATCACCAAGCTCGCCAACGCCGAGCCGCCGCCCTTCCTCGTCGACGTAGCTGCGCGCCCCTCGCCTCCGCAGCGCCGCGCCGCCGTCTCCTCTCGCCGGAAGCTGCCCAGATCCGCCGCCCCCTCGCCGGCCCACTCTGCTCCGGCGACCACCACTCTCCCCCGGCGAGCACGAACCCGCCTCGGTTCATGTGCATTCGACAACTACAGTGATCCCTAGATCCGGATCAGTTGACTTCTTCCCTCTCTCCCTAGTACTTTTATGCAGTTTTCATCGCATCATAACTCTGCAACCGTGGCTCCGTTTCGGGCGTGTACCATATCAAATTGTTCGTCTCGACGAGTACTTCATTTCATGTCGTTGCACCATGTTCATTTGAGCTCATCTTGATGCCCTAAATGCTGTTGCAAGAGTGCTAGTTTCTGTTAGTTTCATATGCATATCAGTAATTGGACTTTTGTCATTTTTGCCATGATTGATGTGTGCCTCCTATGATCTTGAGCCCTGCATGTGTTTTGAAGTATGCCATGCCATCTTTACACGGGTGTATGCCATGTATTTTTGTGATCTCTGTGGTGACTAGCACAAGCGTGCAAAGTAGCTCTCGTAATGTTGCTGATTTCAGGGACTTAGAAATATTCTAAGTCTTTGCCCTGTTAATATTTTTATGCCATGTATTCTTGCTACCACAGAGTGATCCATGCCTCTTTTGATCAGTATGGATGTTTTCTAGATATTGTTGTGCTCTATCCATCCATGTATTTGTTTGCAATTATGGAGCACCCTAGCTTGACTCAATCGAGATCTACTTTTGCTATAAAATGTTCCTGGCAGAATGTTTACATGTTAAGCATTTTTGCCGAGCTTGTTGTAGTTGATCCATGCATGCTATGATGTTGTTCTTGCCATGTTTAGCTTCTATGCCATGTCTATGTGCTGGGTGAATGCTTAGTTTGTCATGAAATGCCTTGTGGTGAGTGCATCGAGCTCGTAAACATGCCTACTTAATATCTGTTTTGCCATGTTCCAGTTTGCTGCTAAGTCTGAATCGGTTAACGATAATTGCTATGTTCACATGGCTGCCATTGTATTTTATGATCCCTTTTGGCTTATGGTCAGTAAGGGACTTTTGTTGTATGCTTTGAGTAGCTTCATGCCACGCTTTGCTTTGTCATGATATGTTCTTGTAGCATGTTGTTATCATGCTCTAAACATTGCTTCCTGATGTTAAATTCCTGACATGGTGTTATTTTCACTAAGTCTGTAACCTGATATCTTTTGCACTTTTGCCATGCTTGTTTGAACCTGCTATTGAGTGAATTAGCCATATCTCAGTGTTCATCTTTTTTCAAGCATCTTGAGTGGATCCCTGCCATGTATTTGGTTGCTATGTTAGAGTACAGGAGCTTGTTGTTCTTGATGCATTTAGATGGCCTCGTGCTGTTAATCGCAGATCGGTGCCATATTTGTTTTGCTTGTCATTTGCAACCCGTGCATCCGATTCCGGTGATCTTTATATCGATTTCGACTGAAATCAACTCATCTTTCTAGTGGCACTCTTGGTTTTCCAAGTTGAGGCCAGGTTCAATCTTTCCTTTCCGAAACATGCATATGCACCACATATCTCATCCTGCATATCATGCCATGTTTTGCATCATGTTGTTTGTGCATTGCACGTGGTTGACTGTGTCTCCCTTTGCATGTGTTCTTGCTTTGGGTAGAGCCGGGAGACGAGTACGTGATCGAGGAGCACGTTGAGTACGCTTACGAGGATCAAGCTAACGTCAACTCGGAGAACTTTGCAGGCAAGATGACCATACCGTCGAAACCACTTCTATCTTTGCTTGCTAGATGCTCGCTCTATTGCTATGCCTATGCTACGATACCTACCACTTGCTTATCATGCCTCCCATATTGCCATGTCAAACCTCTAACCCACCTTGTTCTAGCAAACCGTTGTTTGGCTATGTTACCGCTTTGCTCAGCCCCTCTTATAGCGTGGCTAGTTGCAGGTGAACATTGGAGTCTGTTCCTTGTTGGCACATGTTTATTATTGGGATATCATTATATTATCTTGTCTACTTTAATGCATCTATACACTTGGTAAAGGGTGGAAGGCTCGGCCTTATGCCTGGTGTTTTGTTCCACTCTTGTCGCCCTAGTTTCCGTCATACCGGTGTTATGTTCCTTGTTTTTGCGTTCCTTACACGGTTGGGTTATAATGGGAACACCTTGACAGTTCGCCTTGAATAAAACTCCTCCAGCAATGCCCAACATTGGTTTTACCATTTTCCACCTAGCCTCTTTTTCCCTTGGGTTTCCGGAGCCCGAGGGTCATCTTTATTTAACCCCCCCCGGGCTAGTGCTCCTCTAAGTGTTGGTCCAGACTAGAGCCCCTTGCAGTGCCACCTCGGGGAAACTCGAGGGCTGGTTTTAGTTGTACGGATTGCTTATCCGGTGTGCCCTGAGAACGAGATATGTGCAGATCCTATCGGGATTTTTCGGCACATTCGGGTGGCTTTGCTTGACTTGTTTTACCATTGTCGAGATGTCTTGTAACCAGAATTCCGAGTCTGATCGGATTTTCTTGGGAGAAGGAATATCCTTCGTTGACCATGAGAGCTTGTGATGGGCTAAGTTGGGACACCCCTGTAGGGATTTGAACTTTCGAAAGCCGTGCCCACGGTTATGGGAACATGGGAATTTTTTAAAGTCCGGTTGTCGAAAACCCGAAACTTAACTTAATTAAAATGAATCAACAGAGTGTGTGGCCGTGATGGTCTCTTTTCGGCGGAGTTCGGGAAGAGAACACGGTCTCGAGATATGCTTGAACGTAGGTTGTTCTAGGATCACTTCTTGATCATGGTTTATCAACCGTGCCTTTGCCTTCTCTTCTCGCTCTCTTTTGCGTATGTTAGCCACCATATATGCTAGTGCTTGCTGCAGCTCCACCTCATACCTTTTTCCCTACCTATAAGCTTAAATAGTCTTGATCGCGAGGGTGTGAGATTGTTGATTCCCTGTGACTCACATATTACTTCAAAACCAGATGCAGGGACCGATGATACCGCTCCAGGGGATTCGACTGAGCTCAAGTGGGAGTTCGATGAGGACTCAGGACGTTACTATGTTTTCTTTCCAGACGATCAGTAGTGGTGCCCCGTTGGGGCGATCGGGGACTTTGTTGCATTTGGGGTTGATCTTTATTTTGGTTCCGTAGCCAGACCTTGATTGTACCTGGATGAATATAATGATATTTATGCTATTGTGTGACGCGGCGAGTGTAAGCCAACAATGTACCTCTTTTACTTATTCATTACATGGGTTGTTGTGAAGTTACCTCACTTGCGACATTGCTTACAACGCGGTTATGCCTCTAAGTTGTGCTTCGACACGTGGGAGATACAGCCGCATCGTGGGCGTTACAATGCTTTGGGTAAACTTCTCTCATTTAAGTTTTTCTAAATTACTTATCGCATTTAAGTGTTTTGTGTATGTGCCATGCTTAGATCATGGTTATAGTATAGCCAATATGATGTTGGCCATATCATATATAGTACGTATATAATGTGAAGAAACGAGTGGTAGTACTACCAACTACAAGATGAACTGTAAGAAATACTAATATGTACGTACTGAAGAGTTAAAGTAATGAGAAGGAGCATAACATAGTTCTGCTGGGGGCTCAGGACAACACACCCCTCAAATAAAAGTAAGGACCCTAAAATTAAACTAAGCAACTAATCCAGTAGACACGGCATTAGAACCACCATGAGCAACGACACTGCCACCTTACTCGGACTCCTCGTCCACCCGCTCGACTTCGTCCTTGTCCCTCTTCCTCTTGGACGATACTTCTTTTCTTGAACCGCACAATTGGCTCTCGCTCTTCATCCAACCCTTCTAGATATTGAAACAAAGACAGGCATCCATTGTAGCATACTCGATGTGGTCTCTATCTAGTACATTCCACTGTCATGCAAGATGAAACTTGGACGGAGGTCTTGTCAGTTTACCGTACAAAGGATCAATCATGGTTGCTGCCAGGGTCAGCATTGAAGGCTGATGGGAGGACACCAGCCCTTTCCTTTGGAGGTCGAAGGGTTGGCCTACAACGAGACCTATCTGATCCAAGACTTTTATGTCGTTCATAAAGTTTACAAAACGAATTTGACTTTGCCGCCCGCAAGGAAGTTCTTAAAATCCTCGCACACAACGTTGGCATGGCATATGTGGTAGACTAAGCACAAGTTATGCACGCAAACCTGGATCACGGCGGGCTTCTTCCTCTCTTCCTCCTTTAGATTCTTCTCTTTTCCCAGGACTGTGGTGTACTCAACATCTAGCCCAGGGACCCACTCATCACCATTTTAATTTTTGATTATGCGTCTGAAGCGAGGAAGGCATCCTTTCACCGTCGCAGAAGAACGGGTGTTGATGACGTCGAACTCATCCCGGTGATGGTTCTAACCTTGTACTCACCGCCGATCATGGAGATTTGGGACGCCATGATACGGGCTTCCTAGAGCCCTTGGATGTGAGATCAAACGGTTGTATGGAGTGATTCTAGACCTATGGGTGAATATCCTATCCTGGAGGGTTATCCTGCAAATTTTCAGCAACTTAGCATGCGACCATTCGATCTTAGATCGAAGGGCTATCAGCAGCCCATATCATGGTCGCTCCTACCACGACCGTCGCCTCGCGCGTGCGGCCACACCCTTGGAGATTTCAGACGGCTATAAATGAGTATTTTTTTGCCTACTTTGCATGCATGAAACTACTTCGTTTGTCCAGGTGCATTAGCCTATCTGATGTTGGCATGTCATACATAGTCATCACTTAGTCACTCATACAACAAGGTTAGCTAGAAGGTTGGTCATGAGAGTATATTTTTACTTCTGTCTATCTCTTTCTTAGTACTATTTATTGCATTTGCCAAGGAGTTGTTGGGGAACACAATATTTCAAAAAATGTCCTTCGATCATGAAAAAAATTCCCTCATAGGACGAAAGCGGAAGCATTTAGTAACGCGGTTGTTGAAGTCGAACGTTTTCGCGATCCAACCGACCCTAGCACTGAATGTACGACACCTCCGTGTTCAGCACATATTTAGCACGATGACGTCCCTCGAGCTCTTGACCCAGTTGAGGACAAGGTAGAGTTTCGTTAGCACGACGACATGTTTGGCGGTGAAGATGAAGTTACCGGCGCAGGGCTTTGCCTAAGCACTAAACCGATATGACCGAGGTGTATAAATGTGGAGGGGGGCGCCACACACGGCTAAGAGAAGACTTGGTGTGTCTTTGGGGTGCCCCCTTCCCACGTATATAAAGGACGGGGGAAGAGGAGGCCGGCCCAAGGGGGGTACGCCATAGGGGGAGTCCTACTTGGACTCCCGGTCCAAGTAGGATTCACACCCCCTTTCCTATTCCATCTAGGAGAAGGAGGGAAGGAGGAAGAGGGGAGAAGGAAAGAGGGGGCACCGCCCCCTCCTAGTCCAATTCGGACTAGCCATGAGGGGGGTGCGCGACCACCCCTTATGGCCATTCTCTCCTTTCCCCTAGAGCCCATTAAGGCCCATTACTTCTCGGGGGGTTCCGATAACCTCCCGGTACTCCGGAAAATACCCGAAACACTTTGGAACCATACTGGTGTTCGAATATAATGTTCCAATATATTGATTTTTACCTCTCGACAATTTCGAGACTCCCGTCATGTCCGTGATCTCATCTGGGATTCCGAACAATCTTCGGTCATCAAATCACATAACTCATAATACAAATCGTCATCGAACGTTAAGCGTGCGGACCCTACGAGTTCGAGAACTATGTAGACATTACCAAGACACATCTCCGGTCAATAACCAATAGCGGAACTTGGATGCTCATATTGGCTCCTACATATTCTACGAACATCTTTATCGGTCAAACCGCATAACAACATACGTTGTTCCCTTTGTCACATGTTTGTAACTTGCCCGAGATTCGATCACCGGTATCATCATACCAATTTCAATCTTATTACTCGCAAGTCTCTTTACTCGTTCCATAATGCATCATCCCATAACTAACTCATTAGATTGCTTGCAAGGCTTATAGTGATGTGCATTGCCGAGAGGGCCCAGAGATACCTCTCCGATACATGGAGTGACAAATCCTAATCTCAATCTATGCCAACTCAACAAACACCATCAGAGACACTAGTAGAGCATCTTTATAATCACCCAGACACATTGTGACGTTTGATAGGACACAAGGTGTTCCTTCGGTATTCGGGAGTTGCATAATCTCATAGTCAGGGGAACATGTATAAGTCATGAAGAAAGCAATAGCAATAAAACTAAACGATCATTATGCTAAGCTAACGGATGGGTCGTGTCCATCCCATCATTCTCTAATGATGTGCTCCCGTTCATCAAATGAAAACACATGTCTATGGTCAGCAAACTTAACCATCTTTGATTAACAAGCTAGTCAAGTAGAGCCATACTAGGGACACTTTGTTTTATCTATGTATTCACACATGTACTAGTTTCCGGTTAATACAACTCTAGCATGAATAATAAACATTTATCATGATATAAGGAAATATAAATAACAACCTTATTATTGCCTCTAGGGCATATTCCCTTCAGTCTCCCACTTGCACTAGAGTCAATAATATAAATTACATAGTAATGATTCTAACACCCATGGAGTCTTGGTGCTGATCATGTTTAGCTCGTGAGAGAGGATTAGTCAATGTGTCTGCAACATTTAGATCCGTGTGTATCTTGCAAATCTTTATGTCTCCCTCCTTAACTTGATCATGGATGGAATTGAAGCGTCTCTTGATGTGTTTAGTTCTCTTGTGAAATCTAGATTCCTTTGCAAAGGCAATTGCTCTAGTATTGTCACAAAAGATTTTTATTGGACCCGATGCACTAGGTATTACACCTAGATCAGATATGAACTCCTTCATCCACACTCCTTCATTTGCTCCTTCCAAAGCAGCTATGTACTCCGCTTCACACGTAGATCCCGCCACGACGCTCTGCTTGGAACGCCACCAACTGACAGCTCCACAAGTCAATATAAATAAGTATCTGGTTTGTGACGTAGAGTCATCCGCATCAGTGTCAAAGCTTACATCAACATAACCATTTACGACGAGCTCTTTGTCACCTCCATAAACGAGAAATATATCCTTAGTTCTTTTTAGGTATTTTAGGATGTTCTTGACTGCTGTCCAGTTATCCACTCCTGGATTACTTTGGTACCTCCCTGCTAAACTTATAACAAGGCACAGATCAGGTCTGGTACACAACATTGCATACATGATAGAACCTATGGCTGAGGCATAGGGAATGACTTTCATTTTCTCTCTATCTTCTAAAGTGGTCAGGCATGAAGTCTGACTCAGCTTCGCACCTTGTAATACAGGCAAGACCCCTTTCTTTGACTGATCCATTTTGAAATTCTTCAAAACTTTATCGAGGTATATGCTTTGTGAAAGTCCAATTAAGCATCTTGATCTATCTCTATAGATCTTGATAGCCAATATATAAGTAGCTTCATCGAGGTCTTTCATTGAAAAATTCTTATCCAAGGATCCTTTTACGCTATCCAGAAATTCTGTATTATTTCCACTCAATAATATGTCATCCACATATAATATTAGAAATGCTATAGAGCTCCCACTCACTTTCTTGTAAATACAGGATTCTCCAAAAGTCTGTATAAAACCATATGCTTTGATCACACTATCAAAGCGTATATTCCATCTCAGTCCATAAATGGATCGCTGGAGCTTGCACACTTTGTTAGCACCTTTTGGAACAACAAAACCTTTTGCATCATATACAATTCTTCTTTATGATATCCATTAAGGAATGCAGTTTTGACATCCATTTGCCAAATTTCATAATCATAAAATGCGGCAATTGCTAACATTATTCGGACAAATTTATGCATCTCTACGGGTGAGAAGGTCTGATCGTAGTAAACACCTTGAACTTTTCGAAAACCTTTCACAACAAGTCAAGCTTTGTAGACAACAACATTAACGTTAGTGTCAGTCGTCTTCTTGAAGATCCATTTATTCTCTATGGCTTGCCAATCATAGGGCAAGTCAACCAAAGTCCATACTTTGTTCATACATGGATCCCATCTCAGATTTCATGGCCTCAAGCCATTTCGCGGAATCTGGCCTCATCGTCGCTTCCTCATAGTTCGTAGGTTCATCATGGTCAAGTAACATGACCTCCAGAACAGGATTACCGTACCACTCAAGTGTGGATCATACTCTGGTTAACCTATGAGGTTCGGTAGTAACTTGATAAGAAGTTTCATGATCATCATCATTAACTTCCTCGCTGATTGGTGTAGGAATCATCGGAACTGATTTCTGTGATGAACTACTTTCCAATAAGGGAAAATGTACAATTACCTCATCAAGTTCTACTTTCCTCCCACTCACTTCTTTCGAGAGAAACTCCTTCTGTATAAAGGATCCATTCTTAGCAACGAATATCTTGCCTTCGGATCTACGATAGAAGGTGTACCCAACAGTTTCCTTTGGGTATCCTATGAAGACACATTTCTCCAATTTGGGTTCGAGCTTATCAGGTTGAAGCTTTTTCAGATAAGCATCACAGCCCCAAACTTTAAGAAATGACAGCTCACAGTTCACATGGTGTCGTCTCAACGGATTTAGATGGTGCTCTGTTTAACGTGAATGCAACCATCTCTAAAGCATAACCCCAAAACGATAGCGGTAAATCAGTAAGAGACTTCATAGATTGCACCATATCTAATAGAGTGCAGTTACGCCATTCGGACAAACCATTACGTTGTGGTGTTCCAGTGGCATGAGCCGCGAAACTATTCCGCATTGTTTCAAATGAAGACCAAACTCATAACTCAAATGTTCGCCTCCACGATCAGATCGTGGAAACTTTATTTTCTTGTTACGATGATTTTCCACTTCACTCAGAAATTCTTTGAACTTTTCAAATGTTTCAGACTTATGTTTCGTCAAGTAGGTATACCCATATCTTCTCAAATCATCGGTGAAGGTCAGAAAATAACGATACCCGTCGCGAACCTCAACACTCATCGGACCGCATACATCAATATGTATTATTTCCAATAAGTCAGTTGCTCGCTCCATTGTTCCGGAGAATGGAGTCTTAGTCATCTTGCCCATGAGGCATGGTTTGCAAGCATCAAGAGATTCAAAATCAAGTGATTCCAAAAGCCCATCAGCATGGAGTTTCCTCATGCGCTTTACACCAATATGACCTAGACGTCAGTGCCACAAATAAGTTGCACTATCATTATTAAACTTGTATCTTTTGGCTTCAATACTTGGGGCAGTTCCGCTCGCAGTGACCAGTCCCTTTGGAGTAGAAGCACTCAGTCTCAGGCTTAGGTCCAGATTTGGGCTTCTTCACTTGAGCAGCAACTTGCTTGCCGTTCTTCTTGAAGTTCCCCTTCTTCCCTTTGCCCTTTTTCTTGAAACTAGTGGTCTCGTTAACCATCAGCACTTGATGCTCCTTCTTCATTTCTACCTCTGCAGCCTTTAGCAATGCGAAGAGCTCAGGAATTGTCTTATCATCCCTTGGATATTATAGTTCATCATGAAGCTTTTGTAGCTTGGTGGCAATGATTGAAGAACTCTCTCAATGACACAATCATGAGGAAGATTAACTCCCAGTTGAGTGAAGTGGTTGTGGTACCCAGACATTCTGAGTATATGTTCACTGACAGAACTATTCTCTTCCATCTTGCAGCTATAGAATTTTTTAGAAACTTCATATCTCTCAATTCGGGCATTTGCTTGAAATATTAACTTCAACTCTTGGAACATCTCATATGCTCCATGATGTTCAAAATGTCTTTGAAGTCCCGATTCTAAGCCGCAAAGCATGGCACACTGAACTATCGAGTATTCATCAGCTTTACTCTGCCAGACATTCATAACATCTCGAGTTGCTCCTACAGCGGGTTTTGCACCTACCTGTACTTCTAGGACGTAATTCTTCTGTGTAGCAATGAGGATAATCCTCAAGTTACGGACCCAGTCCATGTAGTTGCTACCATCGTCTTTCGACTTAGCTTTCTCTAGGAACGCATTATAATTCAAGGGAACAGTAGCACGGGCCATTGATCTACAACAACATAGACATGCAAATAATATCAGGTACTAAGTTCATGATAAATTAAAGTTCAATTAATCATATTAGTTAAGAACTCCCACTTAGATAGACATCCCTCTAGTCATCTAAATGATCACATGATCCATATCAACTAAACCATGTCCGATCATCACGTGAGATGGAGTAGTTTTCAATGGTGAACATCACTATGTTGATCATATCAACTATATGATTCACGTTCGACCTTTCGGTCTCAATGTTCCGAGGCCATATCTGCATATGCTAGGCTCGTCAAGTTTAACCCGAGTATTCTGCACATGCAAAACAGGATTGCACCCGTTGTATGTGAACCTAGAGCTTATCACACCCGATCGTCACATGGTGTCTTGGCATGACGAACTGTAGCAATGGTGCATACTCAGGGAGAACACTTGTACCTTGAAATTTAGGGAGGGATTATCTTATAATGCTACCGTTGTACTAAGCAAAATAAGATGCATAAAAGATAAACATCACATGCAATCAAAAAAAGTGATATGATATGGCCATCATCATCTTGTGCCTTTTGATCTCCATCTCCAAAGCACCGTCATGATCACCATCGTCACCGGCTTGACACCTTGATCTCCATCGTAGCATCATTGCCGTCTCGCCAACTATTGCTTCGACGACTATCGCTACCACTTAGTGATAAAGTAAAGGAATTACATGGCGATTGCATTTCATACACTAAAGCGACAACCATAAGGCTCCTACCAGTTGCCGATAACTTTTACAAAACATGATCATCTCATACAACAATTTATATCTCATCACGTCTTGACCATATCACATCACAAGATGCCCTGCAAAAACAAGTTAGACGTCCTCTACTTTGTTGTTGCAAGTTTTACATGGTTGCTACGGGCTTCCAGCAAGAACTGTTCTTACCTACGCATCAAAACCACAACGATTGTTCGTCAAGTGTGTTGTTTTAACCTTCAATAAG
Source organism: Triticum urartu (assembly GCF_056163025.1). NCBI lineage: Eukaryota > Viridiplantae > Streptophyta > Magnoliopsida > Poales > Poaceae > Triticum > Triticum urartu. The sequence continues at coordinate 336,829,860 of NC_141879.1, read as the reverse complement.
GATCGGGCGTAGTCAAACTTGATTCAACTAGAGTTGGAGAAACAGACGCCCGCCATCCACCTGTGTGCAAAGCACGTCGGTAGAACCAGTCTCATGAACACGGTCATGTAATGTCGGTCCGGGCCGCTTCATCCAACAATACTGCCGAATCAAAGTAGGACGTTACTGGTAAGCAGTATGACTATTATCGCCCACAACTCTTTGTGTTCTACTCCTGCATAAAACATCTATGCAAAGACCTGGCTCGGATTCCCACGTATATAAAGGAGGGGGAAGAGGAGGCCGGCCCAAGGGGGGCGCGCCATAGGGGGAGTCCTACTTGGACTCCTGGTCCAAGTAGGATTCACCCCCCCTTTCCTATTCCAACTAGGAGAAGGATGGAAGGATGAAGAGGGGAGAACGAAGGAGGGGGGCACCGCCCCCTCCTAGTCCAATTCGGACTAGCCATGAGGGGGAGCGCGGACACCCATTGTGGCCCTTCTCTCCTTTCCCCTAAATCCCATTAAGGCCCATTACTTCCTCAGGGGGTTCCGGTAACCTCCCGGTACTCCAGAAAATACCCGAAATACTTCAGAACTATTCCGGTGTCCGAATATAACCTTCCAATATATCGATTTTTACACCTCGACCATTTAGAAACATCTCTTCATGTCTGTGATCTCATTCGGGAGTCCAAACAATATTCGGTCATCAAATCACATAACTCATAATACAAATCATTATCGAACGTTAAGCATGCGAACCTTACGGGTTCGAGAACTATGTAGACATGACTGAGACACATCTCCGGTCAATAACCAATAGCGGAACTTGGATACTCGTATTGGCTCCTACATATTCTATGAAGATCTTTGTAACACCCACGATGCGGCTATATCTCCCACGTGTCGAGGCACGACTTAGAGGCATAACCGCATTGTGGTTCTGTCACGAGAAGGGTCATCTTCACACAATCCCTTGTAATGAACAAGAAAGGGGTAAATAGATAGTTGGCTTCCAAACGCCACGTCACACAATGATCAAATATTTCATACATCATTCAGAGTACACACATAGTCCGACTACAAACAAATCCAAATGAAAAGAAGATAACCCCAAATGCTAGATCCCCGATCGTCCCAACTGGGCTCCACTACTGATCATCAAGAAACGAAACATAGTAATGACCAAGGTCCTTGTCGAACTCCCACTTGAGTTCGTTAGCATCACCTGCAGTGGTATCATCGGCACCTGCAACTATTTTGGTAGTATCTGTGAGTCACGAGGACTCAACAATCTCAAGACCCGCGAGATCAAGACTATTTAAGATTATGGGTAGGATAAGGTAATGAGGTGGAGTTGCAGCAAGAGCTAAGAAAATATGGTGGCTAACATACGAAAATAAGAGTAAGATGAGAAGCTACGCAATGGTCGTGAAGCTGGAAGTGATCAAGAAGTGATCCTGAACTACTTACATTCAAACAAAACCCAAACCGTGTTCACTTCCAGGACTCCACCGAAAAGAGACCATCACGGTTACACACGCGATTGATTCATTTTAATTAAGTCAACTGTAAAGTTCTCTACAACCGGATAATAACAAATTCCCATCTACCACATAACTGCAGGCACGGCTCTCGAAAGTTTATGCCATGCAGGGGTGTCCCAACTTAGCCCATCACAAGCTCTCACGATCAACGAAGGATATTCCTTCTCTCTGGAAAGACCCGATCAGTCTCACAATCCTAGTTACAAGACATTTCGACAATGGTAAAACAAGACCAGCAAGACCGCCCGATGTGTCGACAAATCCCGATAGGAGTAGCATGTATCTCGTTCTCAGGGCACACCGTATGGGCAAGATGTCGGGTTGGCTGAGACCCTGGTTGCCCAGGGGGCGCCGGACATCGCCTAGTTTGGACCGACACTCAGAGGAGCACTGGCCCAGGGGGGTTAAATAAAGATGACCCTTGGGTTTATAACTCCCAAGGGAAAAGTATAGGTTGTTATTAGGCAAATGTTAAAACAAAGGTTGGGCCTTGCTAGAGGAGTTTTATTCAAAGCGAACTGTCCAGGGGGTCCCATAACCCCAACCGCGTAAGGAACACAAAATCAAGGAACATAACACTAGTATGATGGGAACTAGGGTGGCAAGAGTGGAACAAAACATCAAGCAAAAGGCCAAGCCTTCCACCCTTTGCCAAGTATATAGATGCATTAATTAAATAAGCGATATTGTGATATCCCAACATATCCATGTTCAAAACATGGAACAATCTGCAAGGCACCTGCAACTAGCAACGCTATAAGAGGGGCTGAGCAAAAGCAATAACATAGGCAAACAACGGTTTGCTAGGAAGGTGGGTTAGAGGCTTGACATGGCATATGGGAGACTTGATAAACAAGTGGTAGGTAGCGCGACATAGCAATAGAGCGAATAACTAGAAATCAAAGATAGAAGTTATATCGGGGGTAATGATCATCTTGCCTGAAATCCCGCTAGGAAGAAGACTGAATCCATGAAGTAGATGAACCAACGTAGTCGAACGGATCCTCACAATCGCAACGTAACAGGAACTATCGAGAAGAAGCGCAACCGGAAAGAAGCAAACATCATGGTAAACAACCATCACATAAACATGACATGATGCACAATCAAGTATGATGCATGTCTGGTTTAATGAGGCATGGCACGTCAAAGTGCAACAAACAATACTACAAATTAAGTGGAGCTCAATATGCAACGAATTGCATATTGGAGAAACAACACATTTAATTATTAAGTTAACTCTCATTTATGTACTCAAGAATATTAAATGTTGGTTAACATGGCAAGAGGTGAGGCATAAATAGAACTACCTATCTAGGCAAGTTTAAATGAGGCCGGAGCAACAAACAACCATTCCGGAAAATCCCCATATGCATATTATGAATTTGGTATTGTTCTGCGCTAAACCATATTTTAGCGTTGTTAAGCATGCAAAGTAAATCCACCATGTTAATTTATGCATTTTTCTAAGCAAGTTAATAATTGATGTAATTCAAAGCCACGGTTATTTAGTTATTAAATAAATTATTTTAGCATGGCATTTTAGCAAATTTAATGAAACATCAATTTAAACATTTCTAACATGGATGAAAGTTGCATATTATGAAACTAGATGAAATTCTAAGCATTTTCATATATAAAGTTTTTACATGCGATGCACGGTTGGTGAGTTATGATATGCAAGAAGTGCAAGGGCTCTTGTGCAAAATAGTAAAGCCCTGGAAAAAATAACAAATCGTGGATCCTAAAAAAACCATACGGGCTGAATCAGAATAGGCAATGGGCGACTCAGCTTCTCACCGGCTCGGCCCAGGTCGGTGGAGGTGTTGGGCAGGCAAAGCCAGCTGCGCCGAGGCGAGGCCGGCCCAGGCGCATGCAGATCTGGCAGTTGACTTAATCGAGTCAACGTGGTCGAGCAAGAATTGGCGTCCTTGCTGAAAAGCTCGACGTGGCTCAAAGCAGAGGGCGAGGCCGACGACTGGCAACGGCGACGCGACAGGTGAAGCGGAGGAGGTCCGACGAGGGAACAACAAGGAGGTGGCTCCAGCCAGTGGGTTGAGGGACTTGGTCGGCGGCGCGGCTTGGCGTTCAATCTGTAGCAGGGAAGATAGGGGGCGGCGCAATGCAGAGAACGCACGGGAGGCAGAGGGGACGCTGAGCTATAGGGTGCATGAGATGGATCCGGCGAGGCTCGCCGGATCTAGCGCTGGAGGATCTTGGGCAGTGCTACAGCAACGTCCTTCCTGTCCAGAGAGAGAGTCTGAGGTGAGTGGAGAGAGAGAGGGAAAGGATAGGATGGAGAAGGAGAGCGGGGCGTGACACAGGAGCCTGGTTTCATCGGGTTGGTCGCCGACGTGAGGAGACAGGGAGCGGGGAGCCTCGGGTGCTGTAGCTCGTCGCCGGCGGGGAGGCACGGCTGGCTGTGTGAGATGGAGGCGCACAGCAAGAGATGAGGTGTGGCCAGCGGGCAGAGGAGACGAAGCCGAGAGCTCCTGCTCAGGGCAGCGAAGGTAGAGGTGCGCGAGGCGGCTGCTGGTCTCGGGAGGAGCTCGCCTCCTTCGGTCGTCGAGGAGAGCGATGAGGCTCATGCACGATGTAACACCCTCGATGCGGCTATATCTCCCACGTGTCGAAGCACGACTTAGAGGCATAACCGCATCGAAAGCAATGTGGCAAGTGAGGTAATCTTCACACAACCCATGTAATACATAAGGGAAAAAGATACATAGTTGGCTTACACTCGCCACTTCACACAACTACATGAATAAAGCATTACATCATCTAGATACAATCAAGGTCCGACTACGGAACCAAAATAAAATAAGACTACCCCAAATGCTACACAGATCCCCGATCGTCCCGACTGGGCTCCACTACTGATCAACTAGAACGAAACAACACAAAGGACAAGGTCTTCATCGAGCTCCTCCAAGAGCTTGGTTGCGTCATCTACATGGCTCAACGGCACCTGAAAGCTGGTTTTGGAAGTATCTGTGAGTCACGGGGACTCAGCAATCTCACACCCTTGCGATCAAGACTATTTAAGCTTATAGGAAGGGTAAAAGGTATGAGGTGGAGCTGCAGCAAACGACTAGCATATTTGGTGGCTAACATACGCAAATGAGAGCGAGAAGAGAAGGCAAAGTACGGTCGATACAAGTATGATCAAGAAGTGATCCTAGAATAACCTACGTCAAGCATAACTCCAACACCGTGTTCACTTCCCGGACTCCGCCGGAAATAGACCATCACGGTTACACACGCGGTTGATGTATTTTAATAAAGGTCAACTTCAGGTTTTCTACAACCGGATGATAACAAATTCCCATCTGCCCATAAGCGGGGGCACGGCTTTCGAAAGTTCAAAACCCTGCAGGGGTGTCCCATCTTAGCCCATCACAAGCTCTCACGGTCAACGAAGGATATTCCTTCTAGCGGGAAGACCCGATCAGACTCGGAATCCCGGTTACAAGACATCCTCGACAATGGTAAAACAAGTCCAGCAAGACCACCCGATGCGCCGACATCCCGATAGGAGCTGCACATATCTCGTTCTCAGGGCACACCGGATAAGCTAAGCGTACAGGAGCCAATGTAACCCAAGTTGCCAAGGGACGGCCCCGCATGGTGCTCTGGGTTGGACCAACACTTAGACAAGCACTAGCCCGGGATTTAAAAGTAAAGATGACCCGAGGGATGCGCGACTCCCAAGGGAAAAAGGCTAGGTGGCGAATGGTAAAACCAAGGTTGGGCCTTGCTGGAGGAGTTTTATGCAAAGCGAACTGTGAAGGGGTTCCCACTATAACCCAACCGCGTAAGGAACGCAAAATCCGGGAACATAACACCGATATGACAGAAACTAGGGCGGCAAGAGTGGAACAAAACACCAGGCATAAGGCCGAGCCTTCCACCCTTTACCAAGTATATAGATGCATTAATTAAATAAGAGATATTATGATATCCCAACAAAATATCCATGTTCCAACATGGAACAAACTCCAATCTTCACCTGCAACTAACAACGCTATAAGAGGGGCTGAGCAAAGCGGTAACATAGCCAAACAATGGTTTACTAGGATAAGGTGGGTTAGAGGCTTGGCTCAACAGTATGGGAGGGATGATAAGCAATTGGTAGGTATCGCAGCATAGGCATAGCAAAAGAGCGAGCAACTAGCAAGCAAAGATAGAAGTGATTTCGAGGGTATGGTCATCTTGCCTGAGATCCTGCAAGGAAGAAGAATGAGTCCATGAAGAAGAAAAACAGACGTCGTCGAACGTGTCCTCACAAACGTGACGTTATCGGAACCAATCCGAAGAAGCAACACCGGAAAGAAGCACACAACATAGTAAACATCCAACACATGAACATGGTATGATATGCGGGATGCGGTATGCGATGCATATGCTTGATTTGCAAAGGAATGATTGAACCTGGCCTCAACATGGAAATCCAAGAGTGCCACTAGAAAGGTGAGGTGATTTCGGTTGAAAACGATATAAAGATCACCGGAATCGGATGCACGGTTTGGAAATGGCAAGTAAAACAAATATGGCACCGGTCTGCGATAAACAACAAGTAACCATCTAAATGCAACAAGATAAATGTGCTATAGCACTCAAACATGACAACAAAATACATGGTAGGGATGCACTCATGAAGCTTGACAAAAGATGAACACTGAGCTACGGCTAAATCATCCATTAACAGGTTCAAACAAGCATGGCAAAAGAGCAAATGATAACAGGTTTCAGACTTAGTGAAATTAACACAAGTCTGGAATTTATCATCAGGACGCACACTTTAGAGCATGATAACTACATGCTACAGGAACATATCATGACAAAGCAAGGCATGGCATGAATCTACTCAAACCACTTAACAAAAGTCCCTTAGTGACCTTGAGCCAAAAGGGATCAGAAAATACAATTGCAAGCATGTGAACATGGCAAAAAACATAAACAGATTCAGACATAGAGAAAAAAACTGGAGGATGCAAAACAGATTAACAAGTAGGCATGTTTACGAGCTCGATGCACTCACTACAGAGCATGGCATGACAAACTAACCATACACCCATCAAGAAGACATGGCATAGAAGCTATACATGGCGATAACAACATCATAGCATGCACGGATCAATAGCAACATCCTCGGCAAAATCGCTAATCATGTCAACAATTTGGCAGGAACATTTTATAGCAAAAGTAGAGCTCGATTGACTCAAGCTAGGTTGCTCCATAAATGCAAACAAAGAAATGGATGGATAGAGCACCACAATTTTAACAAAACATCCTTACTGATCATCCTCAAAATAGGCACGGATCACTAGGAAACAACATGAACATATAGCATAACAACAAAAACAGAACAAGGACTTAGTGAAATTCTAAGTCCCTGAAATCAGCATTACCGATTACGCTACTTTGCAAGCTTGTGCTAGTCACCACAAATATCAGAAAAATACATGGCAAGCACCTCTGTAAAGATGGCATGGCATATAACAAAACACATGTAGAGCTCAAGATCATAGCATGCAGACATTAATCATGGCAAAAATGACAAATGCCATTTGCTGAAACAGATATGACAAATTCACCACATAGCCCTCTTCCAACAGCATTTCGGACATCAATATGAGTTCAAATGAAAATGATTTAATGAGATGAAATGATGTACTCGTCGAGACGAACATTTTGATATGCTATACGGATGAATCGGAGCTACGGATGCAGAGCTGTGATGCGATGAAAAGAGGCATATGAATCTGGAAACTTCGGGGACTTAGTGAAAAAAAATACCCGAGCGTAGAATAGTTATATGACGCGCGGGCGGAGGATAGCGGGATCTCACCACGTGGGCTCGGCCCAGCTGCAGAAGAGGGAGGAGGCCGGCGTGGGCTGCGCCGGTGCTGGACCGCGGCTTGCGAGGCCCACACGGAGGGTTGACGTGGCCGTCATGGTCTCCGAGCGGGACGAGGCCGACGAAGGTGGAGGCCACGGCCGGCGGGATCCGGGCGGCGCTCCGGTGAGGGGAGGGCCGGCCGCGAGCAGGAATGGACGGATCCGGGCGGAGGACCCCCGGATCTGGCGATAGCTGGGCCGGACAAGGACGCCATGGCGCGGGGCGGCGCACTTTGGTGAACCCCGGTGAGGAGGGTGGCGGCGCAGGCGAAGGGTGGTCCGGGCGACGCTCCAGCGAGTGGTTTGAGGAGGCGGCGGAGGAGCGGCGTACGGCTGCGAAGACATACGGCGCAGAAGCCGAGACGAAGTCCGGTGAGACCCAGGGCGGCGTCCTGCGATGCACCGGCGAGGTGGTGAGGAAGTCCGGCGAGCAGGGAGTTCATCGGCGGTGGGAGCAAGGCGCGCAGCGGCGGAGGACGCGCGGGCGAGTGGCAGCGCCGGATGGGCTCGCGCGGGCCGCGCGCGGGTTCGGGAGGGCCGATGCGGCGAAGTGGGGCGAGGGCGTGGACAGGTGGCGGCCCTGAGTGGCTAAGGCGGCGGGGAAGATGACGTGGCGACGCCTAATTCGCCGGAGTGAGGTGGCGGTGGTGGCGGACATGTCCGGCTCTGCGGGATGAAACGTCCGGCGGCGGCGGGGAAGGTTAGGGTAGGGTTTGTACCGCGAATTTTTGGAGGGGATCACATATATATAGGTAGAGGGAGCTAGGAGAGTCCAACTAAGGTGCGGTTTTCGGCCACGCGATCGTGATCGAACGACCGAGATGATGGAAGGGGTTTAGGTGGGTTTTGGGCCACTTTGGAGGCGTGTTGGTCTGCAACATACAAGAGGCCTTTTCGCTTCCTTGGTTAACCGTTGGAGTATCAAACTAAGTCCAAATGACACGAAACTTGACAGGCGGTCTACCGGTAGTAAACCAAGGCCGCATGACAAGTCTCGGTCTAATCCGGAAACGTTTAACACCCACACACGAAAAGAGGTAGAAAGGGACACCGGGTGACATAGGAGCGCCGGATTGCAAAACGGACAACGGGGAAAATGCTCGGATGCATGTGACGAACATGTATGCAAATGAAATGCACATGATGACATGATATGCAATGCATGACACGCAAGCAATGACAACGCAACAACAGCGAATAACTAGAAGACACCTGGCACATCAGTCTCGAGGCGTTACACGCGAGGCTGCAGGCGAGGTGGTTGGTAGGCACGGAAGGCGAGGAAGATCAGGGGCAGCTGGACGATGGATGGATGCATCGGGAGTGGAGGCGAGATCTCGAGGGGGATTCGGTGGAGTGGCGGTGGCGACGAGGGGATAGGTGAATGTCCCTAGATTTTAGGGTTTGTGCAAAATTGGCTAGTGGTTGATCTATATATAGCAAGTGGGCTAAGTTTAGGGGCATTTGGTCCCTCCGATTTTTAATCGGACGGTCGAGAATAAATAGCTTAAGAGAGTCCAACGAGAAACCGATGACGATTTAGGGATGTTTGGGGATGATCCAGATCCAACGGTCATGACTGCTCGAGTTGGGTCAGGGAAGTTTCGGACATGCACACAAAGGGGGTTAGGCGGTCACGGTCAAGAGGAAAGAGAAAACCCGATTGGTCTGGATTGGTCAACAAAGGCAAAGCAGTCTGAGGGAAGGTGATGAAGGCAAAGGGAGAAACGGCAACGACGAGCGAATGCAAGTTTTGAAAAATGACGGCAACAGAGTGTCGATGCAATGCGAATGATGTGATGATGAATGCAACAAACAAATAAATAACAGAGCTGACACGGAAAACATGGAAGGCATCTAGAGCGCCGGTCTTGGGGCGTCACAATCTTTATAGATCAAACTGCATAACAACATATGTTGTTCCTTTTGTCATCGGTATGTTACTTGCCCGAGATTCGATCGCCGGTATCATCATACCTATTTCAATCTCGTTACCGGCAAGTCTCTTTACTCATTCTGTAATGCATCATCCCGTAACTAACTCATTAGTCGCATTGCTTGCAAGGCTTATAGTGATGTGCATTACCGAGAGGGCCCAGAGATACCTCTCCAATACCCGGAGTGACAAATCCTAATGTCGATCTATGCCAACTCAACAAACACCATCGGACACACCTATAGAGCATCTTTATAATCACCCAGTTACGTTGTGACGTTTGATAGCACACAAGGTGTTCCTCCGGTATTCGGGAGTTGCATAATCTCATAGTCAAAGGAACATGTATAAGTCATGAAAAAAGCAATAGCAATAAAACTAAATGATCTTTATGCTAAGCTAACGGATGGGTCTTCTCCATCCCATCATTCTCTAATGATGTGATCTTGTTCATCAAATGACAACACATGTCTATTGATACGTCTCCAACGTATCTATAATTTTTTTTATTCCATGCTATTATATTATCTGTTTTGGATGTTTAATGGGCTTTATTATACACTTTTATATTATTTTTGGGACTAACCTACTAATCCAAGGCCGAGTGCAAATTGCTATTTTTTTCTTTCTATTTTAGTGTTTCGCAGAAAAGGAATATCAAACGGAATCCAAACGGAATGGAACCTTCGCGAGAGTTATTTTTGGAACAAACGTGATCCAGGGGACTTGGAGTAGATGTCAAGAAAGGAGCGAGGAGGCCGCGAGGCCAGGAGGCGTGCCTGCCCCCACCCTCGTGGGCCCCTCGCAGCTCCACCGACCTACTTCTTCCTCCTATATAGATACATATACCCCCAAAAACATCCAGGAGCTCCACGAAACCCTATTTCCACCGCCGCAACCTTACGTACCCAAGAGATCCCATCTTGGGGCCTTTTCTGAAGCTCCGCAGGAGGGGGAATCGATCAGGGAGGGCTTCTACATCAACACCATAGCCTCTCCGATGATATGTGAGTAGTTCATCACAGACCTTCTGGTCTATAGTTATTAGCTAAATGGCTTCTTCTCTCTCTTTGGATCTCAATACAAAGTTCTCCTCGATCTTCTTGGAGATCTATTTGAGATGTAATTCTTTTTGCGGTGTGTTTGTTGAGATCCGATGAATTGTGGGTTTATGATCATGCTTATCTATGAACAATATTTGATTCTTCTCCGAAATCTTTTATGTATGATTTGTTATCTTTGCAAATCTCTTTGAATTATCAGTTTGGTTTGGCCTACTAGATGGAAATTTCTTGCAATGGGATAAGTGCTTAGCTTTGGGTTCAATCTTGCGGTGTCCTATCCAAGTGATAGCAGGGGCAGCAAGGCACGTATTGTATTGTTTCCATCGAGGATAAAAATATGGGGGTTTTATCATATTGCTTGAGTTTATCCCTCTACATGATGTCATCCTGCCTAATGTGTTACTCTGTTCTTATGAACTTAATACTCTAGATGCATGCTGGATAGCGGTCGATTTGTGGAGTAATAGTAGTAGATGCAGAATCGTTTCGGTCTACTTGTCGCGGACGTGATGCCTATATACATGATCATGCCTAGATATTCTCATAATTATGCACTTTTCTATCAATTGCTCGACAGTAATTTGTTTACCCACCGTAATACTTATGCTATCTTGGGAGACGCCACTAGTGAAACCTATGGCCGCCGGGTCTATCTTCTATCATACACTAGTAGAAAAAGGGTCAAATGTTCAGCTCATTAGTCCCGGTTTGTATTTGAGCCAGCACTAATGTGACCAATAGTGCCGGTTCTAACGGCTAGGTGGGTGACACTCATTAGTACCGATTCGTGGCGAACCTTTAGTGCCGGTTCGTGGCATGAACCGGTACTAAAGAGGTGGTTGCCTTTAGTACGGGTTGGTGGCTCCAACCGGTACTAAAGACCCCCCCTCCTTTAGTACGGGTTGGTGGCTCCAACCGGTAGTGAAGGTGGTGGCCTTTAGTACGGGTTGGTGGCTCCAACCGGTACTAAAGACCCCCCCTTTAGTACCGGTTGAAGCCACCAACCGGTACTAAAGGTGGTGCGCTGCCACCCGCGGTGCACAATGTTTAGTCCCACCTCGCTAGTTGAGAGGAGCTCACACCGGTTTATAAGCCCCGCCGTGGCTACCGTGTCGAGCTCCTCTCTAAGCAGGCCTTTGTGGGCCTATTGCAAGTCTTCTGCCCTGTGGGGCCTAGTGGGCCGTACGGGCCTGCATCCTGGCACAACTAGGGGTTGGGTTTCTAGTTGTATGCAGGCCGTGTCGGCCCAGTAGGCGGGCTGTTTTTGCTTCATTTCAAAAAAAAATCCACCAACCGGGACTAAAGGTCCCCAATACCACGGCGCGCCTCGTGCCACGTGGTGGGCCTTTGGTCCCGGTTCATGCTGAACCAGGAATAAAGGGGGGGGGGCTTCAGTGCCCACCCTTTAGTATCGGTTCCAGAACCGGTACTAAAGGTCCTTACGAACCGGTACTAAAAGTCGTTTTTCTACTAGTGATATAAGTTTCCCATCTATTTTACTTTGCAATCTTTACTTTCAATCTATATCATAAAAATACCAAAAATATTTATCTTATTATCTCTATCAGATCTCACTCTCGTAAGTGACCATGAAGGGATTGACAACCCCTTTATCGCGTTGGTTGCGAGGTTCTTATTTGTTTGTGTAGGTTCGAGGTGACTTGCGTGTAGTCTCCGACTAGATTGATACCTTGATTCTAAAAAACTGAGGGAAATATTTAAGCTACTTTGTTGTCACCCTTTCCTCTTCGAGGGAAAACCAACGCAGTGCTCAAGAGGTAGCAAGAAGGATTTCTGGTGCCGTTGTCGGGGAGATCTACGCACAAGTCAAGGCATACCAAGTACCCATCACAAACTCTTATCCCTCACATTATATTATTTGCCATTTCCCTCACGTTTTCCTCTCCCCCACTTCACCCTTGCCGTTTTATTCGACCTCTTTTTCCGTTCGCCTCTTTTTCGCTCGCTTCTTGTATGCTTGTGTGTTGGATTGTTTGCCGCGATGGCTTTACCAAAAAGTATTGATGCACACCTTAGAAGGCTGGAAGAAATTGAAAACAACATTAGAAGTTTTATGTCCTTGCAGTTTGAGCATAATAATTTCTTCAGAAATGAGCTTAAAGAACAAAAAAGTTTTATGGGGTATATGGATAAAGAGCTCGAGGATATCTCTAAAGAATTTTATGGTCTGAGATCTCAGTCCGCTCATCTTGAAAACTTAATAGCCCAAATTTCGGATAAGCAGGCCGCCTTAGTCAATAAGATGGCCGCCAAACTGGAAGAACTTGATGATAATAAGGATGAAGATCTAAAAGTGATTGATGTGTCTCCTATTAAATCTTTGTTTTGCAATATGAATCTTGATAATGATGGGACTGGAGATGAGTCAACTTTAGTTAAAAGGCGTCCCAATGATTCAGTGTTTTTAGATCTTGATGCAAAAATTGGTAAAAGTGGGATTGGAGAGGTCAAAACTTCACATAGCAATGAACCCACTATTTTGGATTTCAAGGAATTTAATTATGATAATCTCTCTTTGATAGATTGTATTTTCTTGTTGCAATCCGTGCTAAATTCTCCGCATGCTTATAGTCAAAATTTAGCTTTAACCCAACATATCGTTGATGCTTTAATGCAATCTTATGAAGAAAAGCTTGAATTAGAAGTTTCTATCCCTAGAAAACTTCATGATCAGTGGGAACCTACTATTAAAATTAAAATTAAAGATCATGAATGCTATGTTTTATGTGATTTTGGTGCTAGCGTTTCCACGATTCCAAAAACTTTGTGTGATGTGTTAGGTTTCCGTGAATTTGATGATTGTTCTTTAAATTTGCACCTCGCGGATTCCACTATTAAGAAACCTATGGGAAGTATTAATGATGTTCTTATTGTTGCAAATAGTAATTATGTGCCCGTAGATTTCATTGTTCTTGACATTGATTGCAATCCTACATGTCCCATTATTCTTGCTAGACCTTTCCTTAGAACGATTGGTGCAATTGTTGATATGAAAGAAGGGAATAATAGATTCCAATTTATGTTAAGGAAATGCATGGAACACTTTCCTAGAAAGAAAATTAAAGTACCTTATGAGTCTATTATGAGGGCCACTTATGGATTGCATACGAAATATGATAATACCTAGATCTATTCTTGCTTTTATGCCTAGCTAGGGGCGTTATACGATAGCGCTTGTTGGGAGGGAACCCAATTTTATTTTTGTTTCTTGCTTTTTGGTTATGTTTAGTAATAAATAATTCATCTAGCATGTGTTTAGATGCAGTTTTATGCTTTTAATTAGAGTATGTGCCAAGTAGAACCTTTGGGAAGACTTGGGGGATGTTTTTGCGATCTTGCTGTAAAAAACAGAAACTTTATCGCTCACGAGATTTGCTGCCATTTTTTACTCGAGAGAGCGATTAGGTTGATTCTTTTTGAAGATGATTAACAGAAAAATTGCTCACGTCCACCAACTTATTTCAGAATTTTTGGGGTTACAGAAGTATTCCAAACCTACAGATTAGTACAGAGTGTTGTGTTTTTGACAGATTCTGTTTTTCGTGTGTTGTTTGCTTATTTTGATGAATGTATGGCTAGTATCGGAGGGTTTGAAACATAGAGAAGTTGGAATACAGTAGGTTTAACACCAATATAAATAAAGAATGAGTTCATCATAGTACCTTAAGTGGTTGTTTGTTTTCTTATACTAACGGAGCTCATGATATTTTCTGTTGAGTTTTGTGTTGTGAAGTTTTCAAGTTTTGGGTAAAGATTTGATGGATTATGGAATAAGGAGTGGCAAGAGCCTAATCTTGGGGATGCCCCGAAAGGCATCCCCTCTTTTGTCTTCGTCCATCGGTAACTTTACTTGAGGCTATATTTTTATTCACCACATGATATGTCTTTTGCTTGGAGCGTCTTGTATGATTTGAGTCTTTGCTTTTTAGTTTACCACAATCATCCTTGCTGTACACACCTTTTGGGAGACACACACATGAATCGTAAATTATTGGAATACTCTATGTGCTTCACTTTTATCTTTTGAGCTAGATAATTTTGCTCTAGTGCTTCATTTATATCTTTTAGAGCACTGTGGGGGTTTTATTTTATAGAAATTATTGATCTCTCATGGTTCACTTATATTATTTTGAGAGTTCCTTAGAACAGCATGGTAATTTTCTTTGGATATAAAATTAGTCCTAATATGATAGGCATCCAAGCTTGGTATAATAAAAACTTTCATTAAAGGTGCATTGAATACTATGAGAAGTTTGATACTTGATAATTGTTTTGAGATATAAAGATGGCGATATTAGTTTTGTGCTACTTGAGTAGTTGTGAATTTGAGAAATACTTGTGTTGAAGTTTGAAAGTCCTGTAGCATGCACGTATGGTAACCGTTGTGTAACAAATTTGAAACATGAGGTGTTCTTTGATTGTCTTCCTTATGAGTGGCGGTCTGGGACGAGCGATGATCTTTTCCTACCAATCTACCCCCCTTGGAGCATGCACATACTGCTTGGTTTTTGATGACTTGTAGATTTTTGCAACAAGTATATGAGTTATTTATGACTCATGTTGAGTCCATGGATTATATGCATTCTCACCTTTCCATCATTGCTAGCCTCTTCGGTACAGTGCATTGCCCTTTCTCACCTTGAGAGTTGGTGCAAACTTTGCCGGTGCATCCAAACCCCGTTGAGGGAGTCCAGGATTAGGGGGTATCCAGACAGCTAGATTATATCCTTCGGCCGGACTGTTGGACTATGAAGATACAAGATTGAAGACTTCATCCCGTGTCCGGATGGGACTCTACTTGGCGTGGAAGGCAAGCTATGCAATACAGATATGTATATCTCCTCCTTTGTAACCAACCTTGTGTAAACCTAGCCCCCTCCGGTGTCTACATAAACCGGAGGGTTTAGGTCCGTAGGACAACAACAATCATACCATAGGCTAGCTTCTAGGGTTAGCCCTCTCCGATCTCGTGGTAGATCATCTCTTGTAATACCCACATCATTAAGAATAAATCAAGCAGGATGTAGGGTTTTACTTCCATCAAGAGGGCCCGGACCTAGGTAAAACATCGTGTCCCCTGCCTCCTGTTAGCATCCGCCTAGACGCACAGTTCGGGACCCCCGACTCGAGATCCGCCGGTTTGACACCGACATTGGTGCTTTCATTGAGAGTTCCACTGTGCCGTCGCCAAAAGGAAGGATGTCTCGTCTCGTATTTAAAGACGGTACTACTGTTAGGGGAGCTTTGGCTGTCGGCCAAACTCTCCGGCTAGGCGGTTTCATCATGACCGCCTGTTCGGCCGCCGCACCGACGATGACTTCTCGTTTCATCGAAAACAGCCTCGACGTCAAATCGGCACTCGCTGAACAGATGGATCCAATGGAGCTTGCTTCCTTAAACGAGCTCTTGGATCGCATCGCCGCCTTGGGAGTCGCTACGGACTATGATCGGATTGGGCTTAAACCCGATCAAAGGGAGATTAACTCTCCACCGGTCACCCATCATATTGCAGTGGTGGAGGAACAATGCGGCGACCTCTCCTCCATATTGAGGACCAACTATGTCCGGATTCCTGAGCTCTCTGAGCTGGATACCCGTTCGCGGGATGACAGCATCCAATCCCTGAACTTAGAGTCAGTCAGCGGGCCAGGATTATCGGGCAACACCCCGGAACCAGAATTTCCAAAATTGGAAATTCCTCGGCCCCTGGATCCCAGATCGGGTAAGGGTTCGGATTCAATTCCACCCACCCACCCAAACATAAGTGCTCTTTCCCACATCAGGCAAGAGCCACAGGAAACAGTACATCATTATTGGGCCAGATTCCTCCTTGCGATGAACAAGGTTAAGGACTGTCGCGAGGAAGATGCAATATTATTTTTCTGCAATAATTGCACGGACAAGGGAATCTTTAACGCCATAAATCGCCGTGAGATATCACGCTTCGCTGACTTGGCGTCCATAGTACGAAAGTACTGTGCGATGGAAAGTGCCTAGAAAACCGAAACAAAATTTTGGGATAATCCGGCCCTAAATACGAACCCAATCCGAAATAAAAGGATGCACTATCAAAAGACACCCGGGTCAACTACCAAAAAGCAAAAACCCTCTATAGGGCATGGAACCGTAATGGAGGGATGGCTTAATGGACCCTGTAAAATTCACAGCACAGAGGGCACCATACCAACACATAGCCTTAGAGCATATTGCATACTCCGGCAGGTAGCCAAAAGTGGCGAGGATCTCCTAACTCCAGAAGCCACAGATTACCATCCCAGAAATACCAGTACGGTATTAACGGTCTTTGAGACCTTCGCATCAAATAATAGGCGAAAGCGAACACTCCGCAACATTGCCGAAATCTACCACGTGGCGACAATAAACCCATGGAGTGACACAGCTATTACTTTCAATGCCAGTGACGAACCTAAATTCCGAACAGCCCGAGCACCAGCCGCATTGGTCCTTAGTCCAATTGTGGACGGCTTTCGACTCACCAAGGTACTCATGGACGGCGACAGCGGATTAAACCTCATCTATGAGGAAACCCTTCAAAAAAATGGAAATAGACTGGAACCACATCGAGCGAAGCATCACAACCTTTAGAGGAATAATCCCTAGTCGGGAAGCGCTGTACAGGCAAAATCACACTAGATGTGGTGTTCGGCATGCCGGAGAATTATAGGTCCGAAGAGATCACGTTCCAAGTGGCCCCATTCAATAGCGGTTACCACGCCCTGTTAGGGCGGGAGGCGTTCACAATCTTCCAAGCCATGCCCCATTACGGGTACATGAAGCTCAAAATGCTCGGGCCCAACGAAATTATCACTCTTGCTAGTGATCCGGACACAGCACTCCGCGCCAAAAACAAGACAGCCGCACTGGCCCTCGAGGCATTATCCGAAGCCCTAGCGGTTGAGGAACTGACTGCGCCGCGCTCCACAGTGAACAGGGACGATGTGATACTCGATAAGAGATCCAAGTCAACCACCTTTAAACCGGTGGATGAAATAGTCAAATTCCAAGTCCATCCAATGGACCCTACAAAAACAGCTTCCATCGGGGCACAATTAAACCCTGACGTAGATGCCGCACTACGAGAGTTCCTATGCAAGAACTGGGACATTTTTGCCTGGCACCCTTCAGACATGCTAGGAATCCCACGCAGGCTGGCCGAGCACAACCTCAATATTCTAAAGGGATTCAAGCCAGTCAGGCAGGCTCTTCGGCGTTTCTCTGAACCTAAGAGACAAGCCGTGGGAGAGGAACTAGCCAAGTTATTGGAGGACGGATTCATTAGAGAAATAAAACATCCGGACTGGCTAGCAAACCTGGTGATGGTACCAAAGAAGGACAAATCCTGGTGCATATGTGTTGATTTTAAGGACCTCAACAAGGCTTGCCCAAAGGATCCCTTCCCCCTCCCCCGCATCGATCAAATTATCGACGCTACCGCAGGATACGATTCATTGTGCTTCCTCGACGCATATCCCGGCTACCACCAAATCAAGATGGCGAAGCCCGACCAAGCCGCAACGGCATTCATCACACCATACGACCCCTTCTGCTTCAACACAATGCCCTTTGGGCACAAAAACGCCGGCGCGACATATTAGCGCATGATTCAGACATGTCTGGCAAACCAGATCGGCAAAATAGTGGAGGCATACGTAGATGACATGGTCGTCAAAACCAAACATGTCGAATCTCTAGTAGACAACTTTAGGCTCACATTTGATAACCTCCGAACATATGACATCAAGCTCAACCTGGAAAAATGCATTTTCGGTGTGCCAGCCGGAAAGCTCTTGGGCTTCATTGTATCCGGCAGAGGAATTGAAGCAAATCCGGCCAAGATCCGAGCTCTGTCACAATTGGATATCCCAACGGACCTCAAACAAATCCGGAAATTAACCGGATGCATGGCGTCTCTAAGCCGCTTTATCTCCTGCCTGGGAGAAAAGGCATTACCCCTTTATCGCCTCCTTTGGTGCACCGAACACTTTGAGTGGACGGATGCCGCCACAGCCGGATTGGAAGAAATAAAAGCCATATTGGCAACCAACCCAGTCCTGGCCGCGCCAAACATTGGCGAACCAATGTGGTTATACATCGCGGCAACTCATCAAGTTGTGAGCGCAGTGCTCGTCGTCGAACGAGAAATGGACGGACATAAATTCCCCCTTGAAAAGCCGGTATGCTATGTATCCACTGTCCTTACTCCATGCAAGTCACGGTACCCTCATTATCAAAAGATAGCATACGATGTATTCATGGCATCCCGGAAGCTGCGACACTACTTTCAAGAGTGTTCGATAACAGTAGCCTCGGAAGTGCCACTTAATGATATTATAAACAACCGCGACGCCACAGGCCGTATTGCCAAATGGGCCATTGAGCTCCTCCCGTTCGACATAACTTACAAGCCGCAGCGAGCCATTAAGTCGCAAGTATTGGCCGACTTTGTCGCGGAATGGACGGAAGCCGAACTCCCTAAAGAGTACGGCGCATATTCCAACTAGATCATGCACTTCGACAGCTCTAAAATGTTGGCTGGTCTGGGGGCTGGCGTCGTTTTGACGTCCCCAACCGGAGATACAGTTCAATACATACTCCAGATAATGTATATGGACTCCAACAACGTAGCCGAATATGAGGCCCTTTTACATGGTCTCCGGATGGCAGTATCCATGGGCATTCAATGCCTAGAGGTGCGGGGGGATTCGAACCTCGCAATATCCCAAATAAATGGAGACTTTGATGCCAAGGATCCGAAAATGGCGGCCTATCGCAAGGCCGTCCTAAAAATTTCAGCTCGGTTCGAGTGGCTTGAATTTCATCATGTGGCTCGGGAAAACAATCAGGCGGCGGATATCCTCGCCCGCATCGGCGCAAAACGCGACGCGGTCACCCCCCCAACATATTTCTGGAGAGGCTGTTCAAGCCATCCGTAGTATGGGAAGGGGACACCGGTAACAATAATCCGGACCCGGCCAAAATACCCGATACCGAACACTCTGACACAATCGGAGGCTTTGCCACCGAAATAACACCTTCGGCCCACGTAATAATGGCCATCATAGCCCCGTGGAAAGAACCATTCCTGGCCTACCTAACTAGGCAGGAACTTCCGGAGGACCAAAATGAGGCACGCTGCATACACTACTAGGAAAAGATCTACTAATGGCGCACCAGTTTTGCCTACTAATGGCGCATCACTGGTGCGCCATTACTAGCACGCCACTAGTAATTTTTACTGATGGCGCACCACCAAGTGCGCCATTAGTATATAAAACCATGCGCCATTAGTGTGCCTCCCAGGGGCCATATTTAACCATGTGCTTTGGCACACTAATGGCACACTGCGGATAGATGCGCCATTAGTATACTTGGCATACTAATGGCGCACTCTGTCTTGATGCGCCATTAGTATCCTTTGGCATACTAATGGCGCACCTTGTGGTGATGCGCCATTAGTATGAATATTTGGTTTTTTTACTTTTCTGATTTTTGCACAGGTTACAAAATATATTATTTGACAGAATATAGACAGTAGCACACAGCAACAGCAGATTCATCGAATACAATAGAAGATTAGTCTCCGAATACAATTCATCATATTAGTCTCCTAATTCAAAAGACCAAACAAAGATAAAACATTACAAGTCTCGAGACCGCGAGTATCGAGTTTGTCTTCACATTACAAGTCGATATCAATCATCTAAACTACCATCACATAGAAGAGAGCTGCGGTCATCACGATGAGCATCATCACGATCAAACTGGTCTTCATCCGGTTCCTCCAACGCTCCCTCCTCTCTCCCGCTAGATAGCGGGCGTATCTAGATTCGGCCTCCGCCCTAGTGGTGTACCCTTTGTAACTGTTACCGCTGAAACGGTGAACCTGTCTCCGACACTCCTCCCAGTCGTCGTAGACTCCGGGAACCTTACCCTTGTACACGACATACGACGGCATCTCTATGCACAAGCCAAACAACAGACAATACATACATAAGCAATATATAAGTATGCAACAAAAGGATCGGAAGAGAAAAGCAAGACATTAATAGCACGATTCATGGTCCTACTAATAAATAGCATCGATTACATCTAAGTTGAATGACTGTCCAAACCAAAGAGACATACAATTCATTAAAGTTTAATTACTACATGAGCCAATCAATGTTTCAGAACTACACATCACTACTTTCGACTTGACTCATGGACAGGAGCGTGGATGAAGCCGTCGTCTGTCGTGATGGTCATGAAATTGCGGGCGTTGTCAGCCTGCATTTGTAGCATTCCGTCTATCTCAATGTTGGACAGTTGATATCCGAGGAAGAACTGCCCCGAGGTATGAAGGACATCTTGATGGATGATGTCCGCAAACTCCGACTGGATGCGAAAGAATTCTTGTCTGATGTCCGCGTCCTGGATTGCCGACAAGCTCGCGGCCCAATCTTTGAGATTATTTGGTAGCAGAAGGTGATGATGGTCCCTTACGATCGCCCGCATGTGATGGAGGGCGTAGTAGGCATCCTTCTGACTGCCAGGCGGCTGCTTGACGCAGCAGAACGTCGTATTGTGGGCGAACACGTGCTTGTCGTACTTACGAACTGCCCTGATGAAGGTGCCTCTAGATTTGGCGTAGCCAGGGAGAACATCATCTAGAACTTTCTTGATATTTGTGTAGTCTATCTTGGAGTTACGGTTTGGGTCGAAATACGTGGCCATGGAATATTTCGGGCTTAAGAGGATGAGTGTGCAATGTGTGTCACTGCACAGAACACGGAATGTTAGAAAAAAAGAATGATCAAAATGTAAGAAATCATATGTTACGGGGCGGTTAAGGGATGACTTACTCGGGAAAGTAAGCCACAAGGAAGTTATCCTTATCTGGGTTTGCCAGAATGATGTCTTCGAGGTGTGAACTCGCGACTAGGCGGTCCCCAGCGCTGCTCAAGAGCTTGGCACACATGTAGAAGGGGTCGACGATCACGATGTCCGGGGTCTTGTCTGTAATGATCCGCATCTCCATACTCAGCGAAAACAGCCGAACGAAGGTGTAGTGCAGCGGATGAAGGTTGAACATAGCAAAGATGTCATCAAACCGCAGGACGATCGTACCCCTGATGGCGCCATCCACAAAGCCCTTGCCCTCTGGCACCTTGGCCACGAAAACCGGGTATGCCACATCATTCTCTCTGAGACACTGCTTCTCCAAAGAAAGAACACTGTCGTGCAGACTCCGCATAGCACCGGTTGCAGCATTGAGCATATTTGTCGGTAGCATCGCCCTACCCGCCACATGCACCCTCCTCGAGATATCATTGGGTGAAGGTGGCCCGTCCTGAGCACGGATCGTACTCGGTGCCGGCTGGCTCGCACCGGCGCCCTTTTTAGTCGGCCGTTTCCGGCCCTTCTTCTTGATCTGCTGTAATGGGACCAAGTTCTGCTCACAGACCGCCTTCTTGAGCGTATTGGGGCTGATAATATTTGGCACCTCCGCTATCTGAGGCTTGGTGAAGGTGGCAGCTGGAGGCGTCTCCTGAGAACTGAACGCCAGACGACGCCTATTGCAATTGGGTTTCTCCGCCGTACCAGCTAGATCGCGGTCGTCTTGTTTGGGTTCTTGAGAAGGAGGCCCGCAGAACTCGTCACCGTACCCATGTTCGGCAAAGTACTTATCGACGTTGGTAAATGTACCATCGTCGTTGTCGTCGTCGTCCGGATCCTGTGCCATATGCATGTCCGGATCCTGTGCCATAGGGATGTCCGGCATGTCTGGTAGCATTGCGGCATTCTTGCCATGGCTTGGCACCGGCATGACTGGCGGTCTTGTCTGTGGGGTGGTGTCCCCCACCCCCAAACAAATCTGGCTCTTCGGCCAAAGCAGGGGCCAGCTTACGCAGGCGCTGAGGGTCATCTCATCTTCTTCGTCGGCCCCAGTGGGTTGAATCGGAGGTAACAGCTCGTCGCAGCCTGGCAGCACCCGAACCACTTAAACTCTATAAATTGTGGGTGGCATCGGATTACCGTGGAACACGGGGTTGCCCGGCAGAACAATTCTGCCATTGGCAACATCGACCAACTCGCCGCCCACGAAGTGCAGGAGAGTGCAAGGAAAGTCGGCGGCGCCCTGCGAAAAATGTAGGGCGTCAGGGATGCCCAGTCAAAGGCAAGGAGATGAAGTCCTCGACCGAGAGGCTTAGTTACCGTGATGCCGTCGAGCTCGGCTAATGTCGAGGCACCGCCAACGGCGGGCGTGCAACTAACGGAGGGGCCGCTTGCTGGCGAGGTGCCGGCCGGCGTACACCCGGGTGCATTAAGTTCCAATGCCGGCGTCGGAGACACCAATACCGCCACCGCCGGAGACACCAATGGCACCGCCGCCGTAGACACCAATACCGCCGCCGCCGGAGACACCAATGGCGCCGCCTGCGCGTTGTGCGAGTTGCTGGCCGTGAAGCTGGGAATCGGGGGCGGCCCCTGTTGGCCACCCACAATCCACGTCATTATCCCATGAATCAAGGTAGGCATAATGCTGGTGAGCGTCGATCCCAGTTGTTGTTGCACTTGCTCTTGGACCATCTCCGGAATCCGTGCCACTTGCGCCTTGAGTGCTTCAACCTCGCGCGACTGGCTTTCCGAGCTGGTCTTTTTCTCCTTTCGCCCACCAGCAGTATAGTATGACGACCATTTTGTGGACAAGCCGTTGCCGGCCACACGACCAGCTGACGTTGGCTTACTAAGCTTATCCTTGTTTTTCATTACGTTCAACACCCTATTCAAAGGGGTGTCGAAAGGGGAGCTCTGAGACGACCCCGCGCTACTGCTTTCTTTGTCCTGCGGAAGGAACGTGAACCATTTAGAAATATTGGGGATTAATTAGAATGCAACCATATGGAGCTAATTACGCGGGGGTGTATTCCTTACCAGAACAAGCTCAAGCTCCTTGGTCTTCGGATCCGTGGTAAGCTCCTTTGTTACCGGGTCCTCCTTGTACCGGGCCCTGAGAAAGTTCCTGGACTGCTTGTCACTGTATTTCTCGAAGCGGGGCGGTAGGCCTTGCTCGGCATGCTCCGCGTCCTCCTTGTCCCATACAGGCTCCGCCACTCTGTAACCGCCGGGACCGAGTTGGTTGACCCCTATGTTCAACTGCCGCATTTCTTTGCCCCACTTACTTGATTCGGCGGTTGCGGGGCTCTCGGACTTGATCTTGAACTCCTTGTAGTCATCTTCGCTCATCAAAGGATATTTAGCCTTGATCTTCTCATAACTATCACCTTTGTCAATCATTTCCTTCACCGTGCTTTTCCAAGTAGACATGGCCGTGCTCATCATCGTGAGGGCGGCACCGTTCACTTTATTACCCGAGAGGCGTGTGTTTGCAAACTCGGCGGGGAACTCGTATCGTTCGTGCAGCTTCGTGAAGAGGAGGCTGCGCAAACTCCCTCGGTCCTTATGCCTTAGGTTCTCGGTGTTGATCGAGGCGGTGCTCCGGAGAATGCACCCGAGCTGAATCGAGTACCCCTTGACTACGTGTTTGGGCGCCGTCGGATGCCCGTCGGAGTTCACTTCAGTAAATTCCTCCCTGACGGTGCGGAGCACGTTCGGGCGCCGGTCCTTCCGTTGCCTCTTCGGTTGGCTGCCATCTATGCGTGCACCGCCATCATCAGTGGTGGCATCCGCGGTGCCATCATCAGTGGTGTCATCCCCAACGCCACTAGGGGTTGTGTAGTCAGGATCGGTGTCTTCCGCGACGTCCTCATAGCGGTGAGGTTCTTCCTCCAACTCTTGGGACAGCTCCTAGAATTGCTTGCCGCCCGAACCGCTGGCCTCATCGTTGTGGGCCATGTTTTGCTCTAAATAGGAAAAAAGTTTGGTCAAAAAGTTGGTTATTGTCAAGGAACAAGATCATGGTCTCATCATTTAGGGTTTTTCGACACCGAGGCATCCTAAAAGCTAAGCTTTTATCATTTAGGGTTTGTCGATGCCGAGGCACCCTAAAAGCCTAAGCGTACATCATTTAGGTTCTCATCGACACCGAGGCACCCTAAAAGCCAAGGTTTCATCATTTAGGGTTTGTCGATGCCGAGGCACCCTAAATGCTAAGTTTTCATCATTTAGGGTTTGTCGACGCCGAGGCACCCTAAAAGCCTAAGCGTACATCATTTAGGTTCTCATCGACACCGAGGCATCCGGGGCAGCCAAGTTAAGTTTTCATCATTTAGGGTTTATCGATATTGAGGCACCCTAGGTTGGGCCTAATCACTTGGCACTAATCACTTGGCTCTATTGCCACCTATGTTGGGTTTATCATCTAGGGTTTATCGATGCTAAGGAGAATTCTAAGTTGGGCCTAATAACTTGGCTCTATTGCCACCTATGGTTTAATGCAGCAAGAATGGCAGGGCAGTTGATCCTACTTAACTAAGTACTAAGATACCCCGGCCCATGCATTAGTCGCAAGTACCCCATATGTCCTATTTTTAGCAAAGTCATGCTAAAATTCACGGAAAATTTTAGCATGACCTTTGCTGAAAATAGGACATATGGAGTACCCGAATTTGCCAGAACGGAAGTTAATCGACATTCCGGCAAACTCAAGGGCAACTTGGGGTACCTGCAAATTCATCACGACACAATGGTCGGAGACAAAACCCAGCAAACTAGCAAGATGATCATCATCTTTGCAAGACAGTAGCTCAAGTTTTTGACAGTAGCCTCTGAAGAAAACAGCATTGCAACATTCAAGTTCACAGGATAAAAAAATCATCCACGTTCACCAACCCACATGATGTTAAAACCCACATGAGCTGTAAACAGACTTAAAAAACCCACATGATGTTATAACTGTATACACTGAACATGATGATACCAAATGGGAAGGAAAATTGTATCACTCTAGATTAGTGTAGCCACTATCTAACAAAACCAGAATGTTAACAAAATTACACCATGATGATACCAAATTCTTGTAGCAGTACAATGAGTTCACAGGATAAAAAAATCATCCACATTCACTAACCCAAACTGGTGGAGATACAGCAAACCAGAACCTCCCAGGTTTCTTCCATTTAATTTTTCCCACCGTATATGTTTTTTGATTCATGTCATGGTACTTGCTGTCAAACCAAGTATTTTCTTTCTACATAATCTGCGAAGTTTCCTTCTTACTGTCTCACTATCTTACTATCTCACTACAAAAAAACTAGTATGCTTAGTTGAGACTAGTATGCTTAGTTGCATTATGACAGGCAAAAACTACAAATATTTGTGTTTTTAGTTGAGCAATGCAGCGACAGTGTGATAGGCAAGTTTCAGCTGGCAAAGTGTCACGATTCAGACAACAGAGCAGCTAAGCATAGCAAGTGGATAGTTTAGTCAATATACTAGTACTCTTTAGAAAGCATGAGACATATATTACCTGGAGGAGACTTCGTCGGAGAGTTTCCTGTGAATTGAAAATACAACGAGATCAGCAAAGGACGGTAAGATATATACTAAAATTATCATAACAAAATGCCAGCTACTGCCATGGTCAAAGAATAGATTATGATAGCTGGACAAGTACAGGTCAAACTAGATAATTTTCAGAACCGGTTTAACCACCATAGGATAAAACAATGCATCCAAGACTGGGCTTAGACTAATATCCTCATAGCATAATCTGACATCAAGCAAATAATATAAGAACAGTGAAAATGTATGTTCACTACAAATGAATATGGACCAAGTGTTCACATTCTTGGAGTAACAAATATTCATCTTCTCATTTGTAGATACCTAGGAGTAACAAGACTGCACTTGCCAATAATGTTTTATTTATGCTTCCCAAGGACAAACTCCTAAACTGAACACAAAAAACTGTGTGCACATCTGCAAGTTGTAGAAGGAAAAGGTGCAACACTAAAAAAACTATCAAACTAACAGATCCATTAATCAATTATGGACTTCTTACATGTTACATCTATCATTATGGACTTCTTACATGTTTCATATTGTTGCATGAATCCAAATTCAGTGGAATATTGTTGCATGAAGCAAAAGAGGCCCTGGGCATCCATCCAACAAAGCTAGACAAAGAAAATGCAGTTCCATGCTTTCACAATACAATTCTCTTCAGATTTCGTATTAAGAGACAACAAGATACTTGTCACTGAAATTTTCTTCAGATTTCACAGTACCGAATTTCAATGGGAAAAAATCTTAGTACATTTCAATCTCAGGGAATCAAATATGAGAATCAAATATGGGTCATGCAGTTCCACTATCTGTATAAAGAACCATAGGTGGCGCTCCACTAAGAACCATGTCGCCGGCTGGTGCCGAGGATATGGGGATTGCCGGTGGGAGGAGATGGGATTGGGGTAGGGTCGCCTCACTCACCTGCTGGCTAGCGCGCCGGCGTCGGGGAGAGGCGGGCGGGTTCGGGTGGTGTGAGCAAGGAGGTTGGTCGGTGCGGCGGTCCTCGATCTACGGTGGTGGTCCTCCTCGATCTGCGGCGGCGGTCCTCCCGGCCCGAGAGTCACTTGGCAGCAGCAGCTTCCCAGCCTGTCGGGGCACTCCTCCCTGGTTCGGACTGGCCACGCTTCTCGGGGACGGCGAAGGAGGCGACGGGGCAGCAAGGGGGACGGCGAACACGGGGGGCAGCGGGTGAGATCGATGAGGCAGGGGAGAGATTAGAGAGATTGGGGATTTAGTGTGGGGGGAAGCTTTCTAATGGCGCACCACCACCCCGTGCGCCATAAGTATGACTATTCTAATGGCGCACCACCCCTCGGTGCGCCATTAGAATTTTGTTTTAATCTAGCCCACTAGCCATATCTACAACCTAACCCTATCTACAACAGAACCCACCCACTAGCCCGACTGGTCAGCACGCAACACACACACCAGGAGGTCTTGGGTTCGATTCCCACGCTCCCCAATATTTTTTTTGCATTTTAAATGTTGTTTTTTATATTTATTTGTGTTTAAATATGTTCAAACTTGTTTAAATCATAAAAGTAATATTTTTTATAAAAACAGTAATATTTTTTTAAAAAATATGTTCAAATTTTCTACTTGAAAATATCATCGGCGGCGGCGGTGGAGCGGGGGAGGGTGCGGGGCGTGCCCATTGGCGGCAGTGGAGTGGGGGAGGGTGCGGGGGGCCGGGTGCTCGTCGGCGGCGGTGGAGCGGGGGAGGGTTGCGGTGGGTCGGCGGCGGCAGTGGAGCTAGTGGGGGAGGGTGCGGGTGGGATCGAGATGGAGGGGGGTCGAGATCGATATGGAGGGGGAATCGAGATCGAGATGGAGGGGGATCGAGATCAAGTGTCCTCATGAATTCAAAAAGTGCCCATGAAATTTAAAAATATTCATGATATCAAAAAGTGCCCATGAAATACAATCGAGAAATGAAGACTACGATTTAAATACAATCGATCTTAGCTAGCTATCTGTTCACAATCTTCTTGCCCTTCTTTTTCGCAAATGGAGTTCTTCTGTGGAACGGACGTCCTTTAGGTAGGGTGGTCCTGCTTCTTCTTGTGGTGTGTGCTGCTACTTCATCGTCGCCGTCATGTTCGATCTTCGGGTCGCCGTACTTGTCGAAGTCTTGCTCATTGGCTACTCCATCCATTCCGATGATCTTCCTTTTGCCTCTCCTCACGACAACACGACTGGGCTTTGACGGGTCGGTAATGAAGAAGCATTGGTCCACTTGGGAATCCAGTACCCATGGCTCATTTTTCGTGGTGATGTTTGCGCCCGCGGTCTTGGATTTGGCTTCGGGTATAACCATGGTGGTGAAATACCGGTCTTCTTTTAGGAAGCTCTTGGCCCATCTGACACGGAACATCGGGACCTTCTCTCCAGCGTAGCTCAGCTCCCAGATCTCCTCGATCCTTCCGTAGTATCTGTCCTTGTCGTTACCGGTGTAGGATTCCATCGTTACCCCAGAGTTCTGATAACCATCGCTCTTCATGTCCTTGTCCTCGGTGTAGAATGTGTAGCCGTTGATATCGTACGTCTCATAGGTCATCAGGTTGTGCTCGGCGCCCTGTGACAAGGCGACTATGAGTTGTTCTTCCGCGGAAGAATCCTCATGTAAATGGTACGACAGAAGCTTCTGCTTGAACCAACGCGTGAAACATGAGTTGTGCTCTTTGAGTATATCTCCGTCCGTCCTCTGTTGGCCTCGGTCATTGTACGTCTTCTCAATAAAGGTTTTGTGCTCTACCACCCAAGGATCGACCGCGTCTATGTGTTGTAGCACGACTAAGTTTGCTCTTTCAAAGTCGGCGAGTCGACCCTCGAAGTCGACATGCATTTCGCGGCGATCCTCACGGTGACCCCATCCAGCGAGCCTGCCGAGGTGCCTGTTGACGGGCAGACCAACGGGGTTCTCGATGCCTAGATAATTCATGCAGTAGGAGATGCACTCTTCGGTCAGAAAGCCCCTGGCTATACTTCCCTCTGGACGTGACATGTTGCGAACGTATCCTTTGATGACACCATTCATCCTTTTGAACGGCATCATGCTGTGCAGGAACGTCGACCCGAGTTGGATGATATCCTCCATGATATGGACCAGCAGATGCACCATAACGTCGAAGAATGCGGGCGGGAAGTACATCTCAAGCTCGCATAGTATCACCACGATCTCTTCCAGTAGCCTTCTGAGTTGCCTCACGCCAATCGACTTCCGAGAGATGACGTCGAAAAAGTTGCATAGGCCAAATAGCGTTTCACGGACGTGCGCATCCATGATCCCACAGATTGCAACTGGAAGTATCTGCGTCATCAGCACGTGACAGTCGTGAGACTTCATCCCGCTGAACTTCTGCTTCGCTGGGTCTAGGTATCTGCTTATCATCCCCGCGTAAACGTAAGGAAGTTTTACTCCTAGGAGGCAGGTGAAAAACTGCTCGATCTCCTCCTGACTTAGAGTGAAGCACGCGGGAGGGTAGTCATTTCCGGTCTTCTTGGCCTTTTTGCCTTTGCGACGACTTTCTGTGTCCTGCTTCGCCTCATCATCATCATCATCATTAGCGTGAAGCTCCTGCCTGATGCCCATTGATTTCAAGTCTGCGCTTGCTTTCGGCCCATCTTTGGTCCTCTCTGGCATGTTGAGCATGGTACCAAGCAGACTCTCGCACACGTTCTTTGTGATATGCATGACATCAAGGCTGTGAGGCACACGGTGGATCTTCCAGTACGGCAAGTCCCAGAAAACAGACCTTGTTTTCCATACCTTCAGCAGTGGCTCTGGCGCCTTTCGCTTCTTTCCCGGCTCTGGCGCCTTTTGCTTCTTTCCCGGCAGTGGGCAGTCTTTCCAATTTTTCAACAGCTCGTCTATTTCCTCGCCGCTCCTCGTACACGGGTGTTTTCGGGGTTCGGTTTCACCATCGAACAGATCCTTGCGTTTCCTCCACGGGTCATCGTTGTGAAGCCACCTTCGATGTCCCATGAACATGGTTTTCGAAGACCCAGGATCTCTATCTAGCTGGCTATACGTTGTGTCATCCATGCACCTTACGCATCCAGAAAAACCGTGGACTACCTGCCCCGCGAGATATCCGTAACCGAGATAGTCGTGCACCGTCGTGAGCAGTGCGGCTCTCATAGGGAAATATTCTTTCTCTGCGGCGTCCCACGTATTGGCTAGCGTTTTCCACAGCGTGTCTAGATCCTCCTTCAGCAGCCCCAGATAAAGATTGATGACGTTCCATGGTTGTTTCGGCCCTTCAATTAGCATAATCATGTGAATGTACTTTCTCTTCATGCACAACCAGGGGGGAAGGTTGTACATCCACACAAACACATGCCAGGTGCTATGTGTGCTTCTCTGGCTGCCAAACGGATTGACTCCATCGGTGCTCGCGCCCAGCACGATGTTCCTTGGATCCTTCCCAAATTCTGGGTATTCGAAGTTCAACACTTGCCACTGGCTCGCATCCTTAGGGTGACTCAGCATCTTGTCTTTTTTTATTTATCTCCGGATCATTTCTGTCATCTTCCCGCTTCTTCTCCTCCCTATCCGCATGCCAACGCAGGAGCTTTGCTACCTTAGGGTCCGCGAAATACCGCTGCAGACGAGGAGTGATCGGAAAGTACCACACCGATTTTCGAGGAGCTTTCTTCCTCTTCTTGTATCGAGTGACGCCGCACACCGGACATATGGTAGACTCCGCGTGCTCGTCCCGATAAATGATACAATTTTTCATGCACACATGGTATTTCACGTGCGGTAAATCCATAGGACACACGATTTTCTTCGCCTCCTCGAAACTGGTAGGGCACTTTTTCCCCTTGGGAAGACGTTCGTGCCAGAATGACATGTTCTCGTCGAAGCATGTGTCGGTCATTTTGTGTTTTACCTTCATCTCCAGATCCATGAGCGTTACTTTCAGGCGGGTATCCTCGGGCCTGCATCCATCATACAATGAAGTAACCGCGTCTATCTCTAGTTGATCCAGCTTGGCTTTCTCTCGGGCGGCAGCTCTTGCGTTATCCGTCTGCTTGAGAAGCAGCTCTTGAATATGAGGGTCCTGCACCCAGCCTCCATCGTCGTCTGCTTCGACATCTTCATCTTCATGATCATGCCCTTCGTCTTGATCTTCCTCATCATCATGTACGACATCTTCTACATGATGACTATGTACAGCATCACTGTCGTGATCATGTCCTGGAGATTCTTCGTCTTCTCGCCCGCCCTCGCCGCGGTGGTACTTGTCTTGTTGCCCTTCCTCATTTCTTGCCCGGCCCCCATGGACGACTTCATAGTCATCTTCATCACCTTGCCACCAATAGCCATCCATGAAACCACGCAAGAGCAGGTGGTCCCGCACCTGCCCGGAATCCGGGTCCGCAATAAGGCTCTTTAGCTTGCATCTTCGACACGGACATCTTATCTCCGTCTCGTTCTTTTGAAGCATCTCGGCCTTCGCGGAGCTCAAAAACCTATTCACGACGCCTTCAGTCATCGTGCGGACCATGGTCGCCTGCGGGGTAGATCAAAACGATATTTTAGAACCAAGAAAAAATTTGGCATGACCTTCCCTAAAAATAGGACCAAAAAGAATGCATAGTGCCAAAATTCTCGCCGAAACGGAAATGAATCAAAAAATTCCGGCAAAATATTGGCAACTATCGCATTTCATATACCGGTACCTTCAAACACAAACATATATGCAACACCACAAACACATGCAACACCACAAACATACATAGATCTAGCTAGGCCACAAAAAGTGCATGTGCACGTTGTTGGAGCGAGCTAGGGAGAAAAAAAGTAGATCTACATCATGAAGATAGCTTTCCCCTTACTTACCTATCAAAAAAAAGGTAATTTCACCACTTAATTTTGATGAATCTATGGTGGAAATGAGGTGAGGAGGAGGAGGCAGCCGAAAGCTTGGAGAAGGAGGTGGAGGGAATGAAGTGGGGAAAGTGAGTGGGTAGGTGTGGGGCTGCCCAAAATATCTTGTTAGGGTCCCAGGTTACTAATGGCGCACCACCAGCAAATGCGCCATTAGTAACCCTGGTTACTAATGGCGCACCTGCAGGTGGTGCGCCATTAGTAGTTTTGCAAAAAAGTAAAAAAATAAATATATATATTAATGGCGCACCGGGTAATAGTGCGCCATTACTAGTTTAAACTAGTAATGGTGCACTGTGAAACGGTGCGCCATTAGTAGTTTTGCAAAAAAAAAGAATAATTTTTTTTACTGTAATGGCGCACTGTCTGCCTGGTGCGCCATTACTAGTTAGAACTAGTAATAGCGCACTTCGACCTGATGCGCCATTAGTTTGTATGGAAAAATGGAAAAAAAATTAATACTAGTGGCGCACCCTGTTTCTGGTGCGCCATTAATGTCTTCCACACTAATGGCGCATCACCAACCGGTGCGCCATTAGTATATAGTAGTGGCGCACTGCTTCCATGGTGCGCCATTAGTATCAATCCTATCTATAGCCCTTTTCCTAGTAGTGATAGCGCGGCGATCTAAGGCCTACAGGGTCCATGAGGGAGAATTGTATAAAAAAAGCACTACTGGAGTCCTTCAAAGGTGTATCTCCGAAGAGGAAGGACGGAACCTTTTGGCAGAAATTCACGCTGGACTCGGCGGCCACCATGCCGCAGCCCGGGCTCTTGTCAGCAGGGCCTTCCGTACAGGATTCTATTGGCCAACGGCCCGGGCAGATGCACAGGACTTGGTCCAACGTTGCGCCGGTTGCCAGCTCTTTGCAAATCAAAGCCACATGCCACCCACCGCCCTCCAAACAATCCCCATTACGTGGCCCTTCACGGTCTGGGGGCTTGACATGGTTGGACCCCTTAAAGGGGGAACCCACAAGAAAAAATACTTACTGGTCATGGTGGATAAACTCACCAAATGGATAGAGGCCAAACCTGTTAAAACAGCCGAATCCGGACCGGTGATAGACTTCATATCCGGGGTCGTACACCGTTATGGCGTCCCTCACAGGATCATCATTGACAACAGCACGAACTTTACTGCCGATGAGGTAAAACTCTGGTGCAGCAAAATGGGCATCAGGCTCGATTATGCTTCGGTCTATCACCCACAAACCAATGGTCAAGTGGAGCACACGAACGGTCTTATAATGAGCGGCATTAAACCCAGGCTAGTGCGGTCCTTAACGGAGTCTAACACCCACTAGGTAGAGGAGCTTGACTCCGTACTCTGGGGGCTGCGGACCCCGCCGAACCGTAGTACCGGATATACACCCTTCTTTATGGTGTACGGCGCAGAGGCAGTCTTGCCCTGTGACATAATTCATGACTCACCTCGAGTGCGCATGTATGAAGAAAGAGAAGCCAAGCTTGATCGGCAGGACAGTCTGGACACCTTGGAGGAGGAGCGCGACGTGGCAAAAGCCCATTCCGCATTTTATCAGCAACAGGCTCACAGATACCAAAGCAGAGAAGTACGGGGCAAAACTTATAATGTTGGCGAACTAGTTCTACATCTGCCGGATAAGAAAAAGAACAAGCTCGAGCCCAAATGGGAAGGTCCCTTCATTATTGACCAAGTTTTGACCGGTGGAGCGTACCGACTGTGGGATGCATCGACTAATCGACTCGAGCCGAACCCATGGAACGCGGCCAGGCTCCAAAGATTCTACGCCTAGCGCCGGACCCTGTGTTCGTCCCCTTCCTGTGTCCATTTTTTATACATTGTCTCTCTTGTTTTTCTTTCTTTCTTTTATTCTTTCTCCAGGCCTTCAAAGGCCAACTTGCGCCTCATTTGCACATTACAGATGCGCTAGCCGCACTCATCATACCTGGGGGCTTCTTTCACAGAAGCTCGATTATTTATTTGGGCCTCGTGCCCCGCACATGTGTTACGCTTCCACATGTACCTTTTTTCGCCATTATATGCATCGACATGACTTATGTTTTGGCCAAGCTAGGTTGCCTGGCTCTTGTATTTATGCCCTATGTTCCCGTTAATTCGGCTAGGGCATAAGGGGAGCACCTCTGTGATTGTTACTGTCGGGTCAGCCGGATGTGTACCTCAGACTGGGTGAAGCCGAAAGCTAGTGTTCTTAAGGGAATATTCGGCCGGCGAACAAAAGATGATTTTTATTTATTTTCCATATCTACCCCCAGATGTTTTTCCCTCCGTTTCCTATCGCAGTCCGGACATGCACTTTAGGGCATGCTTACCCAGGGAAAGGAACCCTTAACGAAACTATTCTCCCTGGAAGATGTTTCTTACTACCCATGTAATATAACATAACTAGTTGGGCACTTGTCTGTTCAAGCACTAATGACCCCTATGCCTGGTCTCCACGCATACCCCGGTTCTTATATAACTGAGCGGGTATTCGGATACACTCCGGACTATCGGGTCCCGAGGTTGAAGGGAAAAGGTCTGCCATGACAAATGATCTACAATCCGGCTAGAAGTCATTATACATGTCACTTTAATTACATAGTCATGCAGACTGACTAAATTCCTCCTCTATACCATCCAACAGGCGGTCTAGCCTACAATCCTGTTGGGAATACTTTGCGGCTAATTCTACTTGCCCATAAACTAAGCTAACGGGGATGTCTTTTCCGTCGGGCCCCATAGGTCCGACCTCGGCCATGTGATTTGGGTTAGCCTTGGTGTACCGCGTCTTCACCATGGCCCAGGATTCTTGGGCACCTTGTCGGCAGGCCGATATCTTCCATAATCGGAAGCGCCGCCGTGCTCCCTTGAGCTTCTCCGTAAGCTCTGCAATGCCTGCTGGCAGGGAGGCGGATGGCCACAAGGCCTGTGCAACACCTTGCATCACCTGCCGAACTTGTTCGTGCAGATGTGAGAGCTCGGATAGAAGATCACCTGCAGACCCGGCATTTCCTCCGCAGGACGACCCGTCAGCATGCCTACAGACATAACGCTGTTAGTCGGCTTCTTCGCCGAACTCCTTCAAAAGGATTCGTTCAACAACTTACTGAAAATGCCGCGCCGAAGCCGCTTTTTCTCCTTCTCGGAGTATGCAAGCTAGGCTTGAACTTCTTTTAGTTCCACGCTCAGCATGACATTGGCGTCTAGGAGATTGTTTTTCTCCCGCCTAACCTCAGCGAGCACGCGTTTGCCAGCCTCTAGCTATCGCACGACATGCTGGTCCTCCCTATTTTCTCTGGATTCATCTGCAAAATCTATTGTTAGATCTGCAGCCACGCCGCACACTATATGGTAACCATCATTCTTTAAAGTAAATGTTACCAGCGAGAGGCTTTTTCGATTCCTGCAATGCGGCAACAGCGGCCCGCAGTTGGGTCTTGCATTCCTCCAGCTCCTGGGACAGCCTAGTATTCTTCTCTGTAAGAACCTGCACAATAAAGATGATCCTTAAATCAGTTCTGCTAACTGTTTCAAGTCTCAGGGGCTACTAATACATATAAATCGCCAGATTTACTCACCTGTACATCCTTTACATACTGATTCGTGGCTCTTGCTAGACCATCTTGAGCAGCACGGAGGTACGCCTCTCCGGAATTAAAGGCATCAAATGCCTCTGGTGTGAAACAAGCGTCACGGAGTACGGCCCGGCGGCGCCTATGATTCATGGCGCTTTCCACTTCTGAGTTAGTAGCGGATAATCTATCCGCATCCTCTGTAGGGGGATTATCCAGCGCCTGCCCCATATCGGCTTCCGCCTCTATGTCTGGTCCTGGCGCCCGACTGGTGGAGGCGTGATCAGCAACATCACCGGACATATTTCGGCGAGCGTTTTTTCTATTAAAGAAACACGGGCATCATTACATTTTGAGAAAGACGATAACCACGGAGCAGGGTTTTTATACCTTTGCGCCGGCGTCTCCGTCCTGACCGCCTTCCTTTTTGGCCTACCCGGTCTCGGCGCCTCTTGTTGGCGAGTTGCTGCGGGTTCGACAAGGCGTTCCGAATGCCTTCCCTGTAAAAAATGCCATGTGTATATGGTGGGTGAAGTGCCTAAAAGGGGATCCTAGTTTTTGGAGTTGGGATTTTTGGTTTTTCTTACGTGCGATGCAGGGAGCAGTCCGGGATAGTCGGCCGTAATGGCCACCATGGCGTCATCGCAGCTTAACTAATAGAACTGCCGGTCTATCAGCTCCACGAAGATAACCGGATCTTCTTCAAGTCCGGAGTCGAGGGCCCGGTCAGAGGGGCTGCTGACCTCCTTTATGGCTTTTCGCAGTTCCTGCCGCAAACTGGCAAGGTGAATACTTACGACAAAGAATGCGGGAAAATGGAAGTAAGGGGATATAGCTTACCCAGCTTGGAGGATTGTACATGGAGAATCCATCCCGTGGCTTGATGCGGGTGAACTCCTCCTCCTCTCCCTTGAACAATTCAGACAGAATTTTTGCTAAAGCAGCAGCATCGCCCGGACCCTTACGCCCGTAGCGGGTGGCGTCATCCGCCCCGTTGAAACACACCATGAGGATGCCCACTGTATTGAAGTGGTTGCACTCCCCGCATTATGCAAATCGACATAACTTCGATTATTGTCAATCCTGATTGAGCCAGTGCTTTGATCCCGTTCATCAGATAGAGGACTTCTCTGTTGTCTTCCACCTGGGGGCTCCGTGGGCGCCAACTTCGGCGCTTCTTCAGAGGAGCATTGTTGAACTCAGGAAGACCCCGCCGAACAGGGTCCAGAAGGGGAACGTTGTCCATATAGAACCATTCTGAAGGCCAGTCTTCGGACGACTTCTTCGGGGTACCGGACAAGTATCCGGTATCGGCGATGCACCATATTTCGGCTCCGCCCACTTGATAAAGTGATCCCCTCTGTATGCGAGGGACGAGGAAAAATAGCCTTTTCCACAGCTCGAAGTGAGCCTCGCAGCCCAGGAACAACTCGCAGAGAGCAACATAGCCGGTGATATGTAAAATGGAGGCAGGGGTGAAATTGTGTAATTGGAGGCTGTAGAACTCCAGGAGCCCGCGGAGGAACGGATGAATTGGAAATCTGAGTCCCCTTAGTAAATAAGGAACAAGGAAGACCCGTTCCCCCATGGAGGGACAGGGAAAGCTCTCCGCTTGCTCCCCGCCATCGTAGGTGGCAAGCCCGGCTCGAATGGGCACCATATACGCCGGAGGGAGAAATCCCTTGGTCTGCAGTTCGACCAATCGACTGTGTGGGACTGAACACCTCTCCCAATCACCGGGCTTAGGGCTACGGGGGCGGGAGGAGGAGCTGCGAAGGTCGGCCTTGCTCGAATGGATCTTTCCGAAATGCGCTATGATGGATTCTCGCTGAGGGGAGGATGGTGTGGATCGGATCTAAGAATCCCTATCCCTTTAATAGATAATTTATTTATCTGGCTAGGGGGGCAAATGTAAAAATGCCCTGGCGCCTCGTATTCATTCGACGCATGGGAGATAGCCCTTATTGAGCACAGAAGCCAAGAGGTTCAACCTTTATGGGGCCGGACACTTCTTACAAACACTTGGAAATTGGAGAAGGACCAGCCTTGCAATGCCGAAGACAATACTGTGCGCCGGAGTCATCGTCATTGAAGCCTGGTTCGGGGGCTACTGAGGGAGTCCAGGATTAGGGGGTATCCGGACAGCCAGATTATATCCTTCGGCCGGACTGTTGGACTATGAAGATACAAGATTGAAGACTTCATCCCGTGTCCGGATGGGACTCTACTTGGCGTGGAAGGCAAGCTAGGCAATACGGATATGTATATCTCCTCCTTTGTAACTGACCTTGTGTAACCCTAGCCCCCTCTGGTGTCTATATAAACCGGAGGCTTTAGGTCCGTAGGACAACAACAATCATACCATAGGCTAGCTTCTAGGGTTTAGCCTCTCCGATCTCGTGGTAGATCAACTCTTGTAATACCCATATCATTAAGAATAAATCAAGCAGGACCTAGGGTTTTACCTCCATCAAGAGGGCCCGAACCTGGGTAAAATATCGTGTCCCCTGCCTCCTATTACCATCCGCCTAGACGCACAGTTCGGGACCCCCTACCCGAGATCCGCCGGTTTTGACACCGACACCCGTGATATGATACACTCTATCACACATAAACCTCCTTATATCTTCCTCAAAACAGCCACCATACCTACCTTCTATGGCATTTCCATAGCCATTCCGAGATATATTGCCATGCAACTTTCCACCGTTTCATTTATGACACACTTCATCATTGTCATATTGCCTTGCATGATCATGTAGCTAACACCGTCAAGCCACCATGCATAATTTATCATACTTGTAACTCTTGATTCATTGCCCTTCCCGGTACACCGCTGGAGTCATTCATATAGAGTCATATTTTGTTCTAGTATCGAGTTGTAATCATTGAGTTGTAAATAAATAGAAGTGTGATGATCATCACTAATAGAGCATTGTCCCAAATAAAAAAAGGGAAAGGCCAAAAAAAGAAAGGCCCAAAAAAAGAGAAATAAAAAGGGACAATGCTACTATCCTTTTTTTCCACTCTTGTGCTTCAAAGTAGCACCATGATCTTTATGACAGAGAGTCTCTTGTTTTGTCACTTTCATATACTAGTGGTAATTTTTCATTATAGAACTTGGCTTTTATATTCCATCAATGGGCTTGCTCAAATGCCCTAGGTCTTCGTGAGCAAGCAAGTTGGATGCACACCCACTTAGTTTCTTTTGTTGAGCTTTCATACATTTATATCTCCAGTGCATCCGTTGCATGGCAATCCCTACTCCTTGCATTGACATCAATTGATGGGCATCTCAATGGCCCGTTGATTAGCCGCGTCGATGTGAGACTTTCTCCTTTTTTGTCTTCTCCACATAACCCCCATCATTATATTCTATTCCACCCATAGTGCTATATCCATGGCTCACACTCATGTATTGCGTGAAAATTGAAAAAAGTTTGAGATTACTAAAGGATGAAACAATTTCTTGGCTTGTCATCAGGGTTGTGCATGATGAGAGCATTCTTGTGTGACGACAATGTAGCATGACCAAACTATATGATTTTATAGGGATGAACTTTCTTTGGCCATGTTATTTTGAGAAGACATGGTTGCTTAGTTAGTATGCTTGAAGTATTATTATTTTTATGTCAATATTAAACTTTTGTCTTGAATCTCTCGGATCTGAATATTCATGCCACAATAAAGCAAATTACATTGAGAATTATGCTAGGTAGCATTCCACAACAAAAATTCTATTTTTATCATTTACCTACTCGAGGACGAGAAGGAATTAAGCTTCAGGAGGCTTGATACATCTCCAAAGTATCTATAATTTTTGATTGTTCCATGCAATTATATTATCTGTTTTGGATGTTTAATGGGCTATATTAGACACTTTATATTATCTTTGGAACTAACCTACTAACCCAAGGCCAGTGCCAATTGCTGTTTTTTGCCTATTTCATTGTTACGCAGAAAAAGAATATCAAACAGAATGAAACATTTGGGAGAGTTATTTTTGGAACAAACGTGATCTAGGGCATTTGGAGTAGATGTCAAGAAAGGAGCAAGGAGGCCACGAGGTAGGGAGGCGCGCCCCCACCCTCGTGGGCCCCTCGCAGCTCCACCGGCCTACTTCTTGCTCCTATATATATATATATCCATATACCCCAAAAACATCCAGGAGCAACACGAAACCCTATTTCCACCGCCGCAACCATCTGTACCCAAGAGATCCCATATTGGGGCCTTTTCCAGAGCTCCGCCGGAGGGGGATTCGATCACGGAGGGCTTCTACATCAACACCATAGCCTATCCGATGATGTGTGAGTAGTTTACCACAGACCTTCGGGTCCATATTATTAGCTAGATGGCTTCTTCTCTCTCTTTGGATCTCAATACAAAGTTCTCCTCGATCTTCTTGGAGATCTATTTGATGTAATTCTTTTTGCGGTGTGTTTGTCGAGATCCGATGAATTGTGTGTTTACGAACAAGATTATCTATGCACAATATTTGATTCTTCTCTGAAATCTTTAATGTATGATTTGTTATCTTTGCAAGTATCTTCGAATTATCAGTTTGGTTTGGCCTACTAGATTGATCTTTCTTACAATGAGAGAAGTGCTTAGCCTTGAGTTCAATCTTTTGGTGTCCTTTCCCAGTGACAGCAGGGGCAGCAAGGCACGTATTGTATTGTATTGTATTGTAGTCATCGAGGATAAAAAGATGGGGTTTATATCATATTGCTTGAGGTTATACCTCTACATCGATCATGTCATCTTGCCTAATGCGTTACTCTGTTCTTATGAACTTAATACTCTAGATGCATGCTGGATAGCGGTCTATGTGTGGTGTAATAGTAGTAGATGCAGAATCGTTTCTGTCTACTTGTCGCAGACGTGATGCCTATATACATGATCATGCCTAGATGTTCTCATAGTTATGCACTTTTCTATCAATAGCTCGACAGTAATTTGTTTACCCACTTTAATACTTATGCAATCTTGAGAGAAGCCACTAGTGAAACCTATGGCCCCCGGGTCTATCTTCTATCATATAAGTTTCCCATCTATTTTACTTTGCAATCTTTACATTCAATTGATATCATAAAAATACCAAAAATATTTATCTTATTATCTCTATCAGATCTCACTCTTGTAAGTGACCGTGAAGGGATTGACAACCCCTTTATCGCGTTGGTTGCGAGGTTCTTATTTGTTTATGTAGGTTCGAGGTGACTTGCATGTAGTCTCCTACTGGATTGATACCTTGGTTCTAAAAAACTGAGGGGAAATACTTACTCTACTTTGTTGTCACCATTTCCTCTTCAAGGGAAAACCAACACAGTGCTCAAGAGGTAGCAAGAAGGATTTCTGGCGCCGTTGCCGGGGAGATATACGCACAAGTCAAGGCATACCAAGTACCCATCACAAACTCTTATCCCTCGCATTACATTATTTGCCATTTTCCTCTTGTTTTCCTCTCCCCCACTTCACCCTTGCCGTTTTATTCGACCTCTTTTTCCGTTCGCCTCTTTTTTGCTCGCTTCTTTTGTGCTTGTGTGTTGGATTGTTTGCCACGATGGCTTTACCAAAAAGTGTTGATGCACACCTTAGAAGGTTGGAAGAAATTGAAAACAACGTTAGAAGTTTTATGTCCTTGCAGTTTGAGCATAATAATTTCTTCAGAAACGAGCTTAAAGAACAAAAAAGTTTTATGGGGTACATGAATAAAGAGCTCGATGATATGTCTAAAGAATTTTATGGTCTGAGATCTCAGTTCGCTCATCTTGAAAACTTAATAGCCCAAATTTTGGATAAGCAGGCCACCTTAGTTAATAAGATGGCCGCCAAACTGGAAGAACATGATGATAATAAGGATGAAGATCTAAAAGTGATTGATATGTCTCCTATTAAATCTTTGTTTTGCAATATGAATCTTGATAATTATGGGACTGGAGATGAGTCAACTTTAGTTAAAAGGCGTCCCAATGATTTAGAGTTTTTAGATCTTGATGCAAAAATTGGTAAAAGTGGGATTGGAGAGGTCAAAACTTTACATAGAAATGAACCCACTATTTTGGATTTCAAGGAATTTAATTATGATAATTGCTCTTTCATAGATTGTATTTCCTTGTTGCAACACGTGCTAAATTCTCCGCATGCTTATAGTCAAAATTTAGCTTTTACCAAACATATCGTTGATGCTTTAATGCAATCTTATGAAGAAAAGCTTGAATTAGAAGTTTCTGTCCCTAGAAAACTTCATGATGAGTGGGAACCTACTATTAAAATTAAAATTAAAGATCATGAATTCTATGCTTTATGTGATTTTGGAGCTAGCGTTTCCATGATTCCAGAAACTTTGTGTGATGTGTTAGGTTTCCGTGAATTTGATGATTGTTCTTTAAATTTGCACCTCACGGATTCCACTATTAAGAAACCTATGGGAAGGATTAATGATGTTCTTATTGTTGCAAATAGGAATTATGTGCCCGTAGATTTCATTGTTCTTGACATTGATTGCAATCCTACATGTCCCATTATTCTTGGTAGACCTTTCCTTAGAACGATTGGTGCAATTATTGATATGAAAGAAGGGAATAATAGATTCCAATTTACGTTGAGGAAAGTCATGGAACACTTTCCTTGAAAGAAAATTAAATTACCTTATGAATCTATTATGAGGGCCACTTATGGATTACATACCAAAGATGATAATACCTAGATCTATTCTTGCTTTTATGCCTAGCTAGGGGCGTTAAATGATAGCGCTTGTTGGGAGGCAACCCAATTTTATTTTTATTTCTTGCTTTTTGGTTCTGTTTAATGATAAATAATTCATCTAGTCTGTGTTTAGATGTGGTTTTATGCTTTTAATTAGTGTTTGTGCCAAGTAGAACCTTTGGGAAGTCTTGGGGGGTGTTTTTGCGATCTTGCTGTAAAAAACAGAAACTTTAGCACTCCCGAGATTTTCTTACATTTTATACTGGAGAGTGTGATTAGGTTGATTGTTTTTGTAGATTATTAATAGACAAATTTCTCACATCCTCCAATTTATTTTAGAATTTTTGGGGTTGCAGAAGTA
Organism: Triticum urartu; assembly: GCF_056163025.1. NCBI lineage: Eukaryota > Viridiplantae > Streptophyta > Magnoliopsida > Poales > Poaceae > Triticum > Triticum urartu. The sequence continues at coordinate 336,787,413 of NC_141879.1, read as the reverse complement.
TTCGAAACCTACAGATTACTACAGACTGTTGTGTTTTTGACAGATTCTGTTTTTCGTGTGTTGTTTGCTTATTTTGATGAATATATGTCTTGTATAGAAGGGTTTGAACCATAGAGAAGTTGGAATACAGTATTATTAACACCAATATAAATAAAGAATGAGTTCATTACAGTACCTTAAGTGGTGGTTCGTTTTCTTATACTAACGGAGCTCATGAGATTTTCTGTTGAGTTTTGTGTTGTGAAGTTTTCAAGTTTTGGGTAAAGATTTGATGGATTATGGAATAAGGAGTGGCAAGAGCCTAAGCTCGGGGATGCCCCGGAAGGCATCCCCTCTTTCGTCTTCGTCCATCGGTAACTTTACTTGAGGCTATATTTCTATTCACCACATGATATGGGTTTTGCTTGGAGTGTCTTGTATGATTTGAGTTTTTGCTTTTTAGTTTACCACAATCATCCTTGCTATACACACCTTTTGGGAGAGACACACATTAATCGAAATTTATTAGAATACTCCATGTGCTTCACTTATATCTTTTGAGCTAGATAATTTTGCTCTAGTGCTTCACTTATATCTTTTAGAGCACTGTGGGGGTTTTATTTTATAGAAATTATTGATCTCTCATGCTTCACTTATATTATTTTGATAGTTCCTTAGAACAGCATGGTAAATTGCTTTGTCTCTAAAATTAGTCCTAGTATGATAGGCATCCAAGATTGGTATAATAAAAACTTTCATAAAAGGTGCATCGAATACTATGAGAAGATTGATACTTGATAATTGTTTTGAGATGTAAAGATGGTGATATTAGAGTTGTGCTAGTTGAGTGGTTGTGAATTTGAGAAATACTTGTGTTGAAGTTTGCAAGTCCCGTAGCATGCACGTATGGTAACCGTTGTGTAACAAATTTGAAACATGAGGTGTTCTTTGATTGTCTTCCTTATGAGTGGCGATCGGGGACGAACGATGGTCTTTTCCTACCAATCTATCCCCCTAGGAGTATGCGCGTAATGCTTGGTTTTTGATGACTTGTAGATTTTTGCAATAAGTATGTGAGTTCTTTATGACTAATGTTGAGTCCATGGATTATACGCACTCTCACCTTTCCATCATTTCTAGCCTCTTCGGTACCCTGCATTGCCCTTTCTCACCTTGAGAGTTGGTGCAAACTTCATCGGTGCATCCAAACCCCGTGCTACGATACGCTCTATCACACATAAACCTCTTTATATCTTCATCAAAACAGCCACCATACCTACCTACTATGGCATTTCCATAGCCATTCCGAGATATATTGCCATGCAACTTTCCACTATTTCATTTATGACACGCTTCATCATTGTCATATTGCCTTGCATGATCATGTAGTTGACATCGTATTTGTGGTAAAGCCATCATACATTTCACTCTTGATTCTTTTCCCTTCCCGGTACACTGCCGGAGTCATTCATATAGAGTCATATTTTGTTCTAGTATCGAGTTGTAATCATTGAGTTGTAAATAAATAGAAGTGTGATGATCATCATTAATAGAGCATTGTCCCAGATAAAAAAATGGAAAGGCCAAAAAAAAGAAAGACCCGAAAAAAGAGAAATAAAAAGGGACAATGCTACTATCCTTTTTTACACACTTGTGCTTCAAAGTAGCAACATGATCTTTATGATAGAGAGTCTCTTGTTTTTTCACTTTCATATACTAGTGGGAATTTTTCATTATAGAACTTGGCTTGTATGTTCCAACAATGGGCTTCCTCAAATTCCCTAGGTCTTCGTGAGCAAGCAAATTGGATGCACACCCACTTAGTTTCTTTTGTTGAGCTTTCATACATTTATAGCTCTAGTGCTTCTGTTGCATGGCAATCCCTACTCCTTGCATCGACATCAATTGATGGGCAGCTCCTTACCCCGTTGATTAGTCGCGTCGATGTGAGACTTTCTCCTTTTTTGTCTTCTCCACATAATCCCCATCATTATATTCTATTCTACGCATAGTGCTATATCCATGGCTCACGCTCATGTATTGCGTGAAAATTGAAAAAAGTTTGAGATTACTAAAGTATGATACAATTGCTTGTCTTGTCATCAGGGTTGTGCTTGATGAGAGCATTCTTGTGTGACGAAAATGGAGCATGACCAAACTATATGATTTTGTAGGGATGAAATTTCTTTGGCCATGTTATTTTGAGAAGACATGATTGCTTAGTTAGTATGCTTGAAGTATTATTATTTTGATGCCAATATTAAACTTTTGTCTTGAATCTCTCGGATCTGAATATTCATGCCACAATAAAGAAAATTACATTGAGAATTATGCTAGGTAGCATTCCACATCAAAAAATCTGTTTTTTATCATTTACCTACTCGAGGACGAGCAGGAACTAAACTTGGGGATGCTTGATACATCTCCAACGTATCTACAATTTTTGATTGTTCCATGCTATTATATTATCTGTTTTGGATGTTTAATGTGCTTTATTATACACTTTATATTATCTTTGGGACTAACCTACTAACCCAAGGCCCAGTGCCAATTGTTGTTTTTTTGCCTATTTCAGTGTTTCGCAGAAAAGGAATATCAAACGGAATCCAAACGGAATGAAACATTCGGGAGAGTTATTTTTGGAACAAACGTGATCCAGGGGACTTGGAGTAGATGTGAAGAAAGGAGCGAGGAGGCCACGAGGTAGGGAGGCGCGCCTGCCCCCCTAGGCGCGCCCCCCACCCTCGTGGCCCCCTTGCAGCTCCACTCACCTACTTCTTCATCCTACATATATAGATAGATAGATATCCATATTCCCCAAAAACATCCAGGAGCACCACGAAATCCTATTTCCACTGCCGCAACCTTCTGTACCCAAGAGATCCCATCTTGGGGCCTTTTTCGGAGCTTCGCCGGAGGGGGGAATCGATCACGGAGGGCTTCTACATCAACACCATAGCCTCTCCGATGATGTGTGAGTAGTTTACCACAGACCTTCGGGTCCATAGTTATTAGCTAGATGGCTTCTTCTCTCTCTTTGGATCTCAATACAAAGTTCTCCTCGATCTTCTTGGAGATCTATTTGATGTAAGTCCTTTTGCAGTGTGTTTGTCGAGATCTGATGTATTTTGGGTTTATGATCAAGATTATCTATGAACAATATTTGATTCTTCTCTGAAATCTTTTATGTATGATTTGTTATCTTTGCAAGTATCTTCGAATTATCAGTCTGGTTGGACTACTAGATTGATATTTCTTGCAGTGGGAGAAGCGCTTAGCTTTGGGTTCAATCTTCCAGTGTCCTTTCCTAGTGACAGCAGGGGCAGCAAGGCACGTATTGTATTGTTTCCATCAAGGATAAAAAGATGGGGTTTATATCATATTGCTTGAGTTTACCCCTCTACATCATGTCATCTTGCCTAATGCGTTACTCTGTTCTTATGAACTTAATACTCTAGTTGCATGCTGGATAGCGGTCAATGTGTGGAGTGATAGTAGTAGATGCAGAATCATTTCGGTCTACTTGTCGCGGACGTGATGCCTATATACATGACCATGCCTAGATATTCTCATAATTATGCACTTTTCTATCAATTGCTCGACAGTAATTTGTTTACCCACCGTAATACTTATGCTATCTTGAGAGAAGACCTATGGCCCCCGGGTCTATCTTCTATCATATAAGTTTCCCATCTATTTTACTTTGCAATCTTTACTTTCAATCTATATCATAAAAATACCAAAAATATTTATCTTATTATCAATATCAGATCTCAGTCTCGTAAGTGACCGTGCAGGGATTGACAACCCCTTTATCGCGTTGGTTGCGAGGTTCTTATTTGTTTGTGTAAGTTCGAGGTGACTTGCGTGTAGTCTCCTACTGGATTGATACCTTGGTTCTCAAAAACTGAGGGAAATACTTACGCTACTTTGTTGTCACCCTTTCCTCTTCAAGGGAAAACCAATGCAGTGATCAAGAGGTAGCATCTATCGTCCGGAAACTTAACCAACTTTGATTAACCACCTAGTCAAGTAGAGGCATACTAGGGACACTCCGTTTTGTCTATGTATTCACACATGTACTAAGTTTCCAGTTAATACAATTCTATCATGAATAATAAACATTTATCATGATATGAGGAAATATAAATAACAACTTTATTATTGCCTCTAGGGCATATTTCCTTTAGTCTCCCACTTGCACTAGAGTCAATAATCTAGATTACATAGTAATGATTCTAACACCCATGGAGTCTTGGTGTTGATCATGTTTTGCTCGTGAGAGAGGCTTAGTCAATGGGTCTGCAACATTCAGATCCATGCGTATCTTGCAAATCTCTATGTCTCATTCCTTGACTTGATCGCGGATGGAATTGAAGCGTCTCTTGATGTGTTTGGTTCTCTTGTGAAATCTGGATTCCATTGCCAAGGAAATTGCTCCAGTATTGTCACAAGTGATTTTCATTGGAACCGATGCACTAGGTATTACACCTAGATCGCGTATGAACTCCTTCATCCAGACTCCTTCATTTGCCGCTTCCGAAGCAGCTATGTACTCCGCTTCCCACATAGATCCCGCCATGACGCTCTGCTTGGAACTACACCAACTGACAGCTCCACCATTCAATATAAATACATATCTGGTTTCTGACATAGAGTCATCCGGATCAGTGTCAAAGCTGGCATCAGCGTAACCATTTACGACGAGCTCTTTGTCAGCTCCATAAACGAGAAACATATCCTTAGTCCTTTCTAGGTATTTTAGGATGTTCTTGACCACTTTCCAGTGATCCACTCCTGGATTACTTTGGTACCTCCCTGCTAAACTTATAGCAAGGGACACATCAGGTCTGGTACATAGCATTGCATACATGATAGAACCTATGGCTGAGGCATAGGGAATGACTTTCAGTTTCTCTCTATCTTCTAAAGTGGTTAGGCATTGAGTCTGACTCAACTTCACACCTTGTAATACAGGCAATAACACTTTCTTTGACTGAAACATTTTGAAATTCTTCAAAACATTATCAAGGATGTGCTTTTTGGAAGTCCAATTAAGCGTCTTAATCTATCTCTATAGATCTTGATGCCCAATATATAAGCAGCTTCACCGAGGTCTTTCATTGAAAAATTCTTATTCAAGTATCCTTTTACGCTATCCAGAAATTTTGTATTATTTCTAATCAATAATATGTCATCCACATATAATATTACAAATGCTACAGAGCTTCCACTCACTTTCTTGTAAATATAGGCTTGTCCAAAAGTTTCTGTAAAACCATATGCTTTGATCACACTATCAAAGCGTATATTCCAACTCTGAGAGGCTTGCACCAGTCCATAAATGGATCGCTGGAGCTTGCACACTTTGTTAGCACCTTTTGGATCGACAATACCTTCTGGTTGCATCATATACAACTCTTCTTTAAGATATCCATTAAAGAATGCAGTTTTGACATCCATTTGCCAAATTTCATAATAATAAAATGCGGCAACTGCCAACATGATTCGGACAGACTTAAGCATCACTATGGGTGAGAAGGTCTCATCGTAGTCAACTCCTTGAACTTGTCGAAAACCTTTCGCAACAAGTTGAGCTTTGTAGACAGTAACATTACCGTTAGCGTCAGTCTTCTTCTTTAAGATCCATTTATTCTCTATGGCTTGCCGATCATCGGGCAAGTCAACCAAAGTCCATACTTTGTTCTCATACATGGAACCCATCTCAGATTTCATGGCCTCAAGCCATTTCGCGGAATCTGGGCTCATCATCGCTTCCTCATTATTCGTAGGTTTGTCATGGTCAAGTAACATGACCTCCAGAACAGGATTACCGTACCACTCTGGTGTGGATCGTACTCTAGTTGACCTATGAGGTTTGGTAGTAACTTGATCAGAAGTTTCATGATCATCATCATTAACTTCCACACTGATTGGTGTAGGAATCACTGGAACTGATTTCTATGATGAACTACTTTCCAATGAGGGAGAAAGTACAATTACGTCATCAAGTTCTACTTTCCTCCCACTCACTTCTTTCGAGAGAAACTCCTTCTCTAGAAAGGATCCATTCTTAGCAATGAATATATTGCCTTCGGATCTATGATAGAAGGTGTCCCAACAGTTTCCTTTGGGTATCCTATGAAGAAACATTTCTTCGATTTGGGTTTGAGCTTATCAGGTTGAAGCTTTTTCACATAAGCATCGCAGCCCCAAACTTTAAGGAATGACAGCTTTGGTTTCTTGCCAAACCACAATTCATATGGTGTCGTGTCAATGATTTAGATGGTGCCCTATTTAACATGAATGCAGCCATCTCTAAAGCATAACCCCAAAATAATAGTGGTAAATCATTAAGAGACATCACAGATCGCACCATATCTAATATAGTGCAGTTACGATGTTTGGACACACCATTACGCTATGGTGTTCCAAGTGGCGTGAGCTGCGAAACTATTCCACATTGTTTCAAATGAAGACCAAACGCATAACTGAAATATTTGCCTCCACGATCAGATCGTAGAAACTTTATTTTCTTGTTATGATGATTTTGCCCTTCACTCTGAAATTCTTTGAACTTTTCAAATGTTTCAGACTTATGTTTCATCAAGTAGATATACCCATATCTGCTCAAATCATCTGTGAAGGTCAGAAAATAACAATACCCGCCGCGAGCCTCAACACTCATCGGACCGCATAAATTAGTATGTATTATTTCCAATAAGTCAGTTGCTCTCTCCATTGTTCCAGAGAACGGAGTCTTAGTCATCTTGCCCATGAGGCATGGTTCGTAAGCATCAAGTGATTCATAATCAAGTGATTCCAAAAGCCAATCAGCATGGAGTTTCTTCATGCGCTTTACACCAATATGACCTAAACGGCAGTGCCACAAATAAGTTGCACTATCATTATTAAACTTGTGTCTTTTGGCTTCAATATTATGAATATGTGTATCACTCCTATCGAGATTCAACAAAAATAGACCACTCATCAAGGGTGCATGGCCATAAAAGATATTACTCGTATAAATAGAACAACCATTATTCTCTGATTTAAATGAATAACCGTCTCGCATCAAACAAGATCCAGATATAATGTTCATGCTCAACGCTGGCACCAAATAACAATTATTTAAGTCTAAAACTAATCCTGACGGTAGATGTAGAGGTAGTGTGGCGATAGCGATCACATTGACTTTGGAACCATTTCCCACGGGCATCGTCACCTCATCCTTAGCCAATCGTCGTTTGATCTGTAGCCCCTATTTCGAGTTGCAAATATGAGTAACAAAACCAATATCAAATACCCAGGCGCTACTACGAGCATTAGTAAGGTACACATCAATAACATGTATATCAAATATACCTTTCACTTTGCCATCCTTCTTACCCGGCAAATACTTGGGGCAGTTCCGCTTCCAGTGACCAGTCCCTTTGTAGTAGAAGCACTCAATCTCAGGCTTAGTTCTAGACTTGGGCTTCTTCACTTGAGCATCCACTTGCCTGCCGTTCTTCTTGAAGGTCCCCTTCTTCCCTTTGCCTTTTTCTTGAAACTAGTGGTCTTGTTAACCATCAACATTTGATGCTCCTTCTTGATTTCTACCTCCGCAGCCTTTAGCATTGCGAAGAGCTCGAGAATTGTCTTTTCCATCCCTTGCATGTTATAGTTGATCGTGAAGCTTTTGTAGCTTGGTGGCAGTGATTGAAGAACTCTGTCGATGACACTATCATCAGGAAGATTAACTCCTAGTTGAGTCAAATGGTTGTGGTACCTAGACATTCTGAGTATATGTTAACTGACAGAACTATTCTCGTCCATCTTGCAGCTATAGAATTTATTGGAGACTTCATATCTCTCAATTCGGGCATTTGCTTGAAATATTAACTTCAACTCCTGGAACATCTCATATACTCCATGACGTTCAAAACGTCTTTGAAGTCTCGATTCTAAGTCGTAAAGCATGGCAGACTGAACTATCGAGTAGTCATCAACTTTGCTCTACCAGACGTTCATAACATCTGGAGTTGCTACTGTAGCGGGTTTTGCACGTAGCGGTGCTTCTACGACATAATTCTTCTATGCAGCAATGAGGATAATCCTCAAGTTACGGACCCAGTCCGTGTAGTTGCTACCATCATCTTTCAACTTAGCTTTCTCTAGGAACGCACTAAAATTCAAGGGAACGATAGCACGAGCCATTGATGTACAACAACATAGACATGCAAATACTATCAGGTACTAAGTTCATGATAAATTAAAGTTCAATTAATCATATTACTTAAGAACTCCCACTTAGATAGACATCCCTCTAGTCATCTAAATGATCACGTGATCCATATCAACTAAACCATGTCCGATCATCACGTGAGATGGAGTAGTTTTCAATGGTGAACATCACTATGTTGATCATATCAACTATATGATTCACGTTCGACCTTTCGGTCTAAGTGTTCCGAGGCCATATCTGCATATGCTAGGCACGTCAAGTTTAACACGAGTATTCTGCATGTGCAAAACTAGCTTGCACCCGTTGTATGTGAGCGTAGAGCTTATCACACCCGATCCATATCTACATATGCTAGGCTCATCAAGTTTAACACGAGTATTCTACAGGTGCAAAACTGGCTTGCACTCGTTGTATGTGAACGTAGAGCTTATCACACCCGATCATCACTTGGTGTCTCGGCACGACGAACTGTAGCAACAATGCATACTCAGGGAGAACACTTGTACCTTGAAATTTAGTGTGGGATCACCTTATAATGCTACCACCGTAGTAAGCAAAATAAGATGCATAAAAGATAAGCATCACATGCAATCAAAATAAGTGATATGATATGGCGATCATCATCTTGTGCCTTTTGCTCTCCATCTCCAAAGCACCATCATGATAACCATCATCACCGGCTTGACACCTTGATCTCCATCATAGCATCGTTGTCGTCTCGCCAACTATTTCTTCTACGACTATCGCTACTGCTTACTGATAAAGTAAAGCAATTACATCACGATTGCATTTCATACAATAAAGCGACAACCATAAGGCTCCAGCCAGTTGCCGATAACTTTTATTAAAATGATCATCTCATATAACAATTTATATCTCATCATGTCTTGACCATATCACATGACAACATGCCCTGCCAAAACAAGTTAGATGTCCTCTACTTTGTTGTTGCTAGTTTTACGTGGCTGCTACGGGCTTCTAGTAAGAACCGTTCTTACCTACGCATCAGAACCATAATGATTTTTTGTTAAGTGTGCTGTTTTAACCTTTAACAAGGACCGGGCGTAGTCGAACTTGATTCGACTAAAGTTAGAGAAACAGACACCCGCCAGCCACCTGTGTGCAAAGCACGTCGGTAGAACCAGTCTCATGAACGCGGTCATGTAATGTCGGTCTGGGCCGCTTCATCCAACAATACCACCGAATCAAAGTAAGAAGTTGCTGGTAAGCAGTATGACTATTATCACCCACAACTCTTTGTGTTCTACTCGTGCATATAACATCTATGCATCGACCTGGCTCGGATGCCACTGTTGGGGAATGCAGTATTTCAAAAAAAATCCTACGATCACGCAAGATCTATCTAGGAGATGCATAGCAATGAGAGGGGAGAGTGTGTCCACGTACCCTCGTAGACCGAAAGCAGAAGCCTTTAGTAACGCGATTGATGTAGTCGAACGTCTTTGTGATCCAACCAATCCTGGCACCGAACGTACGGCACGTCCATGTTCAGCACACGTTCAGCACGATGACGTCCCTCAAGATCTTAATCCAGTTGAGGACAAGGGAGAGTATCGTCAGCATGACAGCGTGTTTGATGGTGATGATGAAGTTACGGGAGCAGGGCTTCACCTAAGCACTACAACGATATGACCGAGGTGTGTAACTATGGAGAGGGGCACCGCACACGGCTAAGAGAAGACTTGGTGTGTTTTTGGGGTGCCCCCTTCGCATGTATATAAAGGAGGGGGGAAGAGGAGGCCTACCCAAGGGGGTCGCGTCATAGGGCGGAGTCCTTCTTGGACTCCCGGTCCAAGTAGGATTCGCCCCCACCATTTCCTATTCCAACTAAAGGAGGGAAGGAGGAAGAGGGGAGAAGGAAGGAGGGGGGCGCCGACCCCTCCTAGTCCAATTCGGACTAGCCATGAGGGGGCGCGCGGCCACCCCTTGTAGCCCTTCTCTCCATGAGGGGGGGTGCCGACATCTCCTAATCCCATTAAGACCCATTACTTCCCCCCCCCGGGGGGGGGGGGGGGTTCTGATAACCTCCCGGTACTCCGGAAAATATCTGAAACACTTTGGAACCATTCCGGTGTCCGAATATGACCTTCCAATATATCGATTTTTACCTCTTGACCATTTTGAGCCCGTCGTCATGTCCGTGATCTCATACGGGATTCCGAACAATCTTCAGTCATCAAATGACATAACTCATAATACAAATCGTCATAGAACGTTAAGCATGCGGACCATACGGGTTCGAGAACTATGTAGACATGACCGAGACACATCCCCGGTCAATAACCAATAGCGGAACCTGGATGCACATATTGGCTCCTACATATTCTACGCAGATCTTTATCGGACAAACCGCATAACAACATCATTGTTCCCTTTGTCATCGGTATGTTACTTGCCTGAGATTCGATCGTCGGTATCATCATACCTATTTAAATCTCATTACTGGCAAGTCTCTTTACTCGTTCCGTGATGCATCATCCCGTAACTAACTCATTAGTCACATTGCTTCCAAGGCTTATAGCGATGTGCATTACCGAGAGGGCCCAGAGATACCTCTCCGATACACGCAGTGACAAATCCTAATCGAGATCTATGCCAACTCAACAAACACCATCGAAGACAGCTGTAGAGCATCTTTATAATCACCCAGTTACATTGTGACGTTTGATAGCACACAAGGTGTTCCTCTGGTATTCGGGAGTTGCATAATCTCATAGTCAGAGGAACATGTATAAGTCATGAAGAAAGCAGTAGCAATAAAACTAAACGATCATTATGCTAAGCTAACAGATGGGTCTTGTCCATCACATCATTCTCTAATGATGTGATCTCGTTCATCAAATGACAACACATGTCTATGGTCAGGAAACTTAACCATCTTTGATTAACAAGCTATTCAAGTAGAGGCATACTAGGGACACTCCATTTTGTCTATGTATTCACACATGTACTAAGTTTCCGGTTAATACAATTCTAGAATGAATAATAAAAATTTATCATGATATAAGGAAATATAAATAACAACTTTATTATTGCCTCTAGGGCATATTTCCCTCAGGAGTAAGGAGTACAGTACTTGGCACCTGTATACCATGGAGGTGGTCAGGAATCGGGAGACTCATCCCGGTCGTAGCGCCACAGTAATAATGATAATGGCAAGTCAAATCACAGGGCCCCACCTGTCCAGCAGTAAGGAGCCGTCAAATCACACAGCCCTACGTTTGCAGCAACCTACTCCCTCATCTTCTTGCCTCTCTATCAAATCGACTAGGCGGAACTGCCCCGCCTACTTTAACACCCCGGTGTAATGATGCTACAGTAACCCCTGGGGGTTAAGTTAACCTTTTTGCTAAACATGTGCCTGATCATTATTATCTCATGTTTCTTCCAACTTCCCCTTTTAATGTAAATTCAAATGCTAAGTGAAATTCAAAATTTCTCAAACATGAAAACAAAAATGTTCATCATGTGCCAAATATTCCACAACTAATATTGGTGGTGAACCAACATTTTTGCAAAGGGTTTAAGTGGCCTAAACTACTTAAAGCAGTGACCTAAGCAATAAATTAAATGCACTTTTTAATTTATAAAATTGGCAACTATTCCAAAAGCCTCCCAACCTTTTTGTGGCAGTGCACTTTAATTCTTTGAAATTGTTTTGGCAAGTGGCATAATTTTGCAAAGTCATTTTTGGCTAAAAAGAAAATGCAAAAGCTGCTGAAAATAAAAAAAAGAAGAAAAAGGAAAGGCAGGGGAGAGAGAGAAGTGCCCCTGCCCCCCTGGGGCCAAGCTCACCTGGGCCGGCCCAACTCCCCCTCACCCAGGCCAGCCTACCTACCTCTCCCACGTTCCCCCTCCCCCCTGTTCGTCCGACAGGGCGCACCCGCGCGTCGCCGCCGTACCACCTCACCAGCTCCGGCGAGGGGATAAGGCCGCCCCGACACCTCAGCCTCCACCCATCTCTCCCACTTGCCCCCCCCCTCTCGCTCGCCTTTGCGCCTCCCCTCCCCCAGATCCACCTCTCCCCTCTCCTTTCGCTCGATCCCGAGCACGCCTGCCGCCGTCCTCCGTTGTCGCCGCGGCCACCGGCGGCCCCGAGGCCACCGGCCCTGTCCGTATGCTCCGCCGTCCTCATCCTCGTCGCCTGGGGTCCTCCATTGGAGCCGAGGGCCCCTGGAGCTGCCGATCGTCGTCGCCCCCTTTCGCCTCTGTCTCCAACGCTCGCCGGCGACCTCGAGCACCCCTGCTGCTTCTAAGCCGTCAAGGGCTTTTCTTAGCCGCACGGTGAGCTCCGCCTCACCGCCCTCCTCTTCCTGCTAGCCCTCGGGCCCTTGCGCGAATGCCACCACGGCCATGGTTCGTCGTCCCCCATTGCTGCCGCGCACGAGCTCCCGAGCTCCTCCTGCTCCGTCTGGTACCTGTAGCGCGCTCTTGGAGGTCTGCTGTAGCCGCCTAGCCGCTTAGCCTCTCAGAATCGAGCCGTAGCTGCACACCTGCACGTTTCCGGAATTCCGGCCGCCGCGGTACCTCGTCGTCTGGCCATCTCCGGTCGTTTCCAAGGCCCCGCGCCACCTCGTTTGGATGCGGCGTTCGACGCTCGTTCGATAGAGCCCCAGAACGCGCGAAACCGAGCCCCGTAGCGTGATTCCGACTCTCTCCGGCGAACTCGCCGCCGCGGGAGGCTCGCCGGAGCTCCTCCGGCGCCGGCCCTGACCTGGCATGGCATGGGGCCCGCCCAGCGCCGCTGACAGTGGGCCCCTGCGCCTCTGTTTGACTGCGTTGACCACGGTCAACGGGGGGTACTATTCCCCGGCCACTGACTAATGGGGCCCACACCCCTAATTAGGTTAGTCAAACGTTTTTTTTAAATAAAATAATTAGTTAACCTAATCAGTCACTGACATGTGGGACCCTACTGCTAATTAACTCTATCTAATTAAAAATAACCCACTGTTAGCCCTCTGTGTATGACATGTCGGACCCACTGGTCAGTTCGACCTGGTCAGCCGTCCAGTTGAGTGCTGACGTCACAGTGATGTCATGCTGATGTCATATTTCTTTTCTGTTAATTTAATTAATTCCAGAAAATGTTTAAAACTTCAAAAATTCATAGAAATTAAACCGTAACTCCGATGAAAATGTTTTATATATGGAAGTTGCTCAGAAAAATCCCACGAATCTGAATGTGCGGCCCATTCACCTGTCACATGCCCTAGCATGTTGACCATGGAACCGTCCCCTCTCTTTCATCTGTCCGGAATTCGTCTAACACCGGGGATTCATCCTCGGATGTTTATCCCCTCCGTCTGCAACGTGTAGTACTATGTTAGGACAACCCTAGCTCTGCCTGTTGTCATGTACTGCTTAGTGATGCATCTGTTTGCTCTATATTTACTGTTTCTTCCCCCTCTTCTCTTCGGTAGACCCCGAGAATGATGCCACCCTTGTGATCGACTACGTCGACGACACTTCTTATTTTCAGCGGAGCTTCCAGGCAAGCAAACCCCCCTTGAGCATTCCGATATCGCCCATTTCTTTCCCTCTCATGCTTGCATTAGAACTACTACTGCTTTATGTATGATCCTACTTTCATGCATAGCCTGTTTTTGTTACCTGCTTTCATACCTTACGTGCTTATCCTAAACTGCTTAGTATAGGTTGGTTAGAGATCCATCAGTGACCCCCACCTTGTCCCAGGTGCCCCGCTTTATGTTCGATGACTCGATCAATGTGATCGACGTCCAGGCCCCGACACCGCACATCACTTTCCCCTTTTGTTGCTCGACTCTGCAGAGCTACCATCGAGTGCGGAGGGTGGAACCTCATACATCACTCCTGATGAGATCTCTGTAGTGTAGCTATCCGGTCGTGGTCATCGAGGGTGATTTCCTCCTTAACCACTTCCGTTACGGCTCTGTCGTGCAACCCCTCAAGTGCGAACCTCGAGGGTGGATCCTCTTATGTTCACCTTGATGATAACATCGAGTGGAATTCACCGGGGGTGATTCCTAGGGTTTTCCCCTTGGTGTTAGACACACAGTTACTATGGTTACTATGAATTTACACTGAATCATGTTACTAAAGATGGGTCGGCCCTGAGGGGTACTCGCGCGAGCTTAATAGTGAGTGATGTGGAGTCGGGTTGACCTGGATGGTGCCCGCGAGATACTTACGAGGCGCGGCCGGGCATTCTTAGCCCTTGCCGCAAGTACTCGAGACGGGGCGACGGTGTCACATCTTTCATGAGTCTCTGCTTGTTACCGCACGTTCCTAATCCACTATGATTTGGATATTTGATCCAAGGGGCCTCTTGCCTGATAGCTCTAACCACCACGTGGGCATTGTATGGGTGTTCTGCGTCATATGCAACAGCCGAAGCTTAATAGACGTCACCGATAGAGCGGCGCGCGCCGGGTTGGACTGCGTAAGCTCATGCCTTGTTGAAGGAGGTAGCTAGGTCTGCTCACCGGCCACGTACGCAATGTGCAGGAGTTCCCGGGGAGATGGCCCATGACCCCTGGGGGCATAGGCTTAGTCCAGCGTGCTAACCTCTCTATTAAGCATAGGTCGGGTTGTCACGTATTGTTTGGCCGAGGCCGGGCATGACCCAGGAAAGTGTGTCCGACTGGATTTAATCGTGCGTGATGGGTAAGTTGGTGCACCCGTGCAGGGAAGAAAACATCTATCGATAGCCTGTCCTACGGTAACAGACACTTGGAGTTGTATCCCGATTGATACAACTAGAACTGGATACTTGTGATGAGAAATGGATAGTATGGCTCTGGGATTGCTTTCTCGTAGGGAGTCAAGAAAGAATCTCTGGCCGAGGTTGATAACACCACTACTACTTTACATTATGTTGATCTGTACTCTTCTATATGCTGCAAGATGCTTGAAGATGCTAGTCCTTGATAGACTAGGCTTTCCCCTTCTCTTCTAGCATTCTGCAGTTTAGTCCACAGATACAACCCATTCGTTTGATACAGATGCATACTTAGTTTAGATCTGATGTAAGTCTTGCGAGTACTTTGGATGAGTACTCACGACTGCTTTGCTACCTCTTTTCCCCCATACCCGATTGTTGCGACCAGATGACGGATCCCAGGAGCCAGACGACACCACTGAAGAATACTGCTACCCTGAGGGTGCCTACTACTACATGACGGTCGTTGACAACTTGGAGAAGTTAGGAGGCTCCCAAGCAGGAGGCCTTGCCTTTTCGATTGTTGTTGTTTTTGTGCTAGCCTTCTTAAGGCAAACTTGTTTAACTTATGTCTGTACTCTGATATTGTTGCCTCCACGGACTCTTGTGTATTCGAGCTGATGTATTCGAGCCTTCGAGGCCCCTGGCTTGTAATATAAAGCTTGTATTATTTTAATTTGTGTCTAGAGTTGTGTTGTGATATCTTCCCGTGAGTCCTTCATCTTGATCGTACAAATTTGCGTGTATGATTAGTGTATGATTGAATCGAGGGCGTCACAAGTTGGTATCAGAGCCGACTGCCTATAAGAATCCCCCTTCCAAACTCCTTGGCTGAAGCTGAGTCTAGTCACTACAAAAACTTTTAAAAACATGGCTGTGTAGCTTACGGGCCCACGTCGCCATATGGGTGGTATTAGGATCTTTTACTCCTCGGTCTTTACTCTGGGATTCTGATCTCTCTTCCATTCGGGTTAAAGAATTTACTAACTCTAACATTAGGATACCATGACCACATTCACCCCAAAGTTGGATAAGCCATAGTTTTTAGAACAGTATTCTGAATAGTACACACACTATCGTGTTGACTACGAAGTGGTATCCATCGTACCTCTTTCATTATGCATGTTTCATCATGAATGATCCTTGACTTTGCAAATGCTCAATGCTGAACTACCCCCCTATTACATGTTAGCAGGATGGTTTGGCCCGCTGGTCGTGGCCGTGGTGCCAACGATAAACCACCGCCCGAATTCTTTTCTGGAATGATGCAACAATTTGAGCTGAACCGCCAGTTCATGGAAGGAATGGTGACTCAGTTTCCTTGTCCGAACATGAATCAACAGCCAACCCTAGTAACTCTGCAGGACTTCATGCAACTCAACCCAACTATTTACCGCTGCTCAACTCAACCCCTTGATGCTGATGACTGGCTCCGCAACATCACGTATGAAATGGAGTCTGCTAGTGTGGCCCCTGCTAGCTATGTCACCTTTGCATCTTTCTTTCAGAAGGGTCCCGCTGCTCAATGGTGGGTGAGGGAGTCCTTGATTAGGGGGTCTCCAGATAGCCGGACTAATCCTTTGGCCATACTGTTGGACTATGAAGATACAAGATTGAAGACTTCGTCCCGTGTCCGGATGGGACTCTCCTTGGCATGGAAGGCAAGCTTGGCAATACGGATTTGTAGATCTCCTCCCTTGTAACCGACTTTGTGTAACCCTAGCCCCCTCCGGTGTCTATATAAACCGAAGGGTTTAGTCCATTGGACAACATACAATCACACCATAGGGTAACTTCTAGGGTTTAGCCTCTACGATCTCGTGGTAGATCAACTCTTGTAATACTCATATCATTGATAACCCACAAGTATAGGGGATCGCAATAGTTTTGGATAAGTAAGAGTGTCGAACCCAACGAGGAGCTAAAGGCAGAGCAAATATTCCCTCAAGTTCTATCGACCACTGATACAACTCTACGCACGCTTAACGTTCACTTTACCTAGAACAAGTATGAAACTAGAAGTACTTTGTAGGTGTTGTTGGATTGGTTTGCAAGATAATAAAGAGTATGTAAATAAAAAGTAGGGGCTATTTAGATAAATAAACAATAAAGTAAATATAGCGAGTGTGGAAAAGTGGTTGTATGAGTTGCGAAATTGCCCCTAAGAAATTGACTACTTTACTAGACCGATAGGACAACGAAAATCTACTCAGACATCATAGGATGGCAACACATCATTGGATAATAATATGAAGCATAAAGCACCATGTTCAAGTAGAGGGTACAACGAGTTGCGGGAGAGTGGGCCGCTGTAGATAGAGGGGGGAAGGTGATGGAGATGTTGGTGAAGATGGCGGAGGTGTTGGTGTAGATCGCGGTGATGATGATGGCCCCCGGTAGCAATCCGGTGCCACCGGAAGCGAGGGGGAGAGAGCCCCCTCCTTCTTCTTCCTTGACCTCCTCCCTATATGGGAGAAGGGTTTCCCATCTGGTCCATGGCCTCCATGGCGAGGGAGGGGCGAGAGCCCCTCCGAGATTGGATTTGTCTCTCTGTCTCTCTCTGTTTCTACGTTCTCCCCTTGCTCTGTTTCACCGTTTCGTGGATATATGGAGATCCGTAACTCCTATTGGCCTGAAACCTTCGCCGTGATTTTTTTTCCAAAAATTAGCTTTCTTGCGGCAAAAGAAGAGCGTTAACCACCTTACGGGTGGCTCACGAGGGTAGGGGGCGCCCAGGGGGCAGGCGCGCCCCCTGCCTTGTGACCACCTTTGGCACCGTCTCACGTGGATTTTTCTTCCGGAATTTTCCAAATATTCCAAAAAGTATCTCCGTCCGTTTTTATCCCGTTTGGACTCCGTTTGATATGGATATTCTGCGAGACCAAAAACATGCAACAGACAGGAACTGGCACAGGGCACTGGATCAATATGTTACTCCCAAAAATAGTATAAAAAGTTGCCAAAAGTATATGAAAGTTGTAGAATATTGGCATGGAACAATCAAAGATTATAGATAGGACGGAGACGTATCAGCATCCCCAAGCTTAATTCCTGCTCGTCCTCGAGTAGGTAAATGATAAAAAAGATAATTTTTGATGTGGAATGCAACCTAGCATAATCTTGACCATATGTCTAATCATGGCATGAATATTAAGACACAAGTGGCTCAAAGCAATAGTCTATCATTTGACATAAAAACAATAATACTTCAAGCCCACTAATAAAGCAATCATGTGTTTTCAAAATAACAAGGCCAAAGAAAGTTATACCTACAAAATCATATAGTCTGGCTATGCTCCATCTTCACCACACAAAATACTCACATCATGCACAACGCCGATGATAAGCCAAGCAATTTTTTCATACTTTTGACGTTCTCAAACCTTTTCAACTTTCACGAAATACATGAGCATGAGCCATGGACATAACACTAAAGGTGGAATAGAATGGTGGTTGTGGAGAAGACAAAAAGGGAGAAGATAGTCTCACATCAACTAGGCGTATCAATGGGCTATGGAGATGCCCATCAATAGATATCAATGTGAGTGAGTAGGGATTGCCATGCAACTGATGCACTAGAGCTATAAGTATATGAAAGCTCAAACTGAAACTAAGTGGGTGTGCATCCAAATTGCTTGCTCATGAAGACCTAGGGCATTTGAGGAAGCCCATCGTTGGAATATACAAGCCAAGTTCTATAATGAAAATTCCCACTACTATATGAAAGTGATAACTCAAGAGACTCTCTATATGAAGAACATGGTGCTACTCTGAAGCACAAGTGTGGTAAAAGCATAGTAACATTGCCCCTTCTCTCTTTTTCTCTTTTTTTGTAGGCTTCTTTAGCCTCTCTCTTTTTTTTGAGGGCTTCTTTGGCCACTTTTATTTTGATAACCTCACATGGCACAATGTTCTAATAATGATGATCATCACACTTTTATTTACTTACAACTCAATATTACAACTCGATATCTAGAACAAAGATATGACTCTATATGAATGCCTCCGGTGGTGTACCGGGATGTGCAATGATCTAGCATAGCAATGACATCAAAAAACAGACAAGCCATGAAAACATCATGCTAGCTATCTTACGATCATGCAAACCAATATGACAATGAATGCTCAAGTCATGTATATGATGACGATGAAAGTTGCATGGCAATATATCTTGGAATGGCTATGGAAATGCCGTGATAGGTAGGTATGGTGGCTATTTTGAGGAAGGTATATGGTGGGTTTATGGTACCGGCGAATGTTGCGCGGTACTAGAGAGGCTAGCAATGATGGAAGGGTGAGAGTGCGTATAATCCATGGATTCAACATTAGTCATAAAGAAATCACATACTTATTGCAAAAATCTATTAGTCGTCGAAACAAAGTACTACGTGCATGCTCCTAGGGGGATAGATTGGTAGGAAAAGACCATCGCTCGTCCCCGACCGCCACTCATAAGGAAGACAATCAATAATTACCTCATGCTCCAACTTCGTTACATAATGGTTCACCATACGTGCATGCTACGGGAATCACAAACCTCAACACAAGTATTTCTACAATTCACAACCACCCACTAGCATGACTCTAATATCACCATCTTTATATCGCAAAACTATTGCAAGGAATCAAACATATCATATTCAGTGATCTACAAGTTTTATGTAGGATTTTATGACTAACCATGTGAATGACCAATTCCTGTCATCTCTCTAAATAGATATAAGTGAAGCAAGAGAGTTTAATTATTTCTACAAAAGATATGCCCGTGCTCTAACAAATATAAGTGAAGCAAAAGAGCATTCTACAAATGGCGGTTGTCTATGTAAAGAGAAATAGGCAATCCAAACTCCAAATGATATAAGTGAAGCACATGAAGTATTCTATAAAGCCATACTCAAAAGATATAAGTGAAGAGCAATGAGAATTCTATAGATCAGCCAAGGACTATCTCATACTAGCATGGTGCATAGAATAAAAATGAGAACTAAATGCAAAAGACGCTCCAAGATTGCACATATCGCATGAACGAAACGAATCCGAAAACATACCGATACTTGTTGAAGAAAGACGGGATGCCTTCCCAGCATCCCCAAGCTTAGATGCTTGAGTTTCCTTGAATATTTACTTGGGGTGCCTCGGGCATCCCCAAGCTTGAGCTCTTGCCTCTCTTCCTTCTTCTCACATCGAAACCTTCTTAATCATCGAACACTTCATCCACACCAAACTTCAATAGAAAACTCGGCAAGATCCGTTAGTATAATAAAGCAAATCACTACTCTAAGTACTGTTGAAAACCAATTCATATTTTGTTTTTGCATTTTGTCTACTGTAATATAACTTTTTCGTGGCTTAATCCACTAATATAAATTGATAGTTTCATCAAAACAAGCAAACTATGCATCAAAAACAGAATTTATCTAAAACAGAACAGTCTGTAATACTCTGACCATTCACCATACTTCTGCTACTTGAAACATTCTACCAAAATTAGGAAAAATAAAAAAATTGTATAGGAAGACGGGGCAAAAATAATCAGAACCATTTGACGTTCCATCTAAAACTGTAAAATCGCGCACTACAGCCAAAGTTTCTGTCATGCAGCGTACAAACCATCAAGCAAATGTAAACATCCTAAAGGCAATCCTTGGCACATTATTTTTATAATACAATGGAATTGTACGAGGGGATAATTATTTTTATTGAAAAGTTTCTGTAATTAAGATTCACAAAGTTCTCATGGGCATGAACAAAGTTCAAGGACGTCCCCCACTTTCACAATGCTCGTCTCTCTCACTTTCACTTTTCTTTTAGAAAAAGTTTTGGGTTCCCCTCTTTATTTTTGTTGTTTCTAAACTATATGAAAGCACTCAGCAGAAATAAATGACTCTCTAAAACTTCCGGGCTATCTCCCTAGCAGCGCTTTCTTTAAAGCCATTAAGCTAGGCATATAGTGCTCAAGTAATGAATCCACCCGGATCCCAAGGTATATCAAAGCCAATTTTAATTAACAATGATTTAGCATTTAGTAGTGTGCACAAAGTAACATATATCATGTAACAACGAAGTCTAACTCTCTTCCTATGCATCGGCATGTCATAAAAGAACAATTCATGCACACATAGTAAAGGCCAATGCATAGTATAAACAGTTTCTTGCAATTTTATTGTATTGGAAACATAGAGAGGTGGAGATATGGTTCCTCTCTCATAATAGTTGAAATTAGGAGCAGTAAGCACATGCATATTATATCTATCAAAATCATCATGTGTAGTAGTAAAAGGCAGCCCATCAATATAATCCTTAATAAGGGCAAACTTCTCCGATATAGTGTAGTTTGGAGAATTCAAAAAGATAATAGGACTATCATGCGTGGGTACAATAGCAACAATTTCATATTTAACATAAGGAACTATAGCAAGTTCATCTCCATAAGCGTAATTCATATTGGCATCTTGGCCACAAGCGTCATCAAAAAGGGATATTTCAATCGAATCCAAGGGATCATAACAGTCATCATACCAATCATCCTTGGGTAAGCATGAAGGGGAATTAAACAGTGTATGAGTTGAAGAGTTACTCTCATTAGAAGGTGGGCACGGGTGATCACACTACAAAAAAATACACTTATGTGATGATACGTGTTTGTCACAGTAGGTTGCTTTTTTTGTCATGCATGTACATCCATGACAACTTTATGACAGAATCAAGATAGTCATACCTGTGCTATCGTAGAAGTGTTCCATGACATTACCAAAATTATCATCACGGAAGTGTCCACTTCCATGACGATAAATCGCGCGTCACAGAAGTGCTTTCGTCAAGGGTGACCAACACGTGGCATCCACCATAACGGAACGCCATTAAGCTATCGGGTCGGGTTTTGGATCCGATAACCCGTTAACAGCCCCGACCAATGGGGATTTTCCACGTGTAAAATCATCATTGGCTGGAGGAAACATGTGTCGGCTCATCGTTGGGATAGATGTCAACCACTCATTGGACGGAAGGCGCCTATGATACGTCGACACGTGGCACGACCCAACAGAGGCCCATTCCTGTGAAAAGGACGGCCCATTTGACTTGGTCAAAAGGTGGCGGGTCGGCCCATGGAAAGCATGTTAACGGCCTGTTCGCATATAGCCCATTTACAGCCCGCTAACCCAAGGCCCGTTATGCCCTATCCGAATTAGGCCCAGTAGCGTCATCTGGGCCATCCAATATGATTCCAGCCCGTTTTCACTTCTGGCCCATGTATGGCCCATGACGTCTTTTGGCCCATATGAGGCCCTATGTAACTCTTGGCCTATTAACGGCCCGTGATGAAACTGGCCCGTAATGAACGGTGTATCACTTTACACCCATTAACGACCCGTGGTGAAACTGACCCGTAATGTATCACTTTATAACCATTAACGGCCCGTTATTCCGTTGGGCCGTTTCCAGCCCATGTTATCTTTCGGCCTTCTCAGAGACCATTTATTCTTGGGCTCATTTCCAGCATTCGTTTACTTACGGCCTGTTACTGTCATTTTCTGCTTGTTGGCCAAATTCAGCCCGTGGTTACAGTCGGCCCGTTTGTGGTCCGTTAATACGTTGGGCCGTTTTCGTAGTGTCATCAAATACGGCCTATTAACGATAGCCCGTTACGGTCGGCCCATGAACGAACGATTCCAACTCTAGCCCTTTTACGGCCATAATGCGGCCTGTTATTGGCCCATGTTTGGCCAATCGATCATACGGCCCGTATAAGGCCCATTGATGATACGGCCCATAGAAGGCCCATTGTTTCTATGGCCTGTAGAAGGCCTACTGTTTCTACGGCCCATAGAAGGCCCACTGTTTCTACGGCCCATAGGAGGCCCAGTGTCACTACAGTAAATATTAGCCCATGGTTATTGTGGCCTAGTTTTAAAAAATAGGTTATTGCAGCCACTAGTTAACCGCGGAAAAAGAACCGCAATGACTACAAGCAAACAAATAAACATAACAACAAGGAAATAAATAAGCAAGCAACTAACGCTAGGCTATCACAGCTATTACACATATTACATCCACTGGGCATCAAAGTTCGCCACCAGTGCAAATATAGGGAACAAAGCAGCATATCATATACACTGGCTGTCAAAATTGGCCACCAGTGCAAAGAAACGCGGCAGCAAAACAAGAGCATAACTGAAACAACTTCAGAAGAGCTCAAGAAACGTTATCCTGGGTATCCACCATGCTGGCAATAAGCTTAGCAAGTTGATTAGCTTTGTCCTGTTTGGCACTAAAATCCTCCAACGCTTGCTGTTGCACCAGAAAGTATGCATCTGAATGCTCCAGGGACTTCCGCAGTCCTTCCGCTTCTTGTCGTAGCACAGTTGATCGATGTCTTTCAGCTTGTAGTCGAGACTCAAGAAACCGAACTGATTCAGACAGTGAGTTTGGATAGCTTGTGTCACTATCCTGAACCTTATCTTCATTACTTCCTTTACTGTTTCTTAATAAGGCACTCTTCCCCAATATTCTCTCAGCATTCTAAAAGAAGAAACAAGCAGACACATAACAAGTTTAGCATGTACTAGTATATGAAACTCATTTCGGTGAACCAGTTCATTAGTAAGGTGGACAGGATTAAACTACCAAGTCTTCTATTGCCAAGTACTAGTACATAATAAAAGTATCAAACAACATATATCTATGTCCTATGGTAGCAATGGAATCTTAAATTAGAACAGTTGTTCTTCAGGTTTAGGCACTTGTTCTACGTGAACAGAGTACAGTAAGACGCAAGAATATAATACTTAAAAATAGAAAATGAGCTCATAGACCTTACCACATTCTTGGCTTGGGACCAATACAGAACAAGGCGTTCCCAGTCATCGTCCAGTAAATGTGTCTCAGGAGAACGTAAGGGAATTTGATGAGTTTCTTTTCCGTTGAAGTACGTTTTCTTCAGGTAATTCCGATACTGCCACCAAGCATTCTTGAAGATAGCCGAGGTATTATCACAGGTTACCTCATCCTAAGTTTCCAAATCGGTCCTTCTCTATAGAGAAAGATGGGAAAATTTGCTGTATTATAACCATCATGGAGGTAGGATGTATGGGACAAAGCAAAGTAATTGCCATGAATAACATTACTTACACATAACTCCTGGACAAACACTTGCAACTGCCATTTTCCTTCATCTTTAGTATAATATTTCCAAGATGGGAAGATACACACATACAATTTAACAACATCAAATGCGATAGATGCTAAACTACGACTAGCTGGTTGTGCTTCCTCCATAGGAATAGGCGTACTAACTGGTGGAGTTGGGTTTCGCCGTGATAGTACTGGCCCTATGGGCACTGGAGCTGCCTTACTAACTGCTCTTGTTTGGGAGCTCTGTGGTGGAGATGGTGTTGTGTCAATAGGAACTGGGTTACTATCGGCTAGGGTTGGGGTTAGATTGGGTGAAGTTGGTTCTCTGTCCATCGTAGTAAGGGTACAATCTGCGAGAGTTTGGTTTATGTGTGGTAGGGCTGGTTCTTGTGCATGTACAACCGGGGTGTTATCTCCACCAAGAGGTAGCACTGTTTTATTTGAAGACCGTGTTTTTAGTCTGCTAGATACTGGCATCACCCGCTCCAATTCAAATGGCTGATAAACAGGAAACATAGTTGAATGTACAGACATTGTATGAGAGACAGATGCAATAGATAGTGTGGAAAAAATATGTCGGTGGGAACGACACCTATGAGATCACAAGAATCCCTACTACGATTACGGGGCGCAGGGTCGTGAGAAGAGCAGATCAAACAGATAGCACACGGTTCGTTTATCCAGGTTCAGGCTGCGGGGATGCGTAAAACCCTACTCCTGCTTTGGTGGATTGTATATATGTGTTCTTGAGCTAGCTATGGGGTGTGAGGAGCTCCAAAAAGCTGAATCCTCCTCCTCGTCGCCTCGGGCCTCCTTTTATAGGAAAGGGGTTGCCAAAGTGGCACATAGGAGGTGGAAAGGGTACAGTGATGCGATGTTATCCCTCACATTACATGACAAGGCACATTTAATGCGTCTTGCCCAGGTGTCCTTGCTTTATCGGGGACGGGGGAGAGCCCTGTCTTGTCCGTCGCCGCTCCCTCTCGTGTCGACACGCGCCCTGGCCAGCGGCGCCCGCGGTGCCATGTAGGGAGGCAGGCAGCTGAGGTGGCGCAGTGGTGGGTCTTCACGAAGATCCGCATGCCGCCACGCAGGTGCCTACCCAGCTGGTTGGGTTGGCAGCTGCATGCGAGCGGCGGTGGAGGTTTGACTGGCGTGGGCCTGATGGTGGCCCTACGGGTGTTCTTGGCAAGGGCCTTGCCGGGGCCCCGGCAAGGGTCTTGCCGTGGCGCCTGCTGTCATCCCCAGCAAGGCTCTTGCCGGGGGCCTTGTGGTCCTCCTTGGCTGGGATCCCGCCAAGGATCATCATCTTCTAAAGGGTGTATCTGATCTTGAATGTCTTCACAAAGATCTGCATGCCACCACGGGGATGTCTCCTGAATCTTTGCCCCATGGGGCAGTGGACTCAAGGGTGACTCACTCCATAAGTGTGGGGCGAGCTGCCACGGCAAGGGTCTTGCCGGGTTTGCTAAAACCGCCTCCCGGAAAGGATCTTGTCGGGGGGGTCCGCTTCGTCCCCTTCGCTCTTTGTGGTCTTGGTCTTGGCGTCGTTCTGCTTCTCCTGAGCTTCGGCCTTACCTTGGCTCACCTCCCTTGCCTTGCTCAGTGTGGTGGTGCCTATGGCTCAGACTGCCCGTGCACAGTTATAGGGGTACAAAAAGTGTACCCCTCTTTTTGTACACCGACAAAAGAGGGCATGAAATAGTTGACATGTATATTGTCTAACTAAAACGGATAGCGTGACATAATTTCACATATATGATGTCTATCTAAACTGGATAGCATAGCATAACATAATTCAAAGATATGATGAATAACTAAACAGGATCGCATGACATAATTCACCTACATGTTATCTAAGTAATCAGGATCGCATCATGTAATTCACATATGTGATTTATATGCTAAACAGAGGGCATTCGATATGATGTTTGAACTAAGAACAAGGTGTTGAATATTGTGTATATGATGTCTAAACTATGCAATTAATGACACCATATGCATGATATGAGCAGTATAACCATGCCAAGTTAGAGCATACACCTCAGTGGGGGAATAGGACTGGTCATCTGTCTCTGAATCCATCATTGAGGAGCTATCGGGACCCAACAAGAGATCTGCTTCGACAGGTAGCACTGTCTTCTCTGAAGGCCTTGTTTTCACTCCATATTTTTCCATCTCCCACCCAAATGGCTGATTCACAGGAAGAGTAGTTTAATGTACAAACATTGTCGACAAATGGAAATGTAATGAAGAAAAGGATGGGCAAGATATCATTCAAATATATGATGCCTGGTTAAACCGGATGGCATTGCACATTTCACATATATTATGGCTGGCTAAAAGACATGAGACTGCATAATTCCCATATATGATATAGAAACTAAACAGGTGGCATTACAGAACATGTCTAAACTAAGCAAATGACATATATGATGTTAAAAGTAGGCACTGCAAGGCAACATATGCATGATATGACTAACATCATCATGCCAAGGTAGAGAAAACACCTTGGGGGTAAATAGGAGTGGTCAGCGGCGTCCGAATCCGCCTCAGAACATATATCTTCCTCTGGATTACAATCTGGAGAGGGGTGGGGAGGGTTTGCCATTGAACCCACCATGGAGCGATGTATGCATGACATTGTATTGCCGCGCAAAACTCTTCTCTTTTTCTCTACATGTTCAGCATGATTGTGTACAATATCTGACATGCATACGAAAAAAATATGATGAGATTATGTAAGGAGAGCATGCAGAAATTTAGAGTGATGGTAAAAACTAGTGGATCGATGTTTTTTCGTTGAACCAAAATAGCCCTAATGGATTGACGTGAATGTATAGTAATAAGTGATGCAACAAGTGTACAACCTCTTTGACGTAGCCGTGTCGACCTCAGCATCATTGGGTTGGTCGCTGAAGCAGTTGAGGCAGAGGTGGCTGTCGGAGGTGTGGAGGAAGATCTGAGGAATCTATAGACGGTGTCCAGGGCACTGCTCTGTTGTGACGGATCTTCTGTCGTTGGAGCAGCTCCGGTGAGCCGTAAGACGTCAAGGCTGAAGCAGCACAAGACATACGTCGTCAATCTCAAGTGGGATTCTAATAGCATCTCCAATAGATGATGTAAAATGGATGTAAAATTAACATAACCAAAAACCACATGACTACAACAGATGAGGTAAAAACTGTTGACTCTGAACTTAACTGTCGAAACTGAAATTTATTGTGGAATCTAAATGCTACTGTCGAAACTGAACGCAATGGTAGCAGAGAGGCACTTGACATGTAGTTTAGGGAGGGCCTGCAGTTCATCTTCAACCTGCACCCCCCTGAACCACCAGCCACCACCGGCCGAACCGCCGGCCCCAGCGCTGCCTCGCCACCCCGAAACAACTCACGACCGCCGCCCCGACCAGCCCTCTAGGCCCCCCACCCCCCACCCTGAACCCTAAGATAGATAGTGGGGTACCTCTCTGGCGAGCCCCCATCCCCGCTGCGGGTGGTTCTTCCTTAACTCTGGCGAGCCCCCCAACCCTTGAAAATCGACTAACCCAAAAGTTGATTCAGTCGACTGAAGTGTGGCTTAATCGGAGCAAAGCAGCAACATGAGCTTGGGGGAGAGCAGCAGCAGCAGCTGGGCTAGCGAGCAATCGAGCATGAGCTGGAGCAGCAGCAGCAGATCCGGCTGGTATGGACACCGTCGCCGAAGGGGCCTCGCACTGGGGGAGAGCCGCCGTGGAGATGTCGCCCGCGGCGCCGGCTTCAAGGTAGCCGCTCCATGGGGGTGCAGGATGTAGCACCATCGGCGTCGGGAGGTCGAGTTAAGGAGAAGGTGCGATGCGATGAGTGTACAACCTCTTTGGTGGCGCCGAGTAGGCCTCGGCTTCGTCCGAGGAGTCGGTGAGGATGCTGCGTTTCCGGTGGAGCAGGTTAAGGCGGCGCTGTGTGGATGGAGCAGCCGCGATAGACGAGGCAATCATCGGAGCAGCTCCTTGGAGGTGGAGGACGGGGCGGCTGAACCGGCGGGACAGCGAGATGGATGATGGATCCTCATCCGGGGAGGTGGACGAGGGACGTCGAGCTGTTGCGCTGGACGACGTCGTCAGGGAAGAGGCTCCGGCTGGGCAGCGGTGATGTGGCGGACGGAGGAGGGTGGGGTTTCGCGGCTGGAGCGGAGAGGTTATGGCGGCCTGGGATTTCGAATGGTGAAAAGGGGGCGATGGGAGGGGGTGAAGCACGACTTAGGAATGCGCTTTTCCAAAATGTAGGGTGTGTTACAAAAGTACCCCCCACCGATTTGAACTAGTGTCCCCTTCGGCTCAGGGTTAGAAGGGGCATTTCGCGTGTCGGGATTTGGCAGCTGGAGGGAGTTTTCGCGCACGTTGTAATTTCGGGATAGCAAGGCGCGGGTTGTGAAAGCGCCAGTTTTGGGAGCACGATATCTGAATTCTCGGGATATAACAAGACGCGGGTTGAATTTTAGGGACAAGCCTAACGTGTAGTAATATTGTACTTGTACGTACCACACCACACAAAGAGGGAGTCTTGCCCCGTTTTACTATACAAATGCTATTCAAAGCTACTCCCTCCTTCCATCTATATAGGGCCTAATGCGTTTTCGATGCTAACTTTGACCAAATATTAGAGCAATGATATATGACATGCAACTTACACAAAGCACACCGTTAAATTCGTCTGTGAAACGTTCTTTCAATGATATAATTTTCACATTGTGCATGTCATGTACTATTAATCTTGTCAACAGTCAAAGGCGGTCTTAAAATTCTCATTACGCCCTATATAGATGGAAGGAGGGAGTATGAATCCATGTTATGTCCGATTAATTTTTTTCGCTTGCTGTATAATGCATGTAATCTACTCATACCAACATTTTAGTGCATTCCAAATGACTATACTACCGCTGCAATTTGAACTAAATTTGAATTCATTTCTCTATTTCAATAAGAATCTACAATCATGATTGTTGCCAACTTCAACCATCATAGTTTCCTTGCTATCCTCCAGATATAAATCAGACGGCCTATAATGCAGGATGGCAGGCACACTATCATCAACAACTCCGTTTTTTATAAGAGTAGAGATAAAACATATTAAATGTAGTATACCATGTTCATAACCACACCATGTGTATCACCGTTATATATACACACATCCGTCGGTTTGAAACACTATGATAAATTCTTCAAATATCCGAATTCGCTTTTTATAATGAAGTATATATAATCTCTATTCGTCTTTTACACCCACACAACCCTCTTATGTTTGTAGCTAGCGCTAACTTTCTCTTGTGCATGCACACGCCCGCATCCCTCTCACCCTCCCTCAGCATTCTCTAGCTCCATCGCGCAAATTCGTCTTTTCACTTTACGTCGTTCACCCACGGGGTGTGTAGGCCCCCCAGCTCCTTCTTTACGGCACACATTGATCAATATGCCTCTCTAGCTAGGTGTGCCTAGCACAAACACAAGCTTCCCCTCTTCTCTTTTCACCGTCCATGCCTCACTCCCACCACTCTTTTCATCATTCTCGTACTCGCACACTCCTCCCCTCGATATAGTATGCCTCTCGTACCACCTCCTACATGCATCCCTCTCTCTCTATCCTTCTCCTCGTGCCTCATTTTCTTCTAACACACACATGCATGTATACCAATCGATCTCCCAACATATACCTAGATCGACTTTAACTACCCCCCATCGATCGATGTACCTCACAAGTTATGTCTCTCCTTTATCTTACAAAGGGCGATTGATATTCCTATGTAGTTACGTCTGCTCACCACAGCCACATCGTCCCCCCTCATCATTCGTGCATGCCTCCTGACCCGTCTCTCACACGCACGTGCACAGACAACAAGCAGCCATCTCCTCTCTTATTGATATTGCGGGTGTGCCCTCCGTTTTTCTAGCAAGCCTATCCCACCATTTGTTAGAAGCAACTCCACTACCACCCCCTCCAACACTCTAGCTCTATCTCTCCCCCAACCTTATTCATCTCCTGCACATATGCATGGATGTCGATCGATCTCCCTTAATACATGAGGCAGATCGATCTCCTTAATACATGAGGCAGATCGATCTCCTTAATACATGAGGTAGGCCTCTCTCCTCCTCCACACATATACCATCCATTGTACCCCTATAGTTAATTGGGCCTCCCTCTTCCCCCACCACACACCGATAGTCGAGCGCTGCAGGTAGGTATCCATGCCACAGAGACAAACTGCACATGTCCCATCTCACGTTCCAGTAGGCCAACCACTCTATATCTTTGACGTGGGCACACACAAATTCGATGGCACTCTTTATCGATCGCACACACACACACACATCATCATCCCTCTCTTCGATTCTATGGACACCTCAAGCCGATAATACCTCCACTCTCTTCTCGTGGATCGGCCCCTCTATATATATGTTATATCCAGGACTCTATTTCACACACATTGCATATGTTAAATTTTTTGATTGACCCCCCCCCCCAAAAAAAACTCTCAAGAACCCACACACTATATCTCTCTAGGTTTGTATCTCTCTCACATAACCCCACGCAGGTGGTGTACTTATACAAGAAGAGAATAGGTGCACCGTGCATGTACTCACGCTTCGTGCCCAGCCACACCCGCGCAGGTACACAGTGGAGCTCATTTCTTTACGATATGGCAGCCCACGTGCTAATTTGAATGCCTGTAGCGGTTGTTTACCTAGGGAGGTCGTGTACCACGCGTGCATGAAACAAAGTTCGACTTGACGCGTTGCCGCGTTATTTTTAAATAAAGTTATAGCGCTCAATGGCACGTACACAGAATATAAAACGATTTTTATGGAGGAAAAGGTGGTCCGCTCTTCTGAGTATCTCACACAAGGCTCCGGTGGCCTCTCTCTCACTCTCACCATTGGTCACTGATCCGGCCACATCCCATCCGCCAGGGGAAAGGGAGTGCGGTGATCTCTCTCTCTCTCTCACCGTTGGTCATTGATCCGGCCACATCCCGTCCGCCAGGGGAAAGGGAGTGCGGTGGCCTCTCTCTCTCTCACCGTTGGTCACTGATCCGGCCGCATCACGTCCGCCGGGGGAAAGGGAGGAAGTGCATCGTTTCTCCGTTCGACGGTGCCGAGGCAGCACATCCCGATCTGCAGTACACGTCGTTCTCTCTGACCAAGCTCCGGCGCAGCATGGCCTACGCCAACTGCTCGCAGATTCCGCCCGCCGTCGCTCACCTAGTTACATCTCGACTACCTCCAGGTATCCCCTCCTGCCTTGCTCCACTACCTGTTTTCCCACGTCGCTGCATGTGGATCTTCCATAGTTCTTTGCCCAAAATGTCGCTCGTCCGGCATACTTTCCATATTGCATTCTCGTCCTCACACCGTTTTAGACAAACACAACCGTGTTGTTATCTTCCCTTAGGACAAGGAATATGCTTCTTTTTTGTCGTCGCATGTGTCATCAACTGTTATTGGCCAGTAACTGTTTCCTTTCTAGCTCTTTTTTTTGCAAACAAGGCTATCCATTTCACGTCGTTGCTATTGCGACCTTTTGGTGAACTACACAAATCACTTTTTTCTTAAGAGTGTTTTGTGCAGTTGTACTAAAATGTCACACGGGCAACGTCTCTACATTTCAGTGCGACTGCACAAAGGGAGATTGGTTTTGCTCTATCCTCCTCATCCAACTCTGAGCCTAATCTTCTCCAACTAGTTAGTCTTAAGAGAGACTGCAAAGGTGACCGGCTTCTATTTGTGTGTTTATTGTTTCATCAGCAGTCCTCTATTATCGTAATCACACTTGATATCTTTGGAATAGGGATGCTCAGCTCTATTTTAGTGGAACTGGGCAAAATGACCGGAATGTTGCATGCTCCAGACAGCTACTTTTTTCCCAACATGCCTTGTTGATTTAGACAGAGCTGGGGGGACGTTGCTGCCAATGAAAGCATGGATCAATTTTAATTTAAAACCTTCTCACAACTTGGTCTTCAGTTGTGATGTAATTATTAGCTCTGATTTGCTAATAATTGACATGCATTAGCAAGGAAGTTAGTTTTTTATTGTTTCCGAAAGAGCATCGATGGCAAGACACGCGAAACAAAAGCTGAAAGCTCACACCATTGTACAATTTCATGTCGCTAGAAAATTATTTGTATAGTACGTCAATTATGTAAACAAATGATGGAAGCTTGATAGCATTGCCAGAAGCCTCATCATCATCCGGGTCCATGTGCCATGCACAAAATTATACTCCTTCGTTCCTAAATATTTGTCTTTTTACAAATTTCAAACTGGCATATTTTAGAGTGTAGATTCACTCATTTTGCTTCGTATGTGTACTCCCTCTGTTCCTAAATATTCTATTTGTCTTAACAGAGATTTCAACAAGTGACTACATACGGAGCATAATGAGTGAATCTACACTCTAAAATATGTCTATGTACATCCATATGTGCCAGTCCATTTGAAATCTCTAAAAAGACAAATATTTGAGAGAGAGAGTAGTCACTCGTTGAAATCTCTAGAAATACAAATACTCCGAAGTATATTTAAGAACCGAGGGAGTAGTGCACAACCGCATGGGAGACTCAACCCGGTCGTTGCGCCGCATTAATAGTGAGGAATGAGCAGTCAAATCATAAGCCCCACCTTTCCCACTGTAAGTTGCTCTGAAGAAGCAACCATCAATACGCTCTTCTTTGAATCCGCTCATACTACTCCATCCATCACTGTTTATACAGCGCGCTTTAGAAAAAAGAAAAAAAATATGTGGGACCAAGGCGACTAGCGATCGGCCTGAAAAATAGCATTGGTAGTTATAGCACAGCATCTATTACTAGAGGGAATAATGCGTACACACATGCATGCAGTGCTTCCACCCTGGGTACACACATGCATGCACTCCATAGTAGTACAGTACATGGAGAGAAAATTGTGGACTTGATTGCGGTTACCACGCCCTTATTAATTGAGCATTATACCAAATGCGTCTAAAGTCTCTCTAGTGGTGGAAATGCATTGAGAGAAATGCATCATAATGAAGCGCGCCCTGTACACTGTGACGGAGGGTGGAGTAGTATGAAGGTGCAAAACCAAGTACGCGTACTACTGTGCTTGGCTCTTCGCCCCTTCGTGAAGTCGAACAATGATCGTACTCCGCATGTTGGGTACTACAGTGTATGCCTCTGACAATCTGACACCTGATGGACTGATGCATGTCCACCGAGGGTAGGTTGCATTAGTCAAAAGGCGTAAGCGAGCTTCACATTGTCGTACAAGCTTCTCCTCGTTCTGCGAGTTGACATGACACACCAAAAAGTAGTGCTAGTCCATACTCCCGCCTTTCCGGTTAATATGGCTTAATCTTTTTTGCGGGTAAATGAGAGAGATTTATTCATACATAAGCATTCTTAGGACGATCAGCCAAGACACTGGTCACTAGGAAGCGAGGTACCCCACAAAAAATGAAGTAGGAAGCGAGGTGTTTCATCAAGCGAGCTCTCGGCCACATTCAAAGTGCAGCAAGCACGGTTCGCACAAAGATGCGCCGCAAGGTTTGCTGACCTGTTTACATGCTGAATAACAAAAAAAGAGGAAATATTACTGAGCGCTACTATTTGTAACAGGATATGAGCCAGAATTAAGTGAGAATTGTGGCGAGTGTTCCATGCAATCAACTTCCATTATCACATGCGAGAACCCTTGAAGAGAACCAAATGTGTTGAAGATTGCTTTATCACATTTTAAAATTATAATAAGAGTGCAAACGCTCCTCCATCCGGTTCCTAGAACTAGTATAGTATGTACCTTTATGGACTATAGTAGTAGTACTAGTAAGGCCTCCTTTGGTTTGTAGGATTTTTGTAGGAATTCTATAGGATAGGATTTGCAAAGGAAAAATTCTTTTGAAGCCCTTTGGTTTGTAGGAATGGATTCCTATTCCTATGTAGGATAGGAATCAATCCTTCACGTTTTGGAGGAAAAAAACATTAGCCTAGACTCAATGGAAAAAATCCTATCATATGCACCAAATGACATCTCTTTCTCTATAGGAATTGACATGCATGTCATCTCACTTCCTATGATTTTCCTATTCCTATAAAATTCCTATCGTATGAACTAAAGAAGGCCTAAACTTTGCGCTTGGCTGTTCGGGAAGTCGAACAATAATAGCACTAGTGTATGCTTCTGGCAATCTGACACCGAATTAACTGTTGCACGTCCATCACCTGAGCGAGGGAGAGCTTGCATTAGTCAAAAGTTTCTCCTTGTCCTGCGAGCCACCGCACGCAAGCTTCTCCCGCCCTGCAACCTTCTCCTTGTTTGGCAAGTTGACGGGACACAACAAAGTAATGCTACTCCATGTTGCCTCCTCTCCGGTTAATATGGCTTAATTTCAAACGAGATAAATACACTATCTGTCACTGTATATTTGTAAAAATACGGTCAGTGGACTTCATAATACACTCATTGCGCTCAATATATATATTTTCCGGTGTTCATACGGTCACTAGCTCACCCTGACTGAGTATGTGTGTGCATGCACGTGTAGGTTGAGCACTTGAGCGTGACCGTGTGTGTTCCGTCATGTGCTCGGACATGCATGCATTAGGGTGTCGTGCGCGTTTTTGCTTCCATGTGTACGTGTGACTGTTGCATACATGTAGGGGGAGTATGTGTAGGGGCCACTAAGGAGCAGTCAAATCACACAGTAAGTTAGTCGGAAGAAGCAACCATCATTTCACTCTTGAATGACACGTACGCAATATAAAATGGTTGATATGGAGAGAAAAAGAAAACCACTATATATACACTAGCAGGAGCCTAAGCTACAAGCCTGCTTGCTTAGGTTGCTCTCTTCACAAGCATAGAACGACGGGCCTAATCCCGCAGCTGGGGGAAGGGAACAATGTTCTGCGTAGACGCGGTCGACATCGGTGAGGGAGAAAACCCATAGTCGGTGCGTCCCAATCGGGGGTCACCACAGTATGGGCCGATGCCGCGTCCCAACCGCCCTTCTAGCTACAGCCCGACGTCCCAGGTAGTCCATCTTCCTTTTGGAGCCGGCTTGCTCCACTGCCGTAGCTCCATCTCCATGTCGATCTTTCTCTACTTATATCGGCTTCTACTTGTGATGAGTTTATGTCTCATGAACTAGTGCCAGTACTATTATTCTAATCACACTTCTTCAATATCTTTGCCATCAGGGATGCTCAGGTCGATTTTAATGGAACTGCACAAAAGCATCGTATGATCCGAGGGTGCCAGCCATCTTTCCTTCGACAGGTTCTACCTGGCCAGGAAATTAAATCATGTTTAGGGTTTAGTGTTTAAGTCGTAGTGACCTCATCAGTAGTTTTTCTATCGTACATGCTGTCACAACTTTTTTCTTTAGTTGTGAAGTAAATATTGGCTATGATCTGTGAATCATTGAGATGCATCAGCATGCGTGTTAGTTTTCCTTTGTATTTGATGGAATGTTGTAACGGGGCAACCTTGGAATAGGAATGAAAATGGAGTGGAAAAGTTTCCATTTCTCTAGAGAAAAAATGGAAACGGAGAGAAACCAACGTTTCGTTTCGTTGGATCACACCATCGAGGAAAACCAATGTTTAAATCACGTCTGTCGTGTTCGTGTCTCACCCTCCTCCACGGCTTGACCCCACACAGTCGCTCGGCATGCCACTCACCGCAAACCGAGTAGTATACCATAACTTTCCCGCCTGCTTGTTGATGGATTGCGCCATGGAGTACTAGCACCACTGGAAGAGATTGACAAGTTGGGGGAGGACAGCTAGATGTAGCATGGACTCCCAAGAACTTACTACTGGAAGAGATCGCGCATGTTGTAGCCGGCTATTGCGACCTTTGAACGCGGAGCAGCCGCGTGCACCCGGAAGCGGCGCGGGCGACGTTCTCTCAGCCGGCGCGCCGCAATCAATGCCGGCGCCAGTGAGAGGTCACGTCCGCTCTGGACGGGCATCAATGCAGCACTGGCCGTTTCAGGCGGGAAGCACGCGCGGCTGATGAAGAGGGTTCGCATTGGTTAGGACCGGCCGT
This sequence comes from Triticum urartu, assembly GCF_056163025.1. Lineage (NCBI taxonomy): Eukaryota > Viridiplantae > Streptophyta > Magnoliopsida > Poales > Poaceae > Triticum > Triticum urartu. The sequence continues at coordinate 336,751,281 of NC_141879.1, read as the reverse complement.
GGCAGCGGTCCGGACGTGCGCAAACAAGAGATGTTGTACGTTAATATTGTTGCATATATAATTAACAATGTAAATAATGTGCCAGTTGGACAAATATGATTGGAGATGGAGATGGAAATGGAATTTTACGTAAACACGGATATGCATGTCTATGTCTATGTGTGTGTGCGCGCCACGACTCTCGCGACTAGGAAGCGGGGGCGTGTTTTTGATCGAGTTTTCTTTCTTGGTACGTTAGAAAATCAGTTTGTCTAATTCACATCTAGGTGTTATTTAAGGATATCACAGCTAAGCTCCCACAAGTATATAATGTAGCAACAAGAAACAAAAAAAAACTAGGAAAAGACCACAAACAGAGTGGACATCAACTTATATGTGACATAACTATGTCACATCTAGATGTGTCCTAGACAGACCCTTAAAAAATTGTCCGCCAGTTTTTGTTTCTTTTTTCCGGGAATGCGCGTATTCTATTTAAAACCACTACTATGGAGAGATTTTTTTACTCAATTATAGCCTCTTGTTTGATATGGTTTATCACGTCTCGCTCTCTCACCCTCTCCATAACAAAACAAGATGACAGTGTCCACTCTATCTCTCTCCTCACCGGTGGTCACAGATCCGACCGAATCCCGTCCGCTGCGGGAGGTGAGGAGGTGCAGCGTTGATGTTGTCGCCGTCGGCGACGGAGGAAGCCGATGTGCACCGTCTTCTCAGAGCCGGCGCTGGCGCGGACGAAGATCCTCCGCGCCCTTGTTCGCTGCCGTCGTGTGTGCAGATCCCGCCCGCCCGCCAAAACGACATCTCGCCCACCTGAGGTATAACTTCTTGTACTGGTCCAGCTCCCCAGGTCGCTGCGTGCGGGTTCTGTTCTATGCGACTGCTCCCCAGCTCCCCATTCATAGTAGCTAGGGTTCGTCGGCTAGTCCAACATCACCTACTAGTACTATTATAGACGAAATGCCACTCAAAAAGTTGTCCTGATTTATGCCTCGGTGGAGGTATACATGTTGTTTCGACAAAAAGTACATGGTGGTTGTGCGGTCATTGTCCATATGGTGGTAGTACTATCACTGGTTAAATGAAGAAATGCTTTTTTTCTCGGGTATCCTGGTTTAGTTCCCATCAAGATAATTATGATGCTTCTGTTTGTTGGTGTACTTTTCATTAATTCTTATTGACAATTGAGATGTCGTTGCTAACCCTTTTTTATATTTTTGGAAACAGCGATGCGTGTCTCCATACCCGGGCATGTCTTCCTCAATTTTAGTGGAACTGCACAAAATTGGATGGCCATTGTTGTTCCGCCTCACTATCCTCTGCCACGTGGTTCTTCCTTCCTTGAGCTTGATTACTGAGAAGAAACAGACCACAGTGAGGATTTGTCGAACTTCTTAGGTGCCTCACCCAAACTTGATGCCAAATGGATGATGCATCACCACGATGACCTATCGATGCTCATGGTTGCGCCTCATGGTTGTGTCGGCTGGTAAAGCTGATCGATTTTCGACAAAAAACAAGCTGTCTTCCATCAGTGCTCTTTGCTTGTTACGCACAAAGATGATATCCTTCGTCAGTTCACCTTGGTTGCGTTGGAGACGCAGTCGTCTTTCACATTGGTGCAATTTTCGCTAGGGTTTTACGACAGGTGGGCTCAAAATGTGGCTAGCTCACCTGTCATACAACCAAAAGCAGGTGGAGTGAAGGCACCGGAGCTCAGTCTGTACTATAGTAGTATATATATAAGCGGGAGCCTCAGCGCTTGTTCGCTAGGGTTTGCACTCTCCACACGCTCGCCGCACTACATATATGTTACTCCCTCCGTTCCGAATTACTTGTCTTAGATTTGTCTAGATACGGAGGTATCTAGCACTAAAATGAGTCTAGATACATTTGCTAGGGTTTGCTATATTCACAGTCTCTCACCCTCTCTTCACCAGATCTAAACAAGACTGTGTTGGCCTCTTGTCTCTCTCTCCCCCTCACAGCTGGTGAAGGAAGCGTCCGTATCCCATCGCACCGGGAAGGGGAGGAGGTGCAGCGTTCACTCTATCGCCTTCAGCGAGGGAGGCAATCCACTATCGGCTGCGCTGTTCTCTTTCACCCAGCGCCTGTGCGGGAGGGCCACCGCCCCCTTCTTCCTCGCTGCCGTACATAGTGTGGGCAGATCCGGCCTCGCGCCGCACGCCTTGCCACATCCCGACGACCCTAACGTATAAGTTTCTTTGAAACCGTCGTTGCTCTAGCTACATGTGGATCTTTTTCGATTTGTAGTCGAATCTAGGTCTTGGTTCAAAGAGGAATGAAGGGTGCAGTGGGCTGGAGCAAGAATCTAGGACGTGGTTCAATGAGGAAAGGAGGGGCGGAAAGTAGTATAGACTGGCTATCCAGCCGCTTTGTAGGTCGAAAAGGGGAAAAGGGGGTAACCCAGTACACACATCTGTAAGGAACCAATCTCTTTGTTGAAAAGGGAAAGAAACTGGGGGTCGGGTAGTTTGTGCACGACTAGATTTGCTGCCCTCACATAGGAAGAAGGTTCAAAGAGAACAAATATGGGACCAGCGCATATATGCTTCTTGGCTACATACTGTGCATCACCCATTTATACGTGTGGACGCACATGGTGCTGGCATGTCCCATGCAGCTATTTTTCTGTTGTTAATCTCAGAATTAACTAATGATCTGTTTTAAAAGAATTTCTCTGTTAATATGAATCAATGCAACCGTTTTAGAAATGCCACTATCCTATACTTTGTTTTCCATCAAGATAAGGTAGATGCTTCTTTTTGTGGCCGCATGTTTCATCCTCCTTTATTGGCCAGTAATTTTTTTATTTTTTGCCTCATAAAACAGGGATATCTATTCAACTTGTTGCTATAGAAAACTTAAATGTCACACCGGCAACTTTGCTTGATTTCAGTGCAACTCCACAAAAATTGATTGGATTTCCTATTCGTGTTGGTAGATTCGTATTTTATGTTGGTCGTCTCATGAAAGGTCAGTACAGGCATTCATCCACATGATTGTGCAGTGTGCTTTGAGATGTTGTGCTACTTGTGTTGGTACTGTTTTAAATAAATGTTGAATTGAAGCTATTGTATTGCTGTCTTTTCCCACTAAGTCGTGAACAAAAATGGGACCAACCCAGACATGATGCTTGTTGCTTTGTTACAACAAATTCAGCATCACCCCCTTTATAAGCCAGTAATTGATGCCACTCTCAGAATTAACTACTGAATCTTATTTAAAAACTGCAACACTTGTTAGGGATTGGCGGTATTACCATTTTTGTGGCCGCATGTTTCATCCCCCTTTATTAGCCAGTAATTGATTCCTTTTTTGCCTCTGTTTATACAGGGATATCTATTCAACTTGTTGCTATTGTGACATTTTGCTTCACTACGTGAAACACTTTGCTTGATTTCAGTGCAACTGCACAAAACGAGATTGGATTTCCTATTCGTGTTGGCATATTTGTACGTGATCTTGTGTGCGTCATGACAGGTTGGTACTTGCCTTCATCCACATGATCGTGCCGTGTGTTTTGAGATGGTGTGCTACTTGTATTGGTACTGTTTTAAATAAATGATGAATTGAAGCTATTGTATTGCTGTCTTTTCCCATTAAGTAGTGAACAAAAATGGGACCAACCCAGACATGATGCTTGTTGCTTTGTTATGACAAATTCAGCATCACCCCCTTTATAAGCTTTGTCGTTCTTTATACATGTTGAAACAAGGCATTGTTAAGATAATGTCTCAGTCAATATGAATGAATCACACAGATGGAGAATTGCTACTCTCCTGCTTTGTTTCCCATTAAGATAAAGTAGATCAGTAGATGCTTTTCTTGTTGGAGTACAAGTCATCAACCGTTATTTCTTAGTAATTGTTTCCCTTATACCTATTTTGTTGCTTACAGGGATATAAAATTAAAGCTCGGTTTTATTCCGACTTCGATTTTAGTTGAACTGCACAAGAGGAGCCAATGTGTAAGGCAAACTGCTGCATTACTGGGTCTAGTTGGTCGTTCCACTTTGCAGAAAGAGGCAGTCACTGTTTGCGCTACATTATAGAAGGAATGACCGAGAAGCTTTACAGAGTATTATTAGACACCGGTGACATGACTAGTCTGTAGAGACCATTGGCAATTTAACAATACGTGGAGTGCCCTGGGCAAAAAGTGCCCAAACAAGTATAAAAGCTACGACAGGACTCCGCGATCATAGGCATTACATATTTTGAATGGGAAAAGCTTGCCAAAGTTTAATCATTGATGTTAGCAAGAAGACGTTAGTTTAATATATTGGAATTGGGAAACTTTGTCAAAATTTGCTCATTGATGTTAGCCAGAAGACATGCATTTGATATTTTTGAGTGGGACGCCCTTGCTGTGAGCAGCGTCGAGTGTTTTTTCCTATTCCTGTGTTCAGTTTAGAAGTAAATAGTTACTCTGCTGAGATATTCCTGTGTTAAGAGTTTGTTCTGAATATTGTCTATGTAATGCTAGGCCTTGTGTTTGATTGCAAAGTTGATCTTGGAATGTTGTGGCATGTGGCATCACGAGCTGTTCACTGTGCCTCCTGAGAATAATGCTTCGTATTGTTTTGCATGTCGATCTAATGCTAGTGATTTTCTTGTTAAGAAGATCATCCTCTTCTGTTGTTTCTATGCTTAAGAAGTTCATCGTCTGATGTTTCATTCATAGCCTATACGACAAGTCGGGTAGGTTAGACGTGAAACCATATGATCTTCTAACCAACTCATGATATTAGGCCGTGATTGGATCGTCTTTTTCCAACCAAAACCACTTGTAAAACTGACGCTTGTAAATTAAAGCAGATGGTCTCTGGTGAAGGCGCTTGGTTGGTCGATTTCGACTAGTAAAATATCGGAAGTACTTGACACACGATAAAAACGCTGAACGACACTCGGACGATTGCTAATCCAGCCGTTAGCTGTTGTTTCAGCCTTGCCCATGGCTGGCATGATACGCACGTCGTGCATGTATCGTCTGGTAATGTCGTCCATATAGCAGTGCTCGTAAAATATACACTGGTCTATCAAATTACACACGTAACCCACCGGTTTTACTTACAGACCTCGGGCCCTCAGTTTCATTACGCCTGTATTTTACGCATTGTTTTTGATGACGAGTAAATTACACTTGTATGTTAATACAGGTTTGAAATAAGCCAGACCTCCCAAGCGCGGCCTTATTGTTTCATGCCGTCTCAGTTTCTCGAAGGTGCTCATAGGTGTCCGATGATCCTGGCTTCCTGAATGAGTAGCGGGCGCTGTATCAGACCATCCGTAGGGCCCGCGAGGCCCTCTCCGTTGTCCTTGGAGTTGTTGCACTCGCCGTGGCGCCGAGCATTGTTAACATCGTCAACGAACATGAGGATTCAGGAGATGACTTTATTTTGACTGGATGACACTAGGGACCCACTAGGGCCATAGCCGTACGTACGCAAGTGCCTCCTTATTATGTACAACTATATTTTTTTTGCTTTCTCTTGGTTTCGTGACATCACGGTCCCACACCATTGTCAACCTATGTAGTCAATATAAATGAGAGAATTGCACAAGGTACGACCAACAGCTGGGACCAAGCAGCTCGAGCAGTATTTGTGTTTTTAAGGCATGAGCACTGCAGAGTTTTTCTTGGCGATGATTTCGTTGTTGTTCAGAGGAGAGCAGGGTATTAACTGGGCGGGCTGTGGCCCGTCTAGCCCAGGCCAGATATCCAGCCTAGATACTAATTTTTTCAAGATGAAAATGGCTAGCCCAGCTATATGTCTTTTTGAGGAATACCCAGGCAAGGTCAACTTGTTATTCTCCGCCCCGCTGGGCTGCAAATCTTTCCTAGGAAGGATGCACTAGGCTTAACAGGAAAATGGGCTTTAAAAATAATAAATGGGATGTAATTATCAAAACAGGGCAGTAACTATAAAAAAAATGCACCAAACACGAAATTAGTTTATAAAATATTATTTATGGATTTTGAAAATCTTAAATTTTCATTGTTGCGCGCGCAATGTTTCATTGGATTTTTACGTAATACAAATTTATATTTAATCTGACTAGAAATTTCGGGATAAAAATATTTTAGAGCCCATCAAAATGTGGGAAATTTTGTTGAATTCTGTCTTCAACGGTTGGTTGAAATTATTAATCATTGTCCTAGCTAGAAAATGGGCTGTACTTTTAACAAACTGTAAATGGGTTGTTGTAAATTCCATTAGAATTCCAAAATGGGCTGTACATTCTTACAAAACGCAAATGGGCTATAAGTTCTCTGCCACACACTTGTGGGCCTACAAAGTGACGCGTCCCCTAAAAAAATAAGTTGACGCGTATGCAAGGCTTTGCCAACTTATTATAGTCAACACACGGTTCTAGCAGCAGTGGCCGTTGGATGTCTATCCAACGAATGTCGTGCTTCTTCTTCAATCTCGGATATTCTTAGCTTCGAATGCCCAAAAAATGATTCCTCCCCCTGACATCTGGGGCGCACCGTTTCAGAGGCTGACCTGTGGGCCTACTAAGTTGGAGCGTATCAAGGGCGTTGTCAACTTAGTCAATAATAAACATTTCTAGCTTAAGTGACCGTACGATGTCCATCCAACGGCCGTAGTGCTTCTTCAACCTCTGGTCTTCTTGGTCCAGCTGCCCAAAGCAGCGTCGGTCGTGCCGCCTGCTCCTGCCTCCCATGGCCGGCTGTGCTGCCACGGAGGCCTCACCACCCCCATACTACTCCCACCGCTGGCCAGGCCATCCCTCCACTTACCCACATCCCCTGTTATTCTGCGGCGACGACAGCCTCACACCGCAGCCGAACCAGTGAACCCTCGAACTCCTCTCCGCGCGGGCTTCCACTACTGCGTCTTCCCTGGCTCTGCGTCGTCCCCTTCCTAGGCCTTGCCGTCGTCTAGACCACCGCCCTGGTACTCTCGGCGCGGCGTGGTCAACGTGGTCAACGACCGACTTCCATCGGAAGAGTACTGTACGTGGAGAGGCTGACAGCTGGGTCCAGGCGGCCGCAAGGAAGTGCCTCCTTATTACGTGCAAAATAATTATTCCTCCACCTTACAGCAGGGACCCACCGGACGGGCCACCTTATTTCGCAAAAAAAATGTTTCCCCCCTGACTGGTCGGACCCACCGGACGGGCCAGCGTATTTCGCGAAAAAAACGTTCTCCCCACTGTCAGCTCGGACCCACCGGAAGTGCCTCCTTATTACGCACAAAAAATGAATACTCCCCCTTCTAGCTGGGACCCACCATGGTGGGAGGCTGACTTGTGGGCCTACTAAGTTGACTGGGACGGGGGCCCTTGTCAACTTTAGTCAATATGAACGATTCTAGCTCCAGTGACCGTACGATGTCCATCCAACGGTCATAGTGCTTCTTCAACCTCTGGTCTTCTTGCTCCAGCCGCCCAAAGCAGCGCCGGTCGTGCCGCATGCTCCTGCCTCCCATGGCCGGCTGTGCTGCCGCGGAGGCCTCACCGCCCCCTACTATTCCCACCGCTGGCCAGGACCTACGGCGACGGAAGACTCACACCGCAGCCGAACCAGTGAACCCTCATACTCCTCTCCGCGCGGGCTTCCACTGCTGCGTCTTCCCTGGCTCCGCGTCGTCCCCTTCCTAGGCCTCGCCGTCGTCCAGACCACCGCCCTGGTACTCTCGGCGCGGCGTGGTCAACGTGGTCAAGGAACGACTTCCATCGGACATGGACTGTACGCGGAGAGGCTGACAGCTGGGTCCACGGCCGCAGCAAGGAAGTGCCTCCTTATTACGTGCAAAATAATTATTCCTCCACCTCACAGCGGGGACCCACCGGACGGGCCACCATATTTCGCGAAAAAATGTTTCCCCCCTGACTGCTGGGACCCACCAGCTACACCTTCGCACGCAAGGAAGTGTGTCCGGGCAAAAAAAAGAAAACGATTCGCCCCCCTGACTGCTGGGACCCACCAGCTACATCTTCGCACGCAAGGAAGTTCCTGACAGTCGGGACCCACCTGGTCGAAGCGTACGTAGCATTGTTATTCTGGTCGCGAACATGTACGTACATATATACTGGTCGATGTAGAGGTGCGCACGTGTCGTAGTAGAGGCGTGCACGTAGCATGTACACGTATGTACATCGGCCAAGGTGCAAGAGAGAAAATACGGCCACATATGTGTACATACGGGCGGGGTCTCGAACGCCTACTCACGCATACGTACGGCCAGGGCTCGTGTACATGGCTGGGTCAGAACGGAGAAACAGCGTCGTCGTCGTGTTCATGGGTAGGCAACGGAATGCGTCGTGTTCATCGGGAGGGCTTGGACGGAACAGGCGATGGAAACGAGGCCTGGCGTACCGCAGAACGGAGGAAACGGCCTTGTGTTCGACCGGCCACGTTCGAAATGGGATCATGTTCATCGGGAGGGGTCTGGCGTACCGCAAAACGGAGGAAACGGACCTCCTATGGTCGAAACGGGGGTCCTGTTGATCAGGAGGGGTGTGGCGTACCGCAAAACGGACGAAACAGACTTGTGTTGGAGCGCTAAGGTCGAAACGGGGGTCCTGTTCATCGGGAGGGGTGTGGCGTACCGCAAAACGGGACTCCACGGGATACTATTCATCTCCACCGTCAACCCCTCCAGCCTCCACGAGCTACTATTCATCCACCGTCGACCTCCTCCAGCCTCCACCTGTGACTATTCATCCATGGGCTCCTGTTCATCCAGCCTCCACCGCGCGCTACTCCACCGGCTACTGGTCAACCACCCCTCTCCACGGGCTCCTGTTCAACCACCCCTCCACGTGCTACTGTTCATCCTGCCCTCCACCGTCTACTGTTCATCCTGCCCTCCACGGGGTGGTCCTGTTCATCCAGCCCTCCACGGGGTCCTGTTCATCCAGCCCCAACCGGCTCGATCGATCGGGGTCCTGTTCATCCAAAGGCAACACCACGGGGTCCTGTTCATCCACCCCCACTGGGAACTGTTCATCCACCCCCCCACCCCCCCCCCCCCCCCCCCGCAACGCTCACTGTTCATCTAGAGGCAGCATCGATCGGCTTCAGTTAGCAGTAGTAGCGAAGGAATCGCTCAATCGGGTTCAGTTAACAGCCATCGATCGATCGCTCAGGTTCTGTAATGCGTAGCCTGCAGTGCAATCGCCCGGGTTCAGTTAGAGCCCAACGCCTCGCTCGGGTTCAGTTAGAGACAACGCCTCGCACACACGCGCGTACATGTACGAGAGAAACGCGCATCGCTCGGCCCCCGACCTCCCACCGTAACCGGGAACTCCCCGAAATTTTCCTCCCCCTCGCTTCTACCACAGTTTTTTTCCGTCATGGACGGCCCAAAGAATGTCATGCAGCTGCGTCTCCGGCCCGCCCAAGACGAAAAGCCCATTTTCTGTCATGATTTTTGTCATAGAAGTAGGAGCCCACCACATCTATGATGATACCGGGTTTTGTCACAATTATCATCATAGAAGTGACATATGTATGACAAAAAAATTCCTTCGGCCCAAAATGTCACGGATGTGTCTTTTTTTGTAGTGTCAATCCGCTCTTCCTCCTTTTGTTCTTCGCTATCCTCATCATCTTTTTCATCCAATGAGCTCAAAGTTTCATCAACTTCTTCTTCCACAGATTCCTGCAAAATATTAGTCTCTTCTTGGACAGCGGAGACTTTCTCAATAAGCGCATTAATATAGGAATTATATTCATAATTATCATAGCAATATTTAAAAAAACAAAATTTTCAGGCCTATAAACATCATCATCATAAGCTTCATTCTTTTCAAACAAAGATTCAATTTCATAAGCACCCTTAAAAGCAGCAAATTCTTCTATTTGTTCCACATCATAGTAATCATATATACCCCTAGCATAAGAAGCCAAGGTTTCATTATCATTAAATTCACATGAAAAGGGAAGGTGTGGAGCCTTCATCCTACAGCAACAAGTAATATCATAACTCAAGCATACTTGCCGAGCATACCACTTCAATATATAAATTTGATCCCATAATAGTTTCCCTTTTTGTGTCAAGCGATAATCCCTAAAGTATTCACGTTGATCCCATGTTACTCCCATTACCAGATTGAATGAGGTTTTCTCAGGATTATCAAAGTGGTACATAATATTTTTCACATATTGAGCATCGAGGGTTTTAGGAGGTTCCTCATCTCCATGAGTAGCAAGTACACCTAATTTTTTTTGTATTTTGTGTTCCATATCCATAACTAAAGATAAAGAACAAGTACAGCAAATAAAAATTACTTAGTGATAAAGCAAACAAGCACACACGAGAATAGTCACCCCACGCTATTGCTCCCCGGCAACGGCGCCAAAAAAAGGTCTTGATAACCCACAAGTATAGGGGATCGCAACAGTTTTCGATAAGTAAGAGTGTCGAACCCAACGAGGAGCTAAAGGTAGAACAAATATTCCCTCAAGTTCTATCGACCACCGATACAACTCTACGCACGCTTGACGTTCACTTTACCTAGAACAAGTATGAAACTAGAAGTACTTTGTAGGTGTTGTTGGATAGGTTTGCAAGATAATAAAGAGTACGTAAATAAAAAGTAGGGGCTGTTTAGATAAAGAAACAATAAAGTAAATATAGTGAGTGTGGAAAAGTGGTGGTATGAGTTGCGAAATTTCTCCTAAGCAATTGACTACTTTACTAGACCGATAGGACAACGAAAATCTACTCAGACATCATAGGATGGCAACACATCATTGGAGAATAATATGAAGCATAAAGCACCATGTTCAAGTAGAGGGCACAGCGGGTTGCGGGAGAGTGGACCTCTGTAGATAGAGGGGGGAAGGTGATGGAGATGTTGGTGAAGATGGCGGAGGTGTTGGTGTAGATCACGGTGATGATGATGGCCCCCGGTGGCAATCCGGTGCCACCAGAAGCGAGGGGGAGAGAGCCCCCCTCCTTCTTCTTCTTCCTTGACCTCCTCCCTAGATGAGAGAAGGGTTTCCCCTCTGGTCCATGGCCTCCACGGCGAGGGAGGGGCGAGAGCCCCTCCGAGATTGGATCTGTCTCTCTGTCTCTCTCTGTTTCTGCGTTCTCCCCTCGCTCTTTTTCACCGTTTCGTGTATATATGGAGATCCGTAACTCCGATTGGCCTGAAACCTTCGCCGTGATTTTTTTCTGAAAATTAGCTTTCTTGTGGCAAAAGAAGAGCGTCAACCGCCTTACGGGTGGCTCACGAGGGTAGGGGGTGCACCCAGGGGGCAGGCGCGCCCCCTGCCTCGTGACCACCTCGGGCACCGTCTCGCTTGGATTTTTCTTTCGGAATTTTCCAAATATTCCAAAAAGTATCTCCATCCATTTTATCCCGTTTGGACTCCGTTTGATATGGATATTCTGCGAAACCAAAAACATGCAACAGACGGGAACTGGCACTGGGCACTGGATCAATATGTTAGTCCCAAAAATAGTATAAAACGTTGCCAAAAGTATATGAAAGTTGTAGAATATTGGCATGGAACAATCAAAAATTATAGATACGACGGAGACGTATCAATCATCAAGAACAATCAAGCAGGACGTAGGGTATTACCTCGATTAAGAGGGCCCGAACCTGGGTAAACATCGTGTCCCCTACCTCCTGTTACCATCCGCCTTAGACGCATAGTTCGGGACCCCCTACACGAGATCCACCGGTTTTGACACCGACATTGGTGCTTTCATTGAGAGTTCCACTATGCCATCACTGTAAGGCTCGATGGCCCATTCGATCATCAGTAACGATGCGGTCCAGGGTGAGGTTTTCCTCCCCGGACAGATCTTCGTATTTAGTGGCTTCACACTGCGGGCCAATTCGGTTGGCCATCTGGAGCAGATCGAGAGCTACGCCCCTGGCCATCAGGTCAGGTTCGGAAACCTAAACTACACTGCCAACATCCGCGGAGACTTGATCTTCGACAGAGTCAAGCCCATGTCAGGTGCGCTGCACAATCACAACAAGCATGACGTAACTCTGCCGTCGAACAGTGTTCGAGAGATCGCGTCTCCAACTACTCCGGCCTTCAATCTGGAGCAAACTGCGCCATCCGAGGAGGGAGAGATAGACCCCGCCATGGAGGCCGCACTCTCAGTGGCGAAGGAGCCAGATACTGACTTCACCCCTTATGAGAGCCGTGTCGCCGAACCACGGGATTTGTCTCCGGCCACGGACTCCGAGCCGCCTACATGCGTGCCTATCGAATCCGATTGGGCGCCGATCATGGAGTTCAGCTCCGCGGATATCTTTCAGCACTCACCTTTCGGTGATGTGATAAACTCATTAAGGTCTCTCTCCTTAACGGGAGGACTCTAGCCGAACTATGTCCGGCTAGAATGGGATGTGGACGACGAAGAAATTCACTGCCCACCCACCACCCACTTAGTTGCCACTGTCGATGATTTAACCGACATGCTCGATTTCGACTCCGCAGACATCGATAGCATGGACGACGATGCAGGAGAGGAACAAGAACTAGTGCCCACAGGGCACTGGACAACCACCTCATCACATGACATATACATGGTGGATACACCCAAAGAAAACGATGACGAGGAACGGGAGGAGCCATCGGAGGATGACCCCTCCAAGAAACAAATAAAGCGTCGACGTAGGCGCCACTCCAAATCCCGCCTCGACAAAAACAACAATAACAGCACAAGATAAAACAACACTCCGGTCGACTCCAGAGGAAACGACAACCACATTGCCCCAGCGGCAGAGCATGATGAAGCTGCAAACGGCGAACATAGTACGGATCCGACGTCCGAACACGGCGACGCCGAGGATAAGCCTCATCAAACCCCCTCTGGGGAGTAAAACAGTCCGGACGAAGATGTACACATCATCCCGGAAACTCACCTGGTGCAAGAGAACCTCTGTAGAAGGCTTATTGCCATAGTGAGGAGTCTGAAGAAGCACAAGCAAAGGCTTAAGGCCGCACAAAATACGCTCAATAGCAGGTGGAACAAAGTGCTCGACAACGAAGAAAAGTATGGTGGAAGTTACCACACAAAGAGCTATCCAAAGCGCAAGCTATTAGCCGAATTCGACGATGAGGCCTTAGAGCCCATACAGCCAAAAAATAAAACGGCCAACCAGCTGGATCAACCACCTTGTGTCCGTGATAGAGCGGCTAACAAGGTCGCACATAAGTCAACACACGATCTACGTGAGGACTTGCGCCAAAAATCCATCTATGGATCCAGGAAGCATGCTCCGGCACAAAATCAAAACCGAATACTACAACCGTACGAACGCCATGATACATCCAAATAAAGGGGTGCATCACACCCCCTATGTTTCACCGATGAGGTGCTGGACAACGAATTCCCAGAAGGATTCAAGCCAGTGAACATAGAGGCGTACGACGGGACCACAGACCCTAGGGTCTGGATTGAGGACTTTATCCTCCATATCCATATGGCTCATGGAGATGATCTCCATGCCATTAAATACTTTCCCCTCAAGCTTAAAGGACCAGCTCGGCACTAGCTGACAAGCCTCCCCGAAAACTCAATTGGAAGTTGGGAAGAGCTCGAGGATGCTTTCCGGGCTAATTTTCAAGGGACTTATGTTCGACCTCCGGATGCAGACGATTTAAGTCATATAAGAGTCAGCCCGAAAGCTTTGGAACAGGTTTCTCACTAAGAAGAACCAAATCGTCGACTGCCCGGACGCCGAGGCCTTAGCAGCTTTCAAGCATAGAGTCCGGGACGAATGGCTCGCCAGACACCTCGGCCAAGCAAAACCTAGAACAATGGCAGCCCTCACAAGCCTCATGACCCGCTTTTGCACGGGCGAAGATAGCTGGTTAGCCCGCAGTAGCACCAGCGACCCAACCACATCCGAAGTCAGGGATGGCAATGGAAAACAACAATGCAATAAAAACAAGTGTCGGAATAAAGAAGAAAGCCCGGATAATACGGCGGTAAACGCCAGATTCAGGGGCTCTCGACCAGGTCAGCAGAAAAAGCCTTCCAAATGCAGTAGAGATGGACCGTCTGGCCTAAACAGGATTCTCAACAAACTATGCCAGATTCATGGCACCCCCGATAAACCTGCAAATCACACCCACAGAGAATGCTGGGTCTTCAAGCAGGACGAACCTCGCAATCAAAGCACCGAAGTATAGAAAAATTCCCACCAGAGGTTAAAACAATAAACATGATCCATGTGACAAACAGGAGAAGCAAGCATGCACTCCGAAACACACGTGCCGTAGAGCCCGTCACACCTAAGTTCAATCCCTGGTTGGCCTGCCCGACCACCTTTCATCGCAGGGATCACACGACAAGCATCCGGCATGAAGGATTGACTGCCTTGGTGTTAGACCCAATAATAAACGGATACCATCTCGCATGAGTCCTTATGGACGGCGGCAGTGGTCTAAATCTGATATATCAGGACATAGTCCATAAAATGGGGATAGACTCAACAAAAATCAGCCGCAACAATACTACCTTCAAGGGACTAATAACAGGCCAAGAGGCCCGCTGTACGGGCTCTCCATTACTAGAGGTTGTTTTCAGTTCTTCCGACAACTTCCGAAGCGAAAAGTGAACTTTCTACATCGCTCCATTCCGAAGTGGCTATCAAGCACTACTCGGAAGAGCGGCTTTCGCTCGTTTTAATGTAGTACCGCATTACGCTTCTCTCAAGCTTAAGATGCCCGATCCATGTGGCACCATCACAGTTAGTTGAAATATTGAGTGTTCTCTACGCGCGGAAGAATGTGCGGCGGCTTTAACAGCCGAGCACTAGACGGCCTCACCAACCAGAATAAACGATAGGTCGTCAAGACCACGGACACGGTTAGACGAGTCCGGTGCATCACTACAAATACATGAGATTGGTTTGATGGTTAAACCCTCATAAACGGTACCAGGGGCTTCCCGCATGTAATCAGGGCTAGCTCGGCTCAACCTGACTTATCTTGAATTTTAATGGTTTATTGATAATAACCAATTTTCTTGCACGGCAACTTTCACCTAAGTTCTTCTCTTTTACAGGTGAAAATCGTGCTACACCCGTCCAGGGCACGGCACAACGGAGACACAGGCGCAGACGTGCAGCAGGGACCTGCTCAAAGGTTTCTTTTCAGATTAAGACCCTGCGTAAACCTTTTTTACTTTCTCTTGTTGTACACATCCTCCGGATACTCAATACAACTGAGAAGGATACTGGCGTTCTTGGCATGTGGCCATGTCAGGATATTGCACGTACCTGGACACTCGGGGTTTATTATTAAGGGCCTTGTTCAGCCCGGCATATGTTATAAAGACCGAATACCTTAGGGAGTGTTCGGCATCGCGAGTTTGGCCTTATATGCATCAGCTCCGAATCATGTCTTTGGTCAAATGTTGGGTTTGCCCGGCTCCTATGTTTTGGTACCTTATGTTCCGCTATATCGGCTAAGGTAGCACTGGGAGAACTACTGCGATTGTGCCCTGGTTCATCCGGATGAGCACCTCAGTAGAGAAAGTCGAAAACTGACTGTCATGATACATCGCGAGACTGGTCAACCACTCGATGACTTAGCTGAATCTTTAGGATTCCTCCGCATTAACGAAGGGCCGTTTCCCGGTCATGTACGTACGCGCCCCGTATTCAAATGAGTGCGGAGGTACCAGGGGCTATCTAGTAGTACCGCATTCAAACTCCTATGGCTAAGTGAAAGTGTTAAAGCAATATAGTCTGATTGCCTTGTTCGTTGCGCTACCACCTCCTTGATGGACCAAGACGTTGGATCAAGTGTGAATACGCGTTTTTTGCAAACACCCCTGCATTATATGCGTGGGGGCTGAAGCCGATGACTGCAAACTTTCAGGTTATATACATATATACATAAACGGCCGCACAAGAGGCATCATAATACTTTCCGGCGAAAGTATAAACACAGCCTTCATAATTCAATAAAATATTGTTTTTACAATGGGAATACATGTGACTAGAACATAATATTCTTCGAGCACTGCGCCTCTATCGAACGAGCGCCTTCCAGGACCTCTTCAAAGTAGTTCTCGACAGCTACTCGGCCCACGGCCGAATCCTGTGTTGCAATAGCGGTGGCCTCCATATCTGCCCGTGTGGGGACCCCGACTCATAAGTCGTGATCACCGAGTGCACGTGTACAGTGATCCCAGAGATCAATGCTCACTGAACACACAGAAGCTGAATAACGAGAGTCTTACATCCATACATATCGTCTTACACAAATTATGACCATTTTGGTCAAGTCTTACATAGATAAAGCCTTAAGGGCTGAACATCAAATGAAACACAAGCAGCGGAAATCTTCGTTGATAAGTAGAACCCATGCCATCTGCCTTAACCCTACAGGCATTCTGACTGGGAAGCGTCCTAGCTCGCATGTTCGTCACCGAAGTATTCTTCATCATATCCTATTCTTTCATGCCTGGCCAATAAAATAACTAGTGGCAAGACAATGAATACTTTGAATGTACTTGCAAGCAACCCATGTTTTGGTTCAAGATACAACAAGGCATGATATAGGTAAATTTTTGCGGAAAGCTAGTTTTGAGTGCAATGACATGTTCAACAGCGTGTAAGACATGCATCAGGAGAATTCAAGTAACCATGAGGACAGGTTACAGATATCAACATAAATAGAGTGGGCACCAACCCAACTCAATCATGTCAAGTCCTTGACTTGACCCAAGTAGTTCTGCCCACTTATCCAACACACACACTGGTTTGTAAAAAAGTGGACGTAGCCCAAGAGCGGTTACCCAACTGTCCTTGACCGTGGATACGGCTATTCGAATAGTTTTACACTCTACAGAGGTTGCACACTTTACCCACAAGATCCGGGGAACTTCCGTGTCATCCACGACCCGCGGTACCTCAAGTACCCGGGGTAAGCACCCGATCACTATCTTTCCCTAGACGATACTAACAAAGAGTCCACTCGTTGTTCCGTATCCTCATGATGTACATCGTACGAGACTCACTCGAGATCGTAACATCCGAGAGGGGACGCAACGGTGTATCCGGTGCCCTGTAAAAACAGTCATGGCCGCCCTACCTGGCACGACCCCGTCCCGAGAGAGAGCACCAACTCTCCCCCGTCACTAGTAATGCGGGCTCCAAGCTAGTATCGGCCTAGGTAATCAATAATGCCCTTTCCCATATAAGGGTAGAGTGGTTGCGCATGTAAGGTTGGAATAACGGTCGCAACTTAAACCAATCCGTTTTTGAAAACAACACATACACTTGCCTCGGTACACCACTTCGTCATCAAGTGGTTACCCAACTCATCATCTCCCTCGGGCATAAGTGTCACCCGACGGGGTTTCCGAAAAGTCCTTTGAAAATATTTTGTCTCCGTCACTATGCATATTCCCGTCCCTTTTTGCGTAGCACTACTTAGCATCCTATCTACTCCCACCGGCATAACCCTCATAAGAAGGTAGGGTCATGCACAATGCAAGTATCAATGAGGAAGTAATAGAGGCAACCCATCAAAGTGGTTACCATCTCATCATGATTCCGATGTAACACTAATAAAGTGTTATATGACATGCATAAAAAGGGCTTCATAGACATGGTCAAAGGGCTGCTTGCTTGGTTCATCAGAGTCTTGAGATCTTCTGGTCCTTCTCCAAGTACTCCGTCTACTTCGGCAACTAACGTCGGAAACAATCACAATAAGCAACACAACAAGGCAAGAATAAATGTGCTCTAAAAAGATGAAGTTGACTTTTATTGGATACCTCTGGTCATATGAGGAATAACCAAAGTGATTTCATTGGAGGTGGATTAATGGGTATTTCTAAACATTTTGATATGATGGAATCAAGGGGTTTATGGAATTGCAGGAAGTGTACAGAAATATATTTTTGAAAAATGAGCAAAGGCACCCATTTAACAAAGGATGATTTTAGAAGCACCTAGGAATTGGTTTCACTGGATTTGGAGTTGAAATGATTTTCCTATGAATTTGCAAAGTTGACAAATATGAAGAAATAGACCATTATTTGAGGTGATACAGAAAGTATTAGTAAAAATGTTCAAAAACTATGTTTTGAACTTATAGACACCTAGGATTTTTGAATCATGGAATTTGGATCAAAAATGGGCTTTCTGTGATTTTCTAAAGTTCAGCACAGAAATAAGAAAATAGGATTTATTTAATATGCGTGAAGGGAAATGTGCTAGAAAAATGTGCAAAAAGCACTAGGTGAGAGGGCATGATTTTAGGAATTACTAGAAATTTGAATCATCCAATTTGGAGTTAATTTGAACTATGTATGGATTTTACAAATTGTTCAGAAAAGAAAAGGGAAAAGGGCTCTGTGCCTGCTGGGCCAGAACAGCCGCAGGGCAGCGGCCCAGCCAGCGACGTGGCCCAGCGCACTGGTGCACGCGCGCGCGCCAGGTTTAAACCTGACGGGCGGGGCCCAGGCGTCAGCGAGAGAGAGGGGGCGATGGAGGGGAGAGGCTGACAGGCGGGGCTCGCCTGTCATCCCTAACCCCGAGTCCAGGCGGCCGGCGAGCTCACCGGCGAGGATGCAGGGCACGGCGAGGTCGGGCGAGGGCACTGCTGGGCTCAGCGTCCTGTCGCCGTTCGGGTGGAGGTGGTGGACGTCACCTGAGTTGCCTAGCTTGCCGGCGATGAGGTCCCGCGGCGGAGAGGCTTCGGGTGGTGGTCGTTCCGGTCGACTCCGGCTGTAAACGAGGCGGGGGAGAGAGGGGAAATGATCAGTGGGAGGAGGTGGTTTCAGATCGGGGCAGAGGAGGAGCGGGGGAGGCCTGTACCTCGCGGACTCCGACGAGCCGAAGCGGCGGAGCTCGAGCTCGATCTCTAGCTTGGGCGGCTCTGGAGAGGAACTGGGGGGTGCAGGGGGAGGGTTTGGTGTTGTAGAGAGCGAGTGGTGAGGAGAGAAGGGCTCGGGGAGGCCTTTAAATAGGCGAGCGGCGAGGTCCCGTAGACCCGTGCGCCGGCGAGCTCACGCTCGTCGCTGCAGGGCTCGGGAGGAGCTGGCGCCGTGTCTGGGGTGTTCCTAGGCGTGGACTACGCCGAGGGGAGCTAAGGGAGAGAGCGGGGGAGAGGTCAGAGATGTGCGCGTGTGAGCCACTCCATTGGCGCGCTCGGGCAGCCTCTGTTCGCTAGCGCGGAGGCGCGGGGAGGAGGAGAGAGGAAGGGGACAGCGCCGTGGCGTGTTCCAGACATCGAGGCGCATCGTCGGGCGCGCTAGGGAGGCCTGAGGTGGCCGGAGGCGGTTGGAAGGGGGCGGCTACAGTGCGGTAGCGCACTGTAGCACGCTCCAGAGCGCCCAAATGGCATGCCAAGCCATTTTCTATGCTTGTGGGTGCGCCCTTGCATGTCCAGTAGTGTTTGGGGGGTGCTAGGGAAGGGATCTTGGCCTTGGATGCTTTGGATGGCCAGTGGGTGAAGAGAGAGGAAGGAGAAGAGTGGAAATGGGGCTGTCCAGAGAGAGAAAGTGAGGGTTTCACCCCCAAATAATTGATCTGAGGGCTTGCCATTGCTACTGGAGGTATAAGGTGACTAGATTAAGCTCTGGTAAAAAGTTGAGCTCATGAAGAATAGTGGAAGGGGTCAAAACAGTGGTTTTTGTAAAATGGCAGAAGGTGTTTGTTGTTGGTTTGGGCAAGAAAATTAATTCCACTTGCCATGAGAATTAACAGGATGGAATGGCACATAGAAGTAGGATGTTCCACCAAGTTTGAGCTCATTTGGGCAAAGTAGCCAATGTAACTTTGGTAAACCCTAGAAATCAACAGAAATGGCTTTACCAAGATTTAGTCATGCAAATCTATTCTCCTTGATGCACCACTTAGTGTAGTGTCATCATTTGAGGACTTGAACATGTCCACAAAAATTCAGATCAAAAGGACACACTTGGCAATGTAGAGTTGTTCAAATTTGGTTTTGGACAGAAAGGGTTTTGGGGTACTTTGATCAAGATAACATTCTCTCCAACTTGTCCCATTTGGTCTAGATGCATTATTACACCATTTGAGCATGTGCACCAAGTTTGAGAGCATTTGGACATGTTTGACAGTGCAAAAATGTTCGAACTTGAAAAAGGACAGAAGTGGTTTTGAGAGGGTTTCGAGAGGTTTTACTATTCTCCATGACATGATACTTGGCAAGATCATCAAACATGTCATATGTGACATGCTAGAATTTTCTTGGAATTGTTGGGGAATATTTCCTGTAGAAATATTTCAAATCCTTGAAATGGGCAGAAATAGTTTTTGAGGGATTTGACCAATATTTTGAACATGACCATGTGTTGAAACTCTTATATATGGACAATATATGTCCATTGAGTTTCCATGATTTTTGTCAAATATTTTTGAAACAATAAAATAATTTTTCCCTATTAAAGACCATTTCTGGCCTTAAGAAAAAGCTTTTAAATAAAATAGGAAAATAACTTTTAAAATTATATTTTTGTGGTTTATGGGAGTCCTATATCTAATAGGTTTCAAATATACCTTTTGAAATATTTTTCATACCCCAAATCAGGTACTTGAAGTGCAAACCTCAATCTAGGGGTTTTTGGAAAACTAATTTTTGAAAATACTTTTTGGCCAAATTATTTTTGTAAGAAAATACTATATTTCTCTATAAACATGGCATGATCATTGGGCAGAAGTTCGGGGCAAGGAGATGAAGTATAGAAGGTGGAGTTGTGTTGACTTTAAAGAGCACTTGAAAACATAGAGAGAAAACCAACTCCAAATAAAAGCCAAATAATGCAAAAGTTTTTGTCAAACCACACTTTATCAAGATGTATTAGCTTAAGTGTTGTGGCATGAAAATCAGGGTGTGACAGACCTACCCCCCTTACAAGAATCTCGTCCCCGAGATTCCCAGACCAGGCACGGAAAGGAATACGGAAACTTGGATTTGGGGTAGTCTTCACGTCCTCATACTGCTTCTGCTTCCGTTTGGTGCTCCATTGAACCTTGAAGTACTCAATGGCATGGTTCGTGTTTGTCATCCTGCTTGATCCAGATTGCAATTGGGATATCTCGCGTAGGTCATATTGGGCTTGAGGTCGATGGCTCGTGGTCGATGTCCTTGTAGAGACCGGGCTAGTTAGGAAGTTGGGAACGTTTTTGGAGTGGTGTCGTGTGGAAAAACGTTGTGCACAGTGGGTGACTCAGGTGATAACTCTAGCTGGTAGCCGTCTATTCTTTGTCTTGCAGTGATCTTGGAGAGGGCCGATAAATCTTGGTGTGAGCTTCCCTTTGACACGGAAATGCTTGGTTCCTTTGAGAGAAGTGGTTTGTAGATATGCCTGGTCTCCGATGAGTAAGTTCACTTCTTGACGATGGTGGTTAGTATAATTCTTCCTCCTTGACATGGCGGTCTTCAAATGTTTATTCACTAGCTCAGTTATTCTTCTTCCGTCTTCGGGTAGACAAGTATGTTACCAAAATAAGGATGACAACTAGCTTGTCTAAGCACTCCATGAAAACTTTGTTCACGGGGTACATAAAGTAGGCTGGGGGTATTGGTGGTGGTCACGGTTGAGTATGGTCTGAGGTGTTCTCGATTTAGAGTCATGACCTATGGTAATGACCCGACCATGTGGTGGCTTAGTAGGGCTTAAGGGTTTCAAGGATTCTAGTGTGCGAGTGAACATTTTATTATCTTATCCTTGAGCACGGTTTCTGAGATGCCAATAGTCTATCTAGTCCTTCCAACAAATAACCTTATACCATCAAAAGCATCATCTCGTATAGGCCAAATCCAATCATCACTCATGATTTACCAAAGTCTCAGATAATTCCTCAGGGTCACTGATACAAACTCATGAAGTCATTTGTCCTCTATTCCTATATCCTCAAATTGGTCTTCCTTATGGCATCGTCAGTTCTTGTGCTATATTAGGGTGATAATGTGCTCGTTCACTATGTCCACTAGTTCCATAATGATCCCAGTGTTGTGCAAGGTTTACAGAGGCTTAACTGGTTCTCTTGCAATTCTGTGGGTTAAGCACAGGGTTAAGGACTCGAGCTGGGGTATCTCGTGAAGTCTCGAAGGGTCTAGGAATGGGTTTCTAGTCTGGGGGGTTAAATATAACTCTACGGGTTTCACTTGGTCGAGGAGACGGTAGCAAAAGTCTTCATTGCCAGTTGGTTGCCGAGGTAGAATCCTTGGTGCATCTTGTCTTGCTAGCCTTCAGTTGATGAGAGAGATGATAGGGAAAAGTAGCATAGAGGAGAGGATGCTTAAAGGGGGTTCTATAGTGCAAGTTCAATCAAACAAGTGCCGTTGAGGCCACACACATTCATTAAGATAAGATAGGTGACATAGTCGCGTACAAGCTGCCTAGGGCAAATGTGCGACTTATATCAAAACACAAACAAGTAAAAACAAGCAACACAAAACGTGGTTCCATTCGAACCATCTCACGGACTCGACTACGCATATAGGGGTACACGACTCATCCTACCCTAGGGGTCCTCGGACTCGGTAGTCGTGCTTGCTCGGAGAGAAGGGTGCTCAGTCTTCAGTTTCTGGGTTCCCCTTGTGGTGCCAAAGGATATGAGACAGTCGACTGCTTGTTGGGACACATCCTTTTAATGTGCCCAAGTTCACCACACCCGTGACATGTGACGGAAGCACAAGGGTTTCTATTCAGTCTTGGGTATTGTCGTCGGGGGCCTGACGATGATCCTCTATGAGGTGGATACGGAAATCCATTCCTATGCCTTTTGCGTGGGGTTGGGTTGCGAGCTTTCCGAAGTCCCTTGATTTGCTGCTCTTGATTAAAAATGTGGGCTTCTAAGGCAGTGATTTGCTGTTCTTGCTCGACCACCTTCTTCTTCTCGAGGCAGTGGAGGTGCAGAAGTGAAGGGAGGTCTTAGCGAGCCTTAAGGAATGCTTCAGTAAGGTGACGTAGAAGGTAGTCTCCGGCGTTGACGAAGCGGATCTGGTACTTGAGGGTTGGATCCTCATCTTCTGGGGAAATCATCACTTGAGCTGGGGCTCCAAATCTGTTCTTTCCAGGTAGGTAGCTGGTGGCGTGTTCTTCTTTCATTTCTGGAAGGAGGCCTCGAAGACGGAGAAGCGCTTCATATGCCACTTGCCGAATGGCCAGGTCTTGTGTTGGCATGGGTGGTCCAATGAAGAACCACCCCTGGGGTGAGGTCTTGGCAGGCACAAAAACTTTGGCATAGAACTCCTTCTCGAGCACATCATTTTCCAGTTCATGCAGGGTGTATATGGGCAGCAAGGGATAGTGGCATTGTTGGAGGCAGTCTTTTAGGAGTGATGGAAATCCTGTCATAAGGAGTCTCAAGGGGGCGACCGCCATCTACAGAAGTTGAATAGGGGAGGTCAATATGGAAGATATCCCTCGGGCTTGGTAAGCTTAGAAAGAAGAGAAGTTTAGAAGGTCTCAAGCTAACTAACGTCCATGCTAACTAAGGCTTCCTACAGTCAGGATGGCTCTAATACCAGCTCTGTGGGGACCCCGACTCATAAGTCGTGATCACCGAGTGCACGTGTACAGTGATCCCAGAGATCAATGCTCACTGAACACACAGAAGCTGAATAACAAGAGTCTTACATCCGTACATATCGTCTTACACAAATTATGACCATTATGGTCAAGTCTTACATAGATAAAGCCTTAAGGGCTGAACATCAAATGAAACACAAGCAGCGGAAATCTTCGTTGATAAGTAGAACCCATGCCATCTGCCTTAACCCTACAGGCATTCTGACTGGGAAGGGTCCAAGCTCGCATGTTCGTCACCGAAGTATTCTTCATCATATCCTGTTCTTTCATGCCTGGCCAATAAAATAACAAGTGGCAAGCCAATGAGTACTTTGAATGTACTTGCAAGCAACCCATGTTTTGGTTCAAGATACAACAATCCATGATATAGGTAAATTTTTGCGGAAAGCTAGTTTTGAGTGCAATGACATGTTCAACAGCGTGTAAGACATGCATCAGGAGAATTCAAGTAACCATGAGGACAGGTTACAGATATCAACATAAATAGAGTGGGCACCAACCCAACTGAATCATGTCAGGTCCTTGACTTGACCCAAGTAGTTCTTCCCACTTATCCAACACACACATTGGTTTGTAAAAAAGTGGACGTAGCCCAACAGCGGTTACCCAACTGTCCTTCACCGTGGACACGGCTATTCGAATAGTTTTACACTCTGCAGAGGTTGCACACTTTACCCACAAGATCCGGGGAACTTCCGTGTCATCCACGACCCGTGGTACCTCAAGTACCCGGGGTAAGCACCCGATCACTATCTTTCCCTAGACGATACTAACAAAGAGTCCACTCGTTCTTCCGTATCCTCACGATGTACATCGTACGAGACTCACTCGAGATCGTAACATCCGAGAGGGGACGCAATGGTGTATCCGATGCCCTGTAAAAATAGTCATGGCCGCCCTACCTGGCACGACCCCGTCCCGAGAGAGAGCACCAACTCTCCCCCGTCACTAGTAATGCGGGCTCCAAGCTAGTATCGGCCTAGGTAATCAATAATGCCCTTTCCCATATAAGGGTAGAGTGGTTGCGCATGTAAGGTTGGAATAACGGTCGCAACTTAACCCAATCCGTTTTTGAAAACAACACATACACTTGCCTCGGTACACCACTTCATCATCAAGTGGTTACCCAACTCATCATCTCCCTCGGGCATAAGTGTCACCCGACGGGGTTTTTGAAAAGTCCTTTGAAAATATTTTGTCTCCATCACTATGCATATTCCCGTCCCTTTTTGCGTAGCACTACTTAGCATCCTATCTACTCCCACCGGCATAACCCTCATAAGAAGGTAGGGTCATGCACAATGCAAGTATCAACGAGGAAGTAATAGAGGCAACCCATCAAAGTGGTTACCATCTCATCATGATTCCGATGCAACACTAATAAAGTGCTATATGACATGCATCAAAAGGGCTTCATAGACATGGTCAAAGGGCTGCTTGCCTGGTTCATCAGAGTCTTGAGATCTTCTGGTCCTTCTCCAAGTACTCCGTCTACTTCGGCAACTAACGTCGGAAACAATCACAATAAGCAACACAACAAGGCAAGAATAAATGTGCTGTAAAAAGATGAAGTTGACTTTTATTGGATACCTCTGGTCATATGAGGAATGACCAAAGTGATTTCATTGGAGGTGGATTAATGGGTATTTCTAAACATTTTGATATGATGGAATCAAGGGGTTTATGGAATTGCAAGAAGTGTACAGAAATATATTTTTGAAAAATGAGCAAAGGCACCCATTTAACAAAGGATGATTTTAGAAGCACCTAGGAATTGGTTTCACTGGATTTGGAGTTGAAATGATTTTCCTATGAATTTGCAAAGTTGACAAATATGAAGAAATAGACCATTATTTGGGGTGATACAGAAAGTATTAGTAAAAATGTTCAAAAACTAAGTTTTGAACTTATAGACACCTAGGATTTTTGAATCATGGAATTTGGATCAAAAATGGGCTCTCTGTGATTTTCTAAAGTTCAGCACAGAAATAAGAAAATAGGATTTATTTAATATGTGTGAAGGGAAATGTGCTAGAAAAATGTGCAAAAAGCACCATGTGAGAGGGCATGGTTTTAGGAATTACTAGAAATTTGAATCATCCAATTTGGAGTTAATTTGAACTATGTATGGATTTTACAAATTGTTCAGAAAAGAAAAGGGAAAAGGGCTCTGTGCCTGCTGGGCCAGAACAGCCGCAGGGCAGCGGCCCAGCCAGCGACGTGGCCCAGCGCACTGGTGCACACGCGCGCGCCAGGTTTAAACCTGACGGGCGGGGCCCAGGCGTCAGTGAGAGAGAGAGGGGGCGATGGAGGGGAGAGGCTGACAGGCGGGGTCCGCCTGTCATCCCTAACCCCGAGTCCAGGCGGCTGGCGAGCTCACCGGCGATGATGCAGGGCACGGCGAGGTCGGGCGAGGGCACGGCTGGGCTCAGCGTCCTGTCGCCGTTCGGGTGGAGGTGGTGGACGTCACCGGAGTTGCCTGGCTTGCCGGCGACGAGGTCTCGCGGTGGAGAGGCTTCGGGTGGTCGTCATTCCGGTCGACTCCGGCTGCAAACGAGGCGGGGGAGAGAGGGGAAATGATCAGTGGGAGGAGGTGGTTTCAGATCGGGGCAGAGGAGGAGCGGGGGAGGCCTGTACCTCGCGGAATCCGACGAGCCGAAGCGGCGGAGCTCAAGCTCGATCTCGAGCTCGGGCGGCTCTGGAGAGGAACTGGGGGTGCAGGGGGAGGGTTTGGTGGTGTAGAGAGCGAGTGGTGAGGAGAGAAGGGCTCGGGGAGGCCTTTAAATAGGCGAGCGGCGAGGTCCCGTAGACCCGTGCGCCCGCGAGCTCACGCTCGTCGCTGCAGGGCTCGGGACGAGCTGGCGCCATGTCTGGGGTGTTCTTGGGCGTGGACTACGCCGAGGGGAGCTAAGGGAGAGAGAGGGGGAGAGATCAGAGACACGCGCGTGTGAGCCGCTCCATTGGCGCGCTCGGGCGGCCTCTGTTCGCTAGCGCGGAGGCGCGGGGAGGAGGAGAGAGGAAGGGGATAGCGCCGTGGCGTGTTGCAGACGTCGAGGCGCATCGTCGGGCGCGCTGGGGAGGCCCGAGGTGGCCGGAGGCAGTTGGAAGGGGGCGGCTACAGTGCGGAAGCGCACTGTAGCACGCTCCAGAGCGCCCAAATGGCATGCCAAGCCATTTTCTAAGCTTGTGGGTGCGCCCTTGCATGTCCAGTAGTGTTTGGGGGGGTGCTAGGGAAGGGATCTTGGCCTTGGATGCTTTGGATGGCCAGTGGGTGAAGAGAGAGGAAGGAGAAGAGTGGAAATGGGGCTGTCCAGAGAGAGAAAGTGAGGGTTTCACCCCCAAATAATTGATCTGAGGGCTTGCCATTGCTACTGGAGGTATAAGGTGACTAGATTAAGCTCTGGTAAAAAGTTGAGCTCATGAAGAATAGTGGAAGGGGTCAAAACAGTGGTTTTTGTAAAATGGCAGAAGGTGTTTGTTGTTGGTTTGGGCAAGAAAATTAATTCCACTTGCCATGAGAATTAACAGGATGGAATGGCACATAGAAGTAGGATGTTCCACCAAGTTTGAGCTCATTTGGGCAAAGTAGCCAATGTAACTTTGGTAAACCCTAGAAATCAACGGAAATGGCTTTACCAAGATTTAGTCATGCAAATCTATTCTCCTTGATGCACCACTTGGTGTAGTGTCATCATTTCAGGATTTGAACATGTCCACAAAAATTCATATCAAAAGGACACACCTGGCAATGTAGAGTTGTTCAAATTTGGTTCTGGACAGAAAGGGTTTTGGGGTACTTTGATCAAGATAACATTCTCTCCAACTTGTGCCATTTGGTCTAGATGCATTATTACACCATTTGAGCATGTGCACCAAGTTTGAGATCATTTGGACATGTTTGACAGTGCAAAAATGTTCGAACTTGAAAAAGGACAGAAGTGGTTTTGAGAGGGTTTCATGGGGTTATACTATTCTCCATGACATGATACTTGGCAAGATCATCAAACATGTCATATGTGACATGCTAGAATTTTCTTGGAATTGTTGGGGAATATTTCCTGTAGAAATATTTCAAATTCTTGGAATGGGCAGAAATGGTTTTTGAGGGATTTGACCAATATTTTGAACATGACCATGTGTTGAAACTCTTATATATGGACAATATATGTCCATTGAGTTTCCATGATTTTTGTCAAATATTTGTGAAACAATAAAATAATTTTTCCCTATTAAAGACCATTTCTGGCCTTAAGAAAAAGCTTTTAAATAAAATAGGAAAATAAGTTTTAAAATTATATTTTTGTGGCTTATGGGAGTCCTATATCTAATAGGTTTCAAATATACCTTTTGAAATATTTTTCATACCCCAAATCAGGTACTTGCAGTGGAAACCTCAATCCAGGGGTTTTTTGGAAAACTAATTTTTGAAAATACTTTTTGGCCAAATTATTTTTGTAAGAAAATACTATATTTCTCTATACACATGGCATGATCATTGGGCAGAAGTTTGGGGCAAGGAGATGAAGTATAGAAGGTGGAGTCGTGTTGACTTTAAAGAGCACTTGAAAACACAGAGAGAAAACCAACTCCAAATAAAAGCCAAATAATGCAAAAGTTTTTGTCAAACCACACTTTATCAAGATGTATTAGCTTAAGTGTTGCGGCATGAAAATCAGGGTGTGACAGCCCGGTATCTCTTGACACGGGCAAGTGCCATCCGCACCCCCTCTATGCACGCCGACCTCTTCATAGCGTCGATGTGCGGCACAACACCAAGGAATTGTTGCACTAAACTAAAGTAACTATCCGGCCTTGGCCCTCCAGGCCACAGATGATCCACAACAGACCTCATGGAAAGTCCGGACAACCTATGGAGTTCGGCCCACTCGGCCATTCGCTCATTCAATAGCAGCGTACGCACTGGAGCATGGAACTGTGACCAGAACAGCCTCTCCACTTCATGATCTTTTTGATTCTTGAAGTACTCGGCCGCATTAGCAGCACTTGCTGCCAAATCCACCTATGAGTCTGCAGAACTCCATAGTTGATCAAGAGGTGCATACTTCGGATCTCCGAATTTAGTCCGCAACAAAAAGGGCTTCCCAGGTGCGATATCTCCAGCTTGATGCAGCTCCTCCTTGGTTGCTCGTATTTTGGAGCGGGCTTCCTTGGTTGCTACCATGGCCTTCTCTAGGTCCGTCGCCTTCGCACGGCTTTCTTCTTCAAGAAGCTGGTAATGGTCGGTGGCATCTTACAACTCAACGGCCATCTTGGCCATTCTTTCCTTGCTCTGGCAATGCGCGGCCTGTTCGGCCCTCAGCTCTTCGACCGCCTTTAGAGCGGCCGCATCGCTATTTCTGGCTTGGTCCTTGGCTCGGGTAAGTTCCGCCCGAAGGCTCTCCACGGTGGCAGCTCCATCTGCAGTCACAATATATTAAAAATACTGGCATCATGCTCCTCTTACTATGTGTTGATCACCGGAGAAATCACTTACACTGTGCCTCGTCAAGCCGCTTGTTGACAAGCACGATGTCGGCATCTGCCGCATCAAGTTGCCGCTTTAGCTCGGCAAACTCATCAGTCGGGCTAGCCACCGGACCTTCAGCCACCTGCACATAAAGGCAGTCTAGTTACTACCTGGGACTATGATCCTCTGTTCGCCGCTGTTTTCGATGACAACCAGAGTCTCAGGGGCTACTGTCTGCATAGGGCACACCTAACGTGTGTAGTACTGTAAAAAACATACACTATTTCACGTACCGCAAAGCCTTTCAGCAGGCTCATAAAAGCTTCCTGCAACCTGCTTTCGGCGGATGAAATCCTTTCAATTACCGTATCCATTAGCGTACGATGCGCTTCTGAGATAGCCGCTTGCTCCAGAAGATCCTTCAGTGCGTCTGACCACACAATGTAAGGTTCCAGACTCATTCTGTTGCTCTCTTTAGGAGCCGAATACTGAGGACTCCGGGTGGCCAAAGGATTACCCTCTGGCCTTGGCGGATCAGGAGAAACCCTCCGCGGCGACACTTAAGGGTCGCCTGCCTCATGAGGCAGGGTGGCAGGGGGAGGTGTTTCGCTCTCCATCATCTCCGGAAGAAGATCCCCCGAAGACGAACTCTGTCGAGAAGGGCTACGATCCGAACTACAAGATATAAGCTTCGGTTATTGTCTTCAGAAGTAAGGTAGGATATTTTCACCATTAAGAACTTTTTGTTTACTTACAGCTCGGTCGAGGGCTGATCCCCTTGCGGACACTTTACGGTAAGAGTACCCTCCGAGGCCGGACCCTCTGGCGAAGATTTCTTCCCCCATTTGGAAACCTTTGTTTCCGGGTCTTCAGAGGTGATCCTTTTCCTTCCTTGGGGAGAGGGAATTTTAGATCCTTCTCCCCGGCTATCCTCCTTCGCGGAGGCACTAATTCCCCTGGTTTGGATGAATGATGAGTGAGGTCTGCTTTCAGCCTCTTTATTCCCCCCCCTTCATCTTCCCCTGAGGGCGCTTGATAAGGCGCCGGCTCGAGCATCCTGCCTAGTACTGGATTGGCCAAGCCTTCGGGAAGGGGGGCCGTACACCTGATCATCTTCGCCTTTGCTATCTAGTCCTAGTCAAAGAGCGACTTTTCATAATGATGTTATGATAAATAAAAAGGCAGCGTGTTCGGCCATGGGATTACTTACTAGGGTATCGGGGCGATTACAGCTCAGACCCGCATCCTCGGTGGTGTCCGAACACTATATTTGGGGTCCGAAGAACAATTTGTACATCTCTTTGAGCGTTAAGCCGAGGAAGTGCTGAATAGTCCCCGGTCCTTCTGGGTTGAATTCCCACATACGAAGGGGTCCACGTTTGCACGGCTGGACTCGACGAACTAGCATGACTTGCATTACCGAGACCAGATTGACATCTCTCTCGAGGAGATCTCAGACGCGACTCCGCAATATTGGTACATCATTTACTCGCCCCCAGTTCAGCCCCTTGTTGATCCATGACATCAGTTGTGGTGGGGGCCTGAGCGAAAGGCAGGGGCGGCCACCCACTTGGAACTCCGGGGAGCTGTGATATAGAACCACTTCCGCTGCGACAAACTGGCCACCTCTGGGAAGGAACCCTCTAGCCATGGAGCATCGGCGCTTTTGCTTATTGCGGCACCTCCGCATTCTGCGTGCCGCCCCTCGATCATCTTCAGCTTCACATTAAAGGTCTTGAGCCATAGGCCGAAGTGTGGGGTAATGCGGAGGAAGGCCTCACACACGACGATAAACGACGAGATGTGAAGGAGGGAGTCTGGGGCCAGATCATGGAAATCCAGCCCATAATAGAACATGAGCCCCCTAAAAAAGGGATCTAGAGCAAGGCCTAGCCCTCGGAGGAAGTGAGAGATGAACACAACACTCTCGTTTGGTTTGGGAGTGGGGATGACCTGCCCTCGGGCGGGCAGGCTGTGCAAGATTTCGGCGGTCAGATACCTAGCCTCTCTCAGCTTCTTGATGTCCTCCTCTGTGACAGAGGAGGGCATCCACCGACCATGGAGGTCGGATCCGGACATGGTTGAAGATCCGAAGCGCCTGACCTGAGCCTTGGGTGTTGGAACTCGAGGCGGGGAAAGGATTCGATTGAGCATGAGAAGGAAAAAAGGACAGACCTTAGCCTCTTTATAAAGAGGGTGAATATCAAGCGTCCTCCTCGTGGCCGTTTGGGACTAGCCTAAAATCGAGGAGTCATACCAACATGCACGATTGGGTTACCCACGTCCGTATTGATCAGAATCCCGTAATAAGGGGGACACGATCTCTGCCTCGACAAGACGTGTCAAGAAAACCGCCTCGCAATATGTGCAGTGCTGGTTGAGAAAAATGGTTCAAATAATGACCGGGCCATGACATGATGTCATGCTGTCAAAACGTGTCAGCAGATTAGATTTGTGGAAATATTATTCTCTCTACGGTGGTATGTGGAACTTGTTATGCAGAGCCGGACACTATCCTTGTGTTCAAAATCTTCTATGGAGTATTCGGAGGAGGAACCCGCCTTGCAATGCCGAAGACAAATCCGCGCGCCGAACTCATCATCATTGAAGCCTGGTTCTGGGGCTACTGAGGGAGTCCTGGATTAGGGGGTCTCCGGACAGCTGGACTATATCCTTTGGCCGGACTATTGGACTATGAAGATACAAGATTGAAAACTTTGTCCCGTGACCGGATAGGACTCTCCTTGGCGTGGAAGGCAAGCCCTGCAATACGGATATGTAGATCTCCTCCCTTGTAACCGACTTTGTGTAACCCTAGCCCCCTCCGGTGTCTATATAAACCGAAGGGTTTAGTCCGTAGGACAACATACAATCATACCATAGGCTAGCTTCTAGGGTTTAGCCTCCACGATCTTGTGGTAGATGAACTCTTGTAATACACATATCATCAAGAACAATCAAGCAGGACATAGTGTACTACCTCCATTAAGAGGGCCCGAACCTAGGTAAACATCGTGTCCCCTGCCTCCTGTTACCATCCGCCTTAGACGCACAGTTCGGGACCCCCTACCTAAGATCCGCCGGTTTTGACACCGACAGTGGGACAGCCACAGGCGTACCCTGCCTACTGGAACGGTCATCACTTGGCCAGATTTCCAAGCTGCCTTCCGTGCCCGCTTCATTCCTCAGGGAATCATGAACAGTAAGAAGCGAGATTTCCGCAACCTCACCCAAGGCAATAAAGACTGTAGATGCTTATCAGCAGGAATTTCTGGACTTGGCACGTTATGCTGAAGAAGACATTTCGACTGATGCTCGTAAGCAAGAGAAGTTTCGTGATGGACTTCACCCTGATATCAAGCTAGCACTGCTCATTCACAACTTTGCCGACTTTTTCACATTGGTGAACAAGGCTATTCAGGTTGAGACTGGTCTTCAGGAACACCAGGGATCCCTTAGGCGCAGCCGTGATGCTCGCTCATCTTCGGGCCCGTCAGCGCAGAAGCGTCGGATATGGATCCCCCACAGCATGTACCGCCCAACTACACCGGCACCAAGACAGTCTTATGCTGCACCTCGTCTTTCCCCTCCACCGCAGAGGCAGCCCCTTCGGGCTGTACCACCCCAAGCTTCTGCTCACAATCCCAATGATGTTCTATGCTTCAAGTATGGCCTTCTGGGTCACCGCTCTAGGAACTGTCCTCAGAATCAGAATCAACTGGCTCTTCTTGCTGCCGGTCATGGTAACAATCAACCCCGCAACAACAATGCCCGACCTTATGGTCATGGGCAGGCTAACAACATTGATCTGAATGAAGCTCAAGACCAGCCTGCCACTGTGATCGGTAGTCTTCTCGTTAATTTAGTACCGGCTTCTGTTTTATTCGATTCAGGAGCATCGCATTCATTTACGTCAGAAAAGTTTTCATACACACGCGACATTCGATGCGAGCCCATGAACACTCCGATAGTGGTACGCACCCCTACGGGCCGATGTCAAACTACCATGATTGGTTGCAACGTTTCCGTGGAGATTGAAGGGTTGGAATTCCTTGTTTCTCCCATTATTCTGGAGTCTTCCATTATTGACCTCATTCTGGGAATGGAATGGTTGAAAGAACATACTGCTTCTATCGTTTGCGCCACCAAGGTCGTTCACCTCCTACATCCTTCCGATAAGATAGTAAGCTACCATGCTCAACTTGTTCAAAACACTGAAGCACGACTTTATGTATTGAATGCGTTGAACACAACACCTCTTGAGGGAATTGAAACTATTCCAGTTGTTCGCGACTTCCTAGACGTCTTTCCAGAAGAACTTCCAGGAATACCTCTTGCCCGGGCTGTCGAGTTCGTCATCGACTTGAAACTAGGCACCATTCCTATCGCCAAACGACCCTACAAGATGCCACCTCACGAACTCCTTGAACTTAAGGAGGAAATCGATAAATCTCTTTGCAATGGATTCCTTCGTCCAAGTTCCTCAGCTTGGGGAGCACCTTCTCTCTTTGTAAAGAAGAAGGATGGAACAAATCGTTTGGTCCAAGACTATCGTCCTATCAACCAAGCTACAATTCAGAACAAATATCCCCTTCCTCGGATCAATCATCTGTATGATCAACTAGTTGGTTCATCGATATTCTCTAAAATCGACTTCAGATTGGGTTACCACCAGATCCGTGTTCGTGAAGAGGATATTCCAAAGACCGCATTCGTGACTCGTTACAGTTCTTACGAGTACACCGTCATGTCTTTTGGCTTGACCAATGCTCCAGTCACATTCTCCCGTCTGATGAACTACGTATTCATGGATTACCTCGACAAGTTTGTCATAGTCTATCAGGATGATATCCTGGTATATTCGAAGAACAAAGAAGAACATGTTGAACATCTTCGACTTGTTCTGGAGAAGCTTCGAGAACATCAACTTTATGCCAAGTATTCCAAGTGCGAATTTTGGTTACCAGAAGTCACCTGCCTTGGTCATGTCATCTCCAAGGACGATATTGCCATTGACCCAGAGCGCGTTCAAGATATTCTTGACTGGACCCCTCCGAAGACTGTCAAGCAAGAGAGAAGCTTTTTCGGACTAGCCAGCTATTGTCGCCGCTTTGTCGAGAACTTCTCCAAGTTCGCCAAGCCACTGACCAATCTGCTTCACAAAGGCGTTAAGTTCGATTTGACGGACAAATGTCAGGAAAGTTTCTAGGCACTCAAAGACAAGCTGGCATCTTCCCCAGTGCTTTCCCCCCTGATTCTCGCAAGGACTTCGTCATCTATTGAGACGCTTCATGTCAAGGATTAGGCTGTGTACTAATGCAAGAGCGCAGAGTGATTGCTTATGCCTCTCGTCAAGTGAATCCTCATGAAGAGAACTACCCAGTTCATGACCTCGAGCTTGTTGCGGTTATCTATGCACTGAAGCTATGGCGACAGTACCTTCTCGGTAATCGTCGCAAGATCTTCACTGATCATCAGAGTCTGAAATATTTGTTTACTCAGCCAGATCTAAACCTCCGTCAGCAGCGATGGATGGAAGCTATTGCTGACTACAACTACGGTATATCCTATACCCCTGGTAAGGCTAATGTAATGGCCGATGCCCTGAGCCGTAAGTCTTATTGCAATAACCACATGGTATACAAAGCTCAACTCCGCCTTTATGAAGAGCTACGCAAGCTGAACCTTCAACTAGTTCCAGAGGGTCCTCTGAATAACCTTGTCCTGGAACCAACTCTTCTCAAAGCAATTAAGTCTGCTCAAGCCAAAGATGCTCATGTTGATATGATGAAAAAGGATCTTGCCTTAGAGAAATCAAGAGATTTCTCACTTAGTGAAGACGGAACCTTGTACTTCAGAGATTGCATTGTGGTACCCCGATTCGAGCTTATGACAGAGAAGGTGATGAAAGAAGCGCATGCCACCCCTCTCTCTATTCATCTGGGAAGTACCAAGATGTACTTAGACATTCGTTAGAAGTATTGGTGGTCTAAGATGAAGCAAGACATTGCTCGATATATTGAAGAATGTGACGTCTGTCATCGCATCAAAGCAGAACATCAGAAACCGGCTAGACTTCTGCAACCTCTCCCTATTCCTGAATGGAAGTGGGATAAGATTCAGACGGACTTCGTCACTGGCCTTCCCAAGTCCCAAAAAGGTAACGATGCTATCTTTGTCGTCATCGACCAATTCTCGAAGGACGCTCACTTTTTGCCACTCAAGGAGACTATCACTGCTAGTCAATTAGAAAACTTGTATATTTCCTGAATTGTGTCACTCCACAGCATTCCGAAGGAGATCGGTTCAGACCGCTGCAGTATATTCACTTCAAAGTTCTGGGATAGTTTCCAAGAGGCAATGGGAACTCATAGTACCTGGAGCACTGCTTATCATCCCCAATCCCAAGGCCAAGTAGAGCGAGTCAATCAAATTTTTGAAGACATGCTTCGGGCTTGTGTTATTTCTTTCGGTAAGAAGTGGGAAGAATCTCTCCCTTATGTGGGGTACTCTTATCACAACAGCTATCAAACCAACTTGAAGATGGTGCCCTTCGAAGTGCTTTATGGACGTAAGTGCCGAACCCCTCTGAATTGGTCAGAAACTGGGGACCGGACGCTCATTGGTCCAGACATTATTCAACAAGCTGAAGAGCAGGTTCGCATTGTCCCGGATAATCTCAAGGCGGCCAGTCCTGCCAGAAGAGAAACTATGACCGGAAACACTGGGTTCAACTTATCAACCTCGTGAACAAGCTTATCTGCGTGTCACTCCTTTGAGAGGCACTCATCGGTTCGGAGTCAAGGGCAAGCTAGCTCCGCGCTACATTGGTCCCTTCCGCATCCTCATCCGTCGTGGAATGGTGGCTTATCAATTGGAGTTACCACCTCAGTTCCCTCACGTCCATGATGTCTTCCACGTGTCGCAACTTCGTCGATGCATCAATGATACGGAACATGAAGTGGATCCGGAACTAATTGAAGTGCAAGATGATCTCACATACAAGGAGCATCCGATCTGCATTCTTGAAGAAGATGAACGTCGAACACGCCAGAAGGTTACCAAGTTCCTCAAAGTGCAATGGTCAAATCATTCTAAAGATGAAGCCACTTGGGAATGCGAGGATAACCTCCGTGCTGAATACCCTGACCTGTTCCCTTCTACTTCTTAATTCTCGGGACGAGAATTTCTTTTAGAGGAGGAGAGTTGAAACACCCCAGTGTAATGATGCTACAGTAACCCCTGGGGTTAAGTTAACCTTTTTGCTAAACATGTGCCTGATCATTATTATCTCATGTTTCTTTCAACTTCCCCTTTTAATGCAAATTCAAATGCTAAGTGAAATTCAAAATTTCTCAAACATGAAAAAAAATGTTCATCATGTGCCAAAAATTCCACAACTAATATTGGTGGTGAACCAACATTTTTGCAAAGGATTTAAGTGGCCTAAACTACTTAAAACAGTGACCTAAGAAATAAATTAAATGCCCTTTTTAATTTATAAAATTGGCAACTATTCCAAAAGCATCCCACCCTTTTTGTGGCAGTGCACTTTAATTCTTTGAAATTGTTTTGGCCAGTGGCATAATTTTGCAAAGTCATTTTTGGCTAAAAAGAAAATGCAAAAGCTGCTGAAAATAAAAAAAGAAGAAGAAAAAGGAAAGGCGGGGGAGAGAGAGACAGAGAGAGAAGTGCCCCTGCCCCCTGGGGACAAGCCCACCTGGGCCGGCCCAACTCCCCCTCACCCAGGCCGGCCCACCTACCTCTCCCCTGTGCCCCCTCCCCCCTGTTTGTCCGACCGGGCGCACCCGCCCGTCGACGCCGGACCACCTCGCCGGCTCCGGTGAGGGGATAAGGCCGCCCCGACGCCTCGGCCTCCACCCATCTCTCCCAGTTGCCCCCCTCTCGCTCGCCTTTGCGCCTCCCCTCCCCCAGATCCACCTCTCCCCTCTCCTCTCGCTCGATCCCGAGCGCGCCCGCCGTCGTCCTCCATCGTCGCTGCGGCCACCGGCGGCCCCGAGGCCACCGGCCCTGTCCGTCCGCTCCGCCGTCCTCATCCACATCGCCTGGGGTCCTCCGTTGGAGCCGAGGGCCCCTGCAGCTGCCGATCATCGTCGCCCCCTTTCGCCTCTTTCTCCGACGCTCGCCGGCGACCTCGAGCACCCCTGCTGCTCCTAAGCCGTCAAGCGCTTTTCTTAGCCGCATGGTGAGCTCCGCTTCTCCGCCCTCCTCTTCCTGCTCGCCCTCGGGCCCGTGCGCGAACGCTACCGTGGCCGTGCTCCGCCGTCCGCCATTGCTGCCGCGCACGAGCTCCCAAGCTCCTCCTGCCCCGTCTGGTACCCGTAGCGCGCTCCTAGAGGTCTGCTGCTACCGCACGCTTGCACTTTTCCAAAATTCCGACCGCCGCGGTACCTCATCGTCCGGCCATCTCCGGTCGTTTCCAAGGCCCCGCGCTACCTCGTTTGGATGCGGCGTTCGACGCTCGTTCGATAGAGCCCCAGAACATGCGAAACCGAGCCCCATAGCGCGATTTCGACGCTCTCCGGCGAACTCGCCGCCGCGGGAGGCTCGCCGGAGCTCCTCCGGCACTGGCCCTGACCTGGCATGGCATGGGGCCCGCCCAGTGCCGCTGACAGTGGGCCCCTGCGCCTCTGTTTGACCACACTGACCACGGTCAACGCGGGGTACTATTCCCTAGCCACTGACTAATGGGGCCCACACCCCTAATTAGGTTAGTCAAACGTTTTTTAAATAAAATAATTAGTTAACCTAATCAGTCACTGACATGTGGGGCCCTACTGCTAATTAACTCTGTCTAATTAAAAATAACCCACTGTTAGCCCTTTGTGTATGACATGTGGGACCCACTGGTCAGTTTGACCTGGTTAGCCGTCCTGTTGACTGCTGATGTCATGGTGATATCATGCTGACGTCATATTTCTTTTCTGTTAAGTTAATTAATTCCAGAAAATGTTTAAAACTTTAAAAATTCATATAAATTAGACCGTAACTCCGATGAAAATGTTTTCTATATGAAAGTTGCTTAGAAAAATCCCACAAATCCGAATGCACAGCCCGTTCACCTCTCACATGCCCCTAGCATGCTGAACATGGAACCGTCCCCTCTCTTTCATCTGTCCGGAATTCGTCTAACGTCGAGGATTCATCCTCAGATGTTTATCCCCTCTGTCTGCAACGTGTAGTACTATGTTAGGACAACCCTAGCTCTGCCTGTCGTCATGTAATGCTTAGTGATGCATCTGTTTGCTCTCTATTTACTGTTTCTCCCCCCTCTTCTCTCCGGTAGACCCCGAGACCGATGCCGCCCCTGTGATCGACTACGTCAACGACACTTCTTATTTTCAGCAGAGCTTCCAGGCAAGCAAACCCCCTTGAGCTTTTCGATATCGCCCATTTCTTTCCCTATCATGCTTGCATTAGAACTGCTACTGCTTTATGTATGATCCTACTCTGATGCATAGCCTGTTTTTGTTACCTGCTTTCATACCTTATCTGCTTATCCTAAACTGCTTAGTATAGGTTGGTTAGAGATCCATCTGTGACCCCCACCTTGTCCCAGTTGCCCCGCTTTATGTTCGATGACTCGATCAACATGATCGACATCCAGGCCACGACACCGCACATCACTTTCCTGTTTTGTTGCTCGACTCTGTAGAGTTACCATCGAGTGCCGAGGGTGGAACCTCATACATCACTCCTGATGAGATCTTTGTTTTGTATCTATCCGGTCGTGGTCATCGAGGGTGATTTCCTCCTTAACCACTTCCGTTACGGCTCTGTCGTGCAACCCCTCAAGTGTGAACCTCGAGGGTGGATCCTCTTACGTTCACCTTGATGATAACATCGAGTGGAATTCACTGGGGGTGATTCCTCG
Source organism: Triticum urartu (assembly GCF_056163025.1). Taxonomy (NCBI): domain Eukaryota; kingdom Viridiplantae; phylum Streptophyta; class Magnoliopsida; order Poales; family Poaceae; genus Triticum; species Triticum urartu. The sequence goes on along the minus strand of NC_141879.1, from coordinate 336,712,359 downwards.
GGTTTTCCCCTTGGTGTTAGACACACAGTTACTATGGTTACTATGACTTTACACTGAATCATGTTACTAAAGATGGGTCGGCCCTGAGGGGTACTCGCGCGAGCTTAATAGCAAGTGATGTGGAGTCGGGTTGACCTAGAAGGTGCCTGCGAGATACTTACGAGGCGTGGCCGGGCATTCTTAGCCCTTGCCGCAAGTACTCGAGACGGGGCGACGGGGTCACATCTTTCGTGAGTCTCTTCTTGTTACCGCGCGTTCCTAATCCACTATGATTTGGATATTTCATACGAGGGGCCTCTGGCCCGATAGCACTAACCACCACATGGGCATTGTATGGGCGTGACCCAGGAAAGTGTGTCCAACTAGATTTAATCGAGCGTGATGGGTAAGTTGGTGCACCCCTGCAGGGAAGAAAACATCTATCGATAGCCTGTCCTACGGTAACGGACACTTTGAGTTGTATCCCGATCGATACAACTAGAACTGGATACTTGTGATGAGAAATGGATAGTATGGCTCTGGGATTGCTTTCTCGCAGGGAGTCGAGAAAGGATCTCTGGCCAAGGTTGATAACATCACTACTACTTTACATTATGTTGATCTGTACTCTTCTATATGCTGCAAGATGCTTGAAGATGCTAGTCTTCGATAGACTAGGCTTTCCCCTTCTCTTCTGGCATTCTGCAGTTTAGTCCATAGATACAACCCATTCGTTTGATACAGATGCATACTTACTTTAGATCTGATGTAAGTCTTGCAAGTACTTCGGATGAGTACTCGCGACTGCTTTGCTACCTCTTTTCCCCCATACCCGATTGTTGCGACCAGATGACTGATCCCAGGAGCCAGACGACACCACTGAAGACTACTGCTACCCCGAGGGTGCCTACTACTACATGACGGCCACTGACGACTTTGAGTATTTAGGAGGCTCCCAGGCAGGAGGCCTTGCCTTTTCGATCGTTGTTGTTTTTGTGCTAGCCTTCTTAACGCAAACTTGTTTAACTTATGTCTGTACTTAGATATTGTTGCTTCCGCTGACTCTGTGTATTTGAGCTGATGTATTCGAGCCCTCGAGGCCCCTAGCTTGTAATATAAAGCTTGTATTATTTTAGTTTGTATCTAGAGTTGTGTTGTGATATCTTCTTGTGAGTCCTTGATCTTGATCGTACACATTTGCGTGCATGATTAGTGTACGATTGAATCGAGGGCGTCACACCTACCGCGCGGGAAAAGCCCTGCCCTTGACTTCTAAATATAATTTTGTATCCATGGATTGTGCCATGGAGCAAAGCCTCAAGAAAATGACGATACACATGTATACAACACGCTTGTCGCGTTCGCGTTGCACCCCAGACGGTCGGTCGGTCTGGCACACTGCTCTTCGAATGGAACGCGGATCATATTGCGTTTGCACACACATGTGGGATGCAATTGAGAACTGACCATAGGCACACTCCCCTGTCCCGACAAGTCGGCCAAGTTAATAGAAGAGAGAGAGATGAGCGATAGTACTGGAGCAGTGTTGTAAACACGTCGGTGCCTGGACAATCCCTGCACGACACGGGAGATCAGTTCATCCATGCATGTGACCGGACTCCAGCAGATAGCTAGATTTGCTATCGTCTACATATCATGCATGTTGTGTTGTACAGGGTTGTAGTTCTAATGAGAAATCAAAAAAAGGTTTCTTGTCATCTTGCAATATTAGGTGTCTTGTGCTTTGGATAACTTCGAGGGTTAAACAGTGACAACTTCGTTCCCCCAAGGCGCTGGTCATTGGGGGCACATGCACGAAGACTACTCGACTGCCATCTAGGTCAAGCCGTCCATGCTAATTAGGACATCTATTGATTTACCCCTTTTCTACGAGTTTTTCTTTAAGTTGAGCTTTGATGCTCATCTAGTTTGTCTGTCGGGATTCATGCTGTCTCCTTAGGGCAGTGAGGTTATGGTTTCTTGTCATTTGGCATTTTTTTCATATTATATGTTAATTCGGTGCTTTAGATCAAAATGACGACAACTGCGTCTCCGGGGCACGTGCATGAAGACTTCTCGATAGTCATTGACGAGATCAAGCCGGCTCCGGTAGATAAAATGAAACAACTCCACTATATAGGCAGGAGCCTCCGCACTTGCTTGCTAGTGTTGCTCTCTTCACACTCTCTCATCCTCTCTAGATCTAAACATAACATCGGTGGCCACACTCTCTTTGCTCACTGCTGCTCACCACTTGTCATAGATCCAACCGGATCCCCTCCGCCAGGGAAGGTGAGAAGATGCAATGTTCACGGGGTCGACGGATCTTACCTACTACTGGCGCGTCTCGATCAGCGTGCCTTGCCATTCTCTTCCATGCAGCGCCGGCTAGGGAGGGCCTCCGACCCCTTCTTCCTTGCCGCCATAGTGTAGGCACATTCGGCCTCCCGCCGCCCACCTAGCAACATCTCGGCGACCCTCAGGCATAACTTCCTTCGAAACCGGCCTTTCTCTACTGCCCCAGCTCCTGACGTCGCTGCATTCGTATCTTTTACTATTTCTCAGGCCCCACATAGATAGGATTGATCAGTTGTTCAAAAGCCACCTAAATTTTTACTGTTAAGAGGTAACACTACATCATGCAGTCAAATCTAGTACTACTAGGGAAGAAAGGGGGTGGCGGTGGGGGAGATTTGTTACCTGAATCTAGGACTTGGTCGAAAGAGGAAATAATGAGGGCGAAAAGTAGCAGAGACTGGCTATCCAACTGGTCTCTTGGTCTAATAGGGAAATAAAGGGAAACACAATACAAACTGAATATAAACCAATCTATTGGTTGAAAAAGGAAATAAAGTGGGGACTGGGGGACAAGTCAACAGAGTATGTCCAGCACTAGATTGTCTAGCCTCACACGGTATAAGGTGGCTATACCGAACAAATATGGGACCAACCCAGATATCATGTTCCGATGTTTCTTGCCCCGAGCCCCTCTTATGTAATGGCACTGGTAAAATGTAGCAGTCCCACTGTTGAAAGTAAGGACACGTTAAACCAATGTTGTTTTCAATGTAATGCCTCCAATAATATGAATCAATGGCACTGTTTTTCATGTCCTGCTAAATTTCCCATTATGATAAGTTTCTTCTTTTTGTTAGAAATGCAACTGTCCTCGTCTGCCTACTCTCCCGCGCCCAAATACCAACTCTTTAGCAACTGTTAATGTAATGTTGTTGGTAAAATGAATCAATGGCACCATTAAAGTAATGTCGTATTTAACGGTTGTCATAATTAATCCTAATGCCCACACTAATATCTAGCAATGCTGCTGCTTTAGAAATTGCTACTGTCCTTGTAGGATCGCCATTTAGATAAGGAACATGCTTCTTTTCATTTGATGTTTGTTTCATCACTTGTTAGTCACCCTCCTTTCCACCTTTTTGTGCAAATAGAGATATACACTTCACGCTTGATCTTAGTTGAACTGCGCAAAATGATATCTAAATTATAGTTGAACATTCCACGAGCTTCATGACCAACCTTGATGTTGCTAAATTTTATTGCAACTAATGAAGAAGAAGCTGCTAGCTCATGGGACCAAGTACTTGCTATGTGCGTGATGCAAACATTGCTTCATTTTAGGTGAACTACACAAAAAGGTCCCATGAATTGAATCATCCATGTTGGTGATTGGTGTCATCCCTTCTACGATGGCGTTGACTGCAGATATTGTTCCCATCATGAGTTATGTTCCTTTTTGATCTTACTGTTTGCCAAAGATCTTGCATGTTGAGTCTGCTCTTGTGCTACTATTTTGACACTGCCATGATATAGCAGTAATGTTATTATTTTGCACCTTAATCTAGTGGCACTATTAATTTGAGGCAATGTTTTGGCACGGCTAGTGCCACTGACTTTTTATATATATCAAAAGAGGGGATTTCCTCTGATTTCATTAAAGAAACCCAACCATAAAGAACCATTACCCAACAACATCTCAGCGTAAAACGGGTAGTTATGCAACTACTACTAGAACAGACTAAGTACTAGCAGGAGACAAGTTCGCCACATAAGCTAGGCAGGTAGGGGGGCACAGCACCCTCTCGGTGATGTTTGGATTACAACCCAAATGCTACCACAAAAACATCAGGGGGGGAGATAGGGACTGAAAGAGCCAGCTTCAGCATCCCAGTCTAAGCACCCCTGGCCTCCATCCTTGCAACACACAGTACACCTTGCTTATCACATGCTCGACCCTAGTGCCACTTATAAAATTAAGTAATAATAAAGTTAAAATAGAGCGAGTGTCCTCTCTATCATTTCATTTCCAATGTAGATAAAGAAAGTGCTTCTCTTTGTTAGTATATGTTTCATCAACTAGTCCCATTGTTAATGTTTAAGTGTTTCTGCAAACTGGGATGCTTAATTTTAGTTGATCTGCACAAAAATAGCGATTTGAATGTCTCAAGGCCCATCCTTGTACTACTGTTGTACACTGATATTCATCATTGGCAGAAGGTGTATCGGGGAGAATTGGGTTGATTTCCAGTATGAGGCCTATCGTATGAGGTGTCATAGGGCCCATCTCTCCCTGGTAGCATGGCATACTGTGATACTATCGTAATATTTTCCCATTAATAAAATGAAGTTTCTTCTATTTATTAGTGTATGTTTCATCAACTAGTGCCACCATAATGTAATCACGCTTTTTCATTATCTGTGCAAACAGGGTTATTCAGCTGCATTTTGGTGGAACTGCACAAATGTACGGATGGAGCCGGGATATATGTAGAGTGCGAGGTGCCAATTAAAAATTACCGACACCAAACCAAGCTCCATCTAAGCATTGGCATCCAACACCAGTGGGATGGGTGGCGTTCTCTATGGATGGATCTTTCTCAGCGGCAAATCCTCTAATCAAATACTAGGAGCTTATATTGGCACTTTTCTAGGGAGTACTCTTTTCTGAAAGAAGCACCAATCTATTTTTCTTTATTTGTACACAATGTTACAACTTTGTTTTTGGTCCAGAGCTATTTTAGGGAGATCGGTGTTGTACTCGGAGACTGATTGTAAGCATGAGCAGATGGAAGATTAGGTTAGTGTGAAGCTTACCTTAAACCCTACCGCCGCTGTTGAAACGAGGCGAGTGGCGAGGGAACTGTGGAGAACGTCGGGGAAGCGACATCGTGCCATCCGACCTCCTCTTGTGATGGGAGAACGAATACTCATGTGGCTCCGACTAGCACTGCACCCTCACGAACGACACACCGTACTCGATCGATTCGTTATCCTCTGGATTCTCGACCTTTGACCTGTACGCCCACCACCTCCGCCTGAATTTTGCCTCGGGCGAATGTATCTGCTCCATCACCCAGAGGACATACTCGATGAACTCAAAGGACTGCAGCGTGACTACTGCCGAGGAGTACATCGCCGCGTCTCACTCTTTTGCATACATTGCCAAATGGCCCTCACCATCCTCGAAATCTCCCACCCACTGTCAAGCCAAGTAACGATATCCTTCAACATGGCTAACTTCGCCTAGTCGCCGCCGGTGATCTGCCTGATTCGCTGCTGCATCCTCTCCATAGATGTCCTTCTGAGAGGTCTGGTGCTAGCTTTGGAAGATGGGAGGAGAAACGGTGGTCTTGCAATGGAGAAGAGGGAGAGGTGAGATGGTGATTTTGCAATGGAGAAGATGGAGAGGAGTGGGGGTGGTTTTGCAATGGAGAAGAGGGAGATGCGAGACAGTGCTTTTGGAATGGAGATGATGGAGAGGAGAGGGGTGGTTTTGCAATGGAGAAGAGGGAGAGGAGCGTGCGACAACGATTTAGGATTGGACGAGAGGGCCAACGCGCTGTGACTAGATCAAAATCAAAATCAATTTACCCTTCAATTAAGAAAGCGACCCCACATTAAGTAGTCTCTGTTGTATTCTGGGTCATATTTGACCATGATTTTCACAAATGAAATGTATGTTATACGTTGCAAAAAATATATAATTTGAAAGTACATTCAGATACAAACCAAGCCATATATTTTTTATGACATGCATTCGCATTTTGCTTGTCAAAAACAGTACGTGGTCAAACTTTGACCCAAAATACGCAAAACAAAAAATACTTCCAAGACCAGCACTCCTCCTCTCATCTTAAACCAGTGTCGCTCCTCTCCTCTTCCATTTCAAAACCACCGCCGCTCCCCTCCTATTCCAATCCAAAACCAGTGCCACTCCTCTCCTCTTCCATTTCAAAACCACTGCTGCTCCTCTCTTGGTCCAATCCAAAACCAGCGCCGCTCCTCTCTTGGTCCAATCCAAAACCAGCGCCGCTCCTCTCCGCTTCCATTTCAAAACTACCGCCGCTCCTCTCCCATTATAATCCAAAACCAGTGCCGCTCCTCTCCTCTTCCATTCAGAAACCACCGCCAGCGAGTGAAGGTGCTGTGGAGAAGTAGATTGATGTAGGAGTACAACTGATACATGTGGCTCACAGGCAGCGACCCTGTGAAGCTAGCTAGGATGTTGGAGATACAGTCTTGGTTTGACAACCCAGAGCAATTAGAGGAAATGACCAAAGCAATTGCCAAATATCTGGAAAAGAGCGAAAAGGAGGTGATACACTGGGATGGAGTCGTGGGGGAGTACATAGAGCTACTCCTCTGGGCCATGGAGCAAACAGATTCACCGGATCAGATCATGAGGCTGCCGTGGTGGGAGCATCGATCCAAGATTGAGCATCCACCCGAGATTGAAGGATCAAGAATCTACACGGTGCCATTTGTGAGGGTGCCATGGCAGAGTGAGCCGGTGGAGTCTTTGTCGACCGAACCCAACTGTAGGAGGAGAAAAACAATTGGCGCGACGACGCTTCCGCGCCATCCTCTCCCTCACTGTTCACCTCGTTCCATGGGGCGGCTGTCTGCCGCCGAGGAATAGGAGGGACTCCCCCCCCCAAATAGTCTGAGGAGGAGCTTAGGGTTGTCAGTATTTGCAGGTTGTGAATTGTGTTTTGTGTTTCAGATTTGAGAGTACTTTCAGATATGAATCTCTTTTGAATTTCAGATTTGCAGTATTGAGCATATGAAGTATTTTATGAATTTTGGAGATCAATTTTTAGCACTTAAAAAAATGTAGTTTCATATAAAAGTGCAGACAATGTGATTCTCAGAGAAGAAACTGCAAGTTTCAGTTTCAGATAAGAAACTGCATGTTTCTGAGGCAGAGCATTTATATTAACACGCCATTTTCAAACAGGGATAACATCATGTTGGAAGTTTTATTCATGGTCGAAAATGGAACTACCAGCCAGTTAACATCATGCTGATCAACATTCATGCATAGCACAACTTCATATGATGCACAGTCAAAAAGATATGCTATTCTCAAAATGCCCACACAATGTTGAGTGTGTTGGAGGTGGTGTGCATAGATGACAATGGGCAGCCACATGTCAGAGGGAGAGGCAAAATTTTGTGGATATTTTCACTGCATCAGCAGGAATCGAACACGACCGAAGCAACGGTTGGGGATTGGAACTTGGCCATTGGGCTACTCCAGTACTCTCGCTCGAAATTAGGCACAACATCTATGACTACTGTAGCACATATATGGCCCGACCAGGTCCATCGTCATACGAAAGCAAGTGCCTCATTGAAAAAATGGGCCCTCCTAATTCTATACTGAAGTTGGGGGCACGGGTTTGTCAACGTAGTTACTAAAGGAGATAAATTTGCAACGAAGCTAGTCATCGGGGAGCTGGCATGTATCATTTATTACCAGTGGGCCAACAAGTATTAGCTGGGTTATGGGCTGCCCAGTCTAGGCTTTCTTTTTCAACATGTGCAGCCCACGACATGCCGGTTTGTATTTGTTTGAGGGTCGTCATTTATCGACCGGCCTATGGTCCTCCCATCCTAGGTTTTATTTTTTCTTAGACATCCGCGGCCCAACTTATGTATTTTTTTTGAATAAAACGCAGAGGTCTGTTCTATTTTTGTACATAAAAATAGGAACGCCAGGTCCAACTTATCTTTCCCTTCTAACTATATTATATATATTTATATTATTTTATATGTTATTGCCATCATATATTTAACAGATACTTAGATATATAAGAAAAAATATCCCATGTATTATGAACTTATAAAAGTAAGTGTTTAACTATAAAATCCTGGGGTTTTTTACTTAAGGTCAACGAAAATACAGGTGATTGTGTACAAAAGCTTGGTAAGATTTGAGGACCAATGTAAATAAAGCACTTATTATTTAAATATATTTATAACAAAATGCTCAGCCCTTGTTTATTTTTTGATAACATTGTTGCGCTTAGCACAACATTATAATTAGAACCAGCCCAACAAAATCGTGTATTTTGAGAAAGTGCAAATGGGTTGTAATTTTTTAGGAAAAAATAAATGGGCCGCATGGATGCTACATTATTTGTTCACCTAGGTCAGCAAATCCATGTATTTCTAGAAAGTGCAAATGGGCTGTAGTTTTTTAGAAAAAAATAGGCCGCATGGACGCTACATTATTTGTTCACCGAGGCTAGCAAATTCGTTTATTTCTAGAAAGTGCAAATGGGTTGTAGTTTTTTAGAAAAAATTAATGGGCCATATGCACGCTACATTATTTGTTCACCCATCGGAGCGAATGGACTGTAAATTATAGAAAAATGGGTTGAATATGCGCGACATTTTTGGAGGCTGGAATGTGGGCCAATAGGTCGAAGCCAACGCAAGGCATTGTCAACTTAGTCAACCAATGATTTTGACATCGATAGCCGTTGGATTTACATCCAACGGTCGGCCTTCATCTTCAATCTCTCTTCTTCTTCCTCCAGCGCCGCCGGGCCCACCTGCTCCCGCCGCCGGCTACTAGCAGCTCTGCTTAGCATGCTTCACTGTGAAGCGCTAGCCCACCGCTGACCAAGCCATCCCTCCACCCCTCCACACCTCCTGCTATTATTCGCTGACTACAGAACCACGTTGCACCAGAACCAGTTAACCCTCGTACATCTCCCCGTCTGCGACTCCACTACCGCGTCTTCCCATCACCGTCTCTTTGTCATCCGGGGCCTCGCGGTCCTCCACCACCTTGGTGTGCTCGGCACGGCGTGGTCAACGTGGTAAACAAATGAGAGTTATTGGAAGAGGACTGTACATGGAGAGGCTGACAGTGGGGACGCACCAGGTCCATGGATGCACGCATGTAACCGCCTCCTTATTACGCGAAAATAAAATTATTCCTCTCCCTGAAAGCTGTGAGCCACCACGTATATCTTCGCAACTAAGGAAGTTCCTCCTTATGCCTGCTCCTGACAGCTGGGACCCACCAACAACATCTTTGCATGCAAGGAAGTGGCTCCTTATAACGGGCAAAAATAAATATGATTCCACCCCTGACCGTTAGGACCCGCCAACTATATATTCGCACACAAGGAAGTGCCTCCTTGTCCTCCTTGACAGCTGGGACCCACCCAATCGAAGCGTACGTAGCATTGTCGGTGTACATACATGTCGATCGGTCTATCTGCCACGATGAACCGTGGCCAAGTAAGGAGCGGTAGCAGTTCAGGCAGTCCAGTCAAAACCGTGCACATGTACGTACAACCAGATGCCAAAAAATACGGCCATGTACGTACATACAGGTGGGGTCTTGAATGCATACTCATGCATATGTACGGCCAGGGCTCGTGTGCATGGAGAGGCAACAGACGGCAGCAACAGCGTCCTGTTCATCGGGCAGCGAACCGGCTGGGTTAGAACGGAGAAATAGTGTCCTGTTCATCGGGAGGCAACGGAATGCGTCGTGTTCATTAGGAGGCAACGAAATATGTCATGTTCATCGGGAGCCAACTAGCTTGAACAGAATAGCTGAAACGAGGTCTGGCGTACCGCAAAACGGAGGAAATGGGCCTTCTGTTCGAGCGCGTACGGTCGAAACGGGGTCCCGTTCATCGGGAAGTGTCTGGCGTACCGCAAAACGGAGGAAACGGACTTCTGTTCGAGTGCCTACGGTCGAAACGGGGTCCTGTTGATTGGGAGGGGTGTGGCGTACCGCAAAACGGAGGAAAAACGGACTTCTATTGGAGCGCCTACGGTCGAAACAGGGTCCTGTTCATCCATCGTCTACTGCCTCGCTCCAGCCTCCACGGGCTACTATTCATCCACCGTCAACCTTCTCCATCCTCCACAGGCTACTATTCATCCAGCCTCCACCAGCGACTGTTCATAGAGCCTCCACGGTGTCCTGTTCATCCACCCCAAGTGGCTGGGGTGCGGCGGCCTCCTTAGCGTCCTGGTCATCCAGCGGCAATGGCCTACTACCACGGGGTCTTATTCATCCAACCCCCACCGAGAACTGTTCATCCACAGCCAACCAACCGGCTCGACTCACCACGTCCCCACTCGTTCTACGTACCATGCGCACGGTAGCAACAGTCACTGTTCATCGAGAGGCCATCCAACACCAAATGGCTACGTCTCGCACGGGGGCTCGATCGGCTTCAGTAAGCAGCAACAGTGATCGATCGCTCGGGTTCAGTTAGCAGCAACAGCGAAGGAATCGCTCGGGTTCAGTCAGCAGCAAATGAATCGCTCGGGTTCAGTTAACAGCCAAGGGATCAATCGCTATGGTTCAGTAACATAACTAGTGTGATCACTCAGGTTCAGTTAGCCAACGCCTCGCACACAAGCATACACGAGAGAAACGCACAAACCTCAATGCATCGCTCGGCCCCGACCACCTAGTGTAACCGGGAACTCCCCGATATTTTCCTCGCCCTCGCTTCTACCACGATTTTTCCCATCATGGACGGCCCAAACAATGTCATGGAGCTACGTCGGATCATGTAGTATCTTTCATTTTGAGAATTATTGGGTGGAGTTCGAGGGATTTTTGGACTGCGTTTCTGGTTCTTGGAGTTCTATCTCAAGGAAGTCCCACATATTTGTTGTTATTGCTGATAAATTTAAATATTTGAGACATGCCCTCAAGAGGTGGCACATGAATATCTCTAAGATGAAATGTCTCATTGCTAAATGTAACAGAGTGATTTCTGTTCTAGACTATCTGGAAGAATTAAGACCCCTTTACAGGCATGAGTTCAACTTCAGAACCCTTGTTAAGTTGCATGTGGAGCATCTTTTGCACCTTTAGTTCTTATATTGAAAAAAGAGATGTGTCATTAGATCTATTGAAGAAGGTGAGGAAAATACTAAATTCTTTCTTGCCATGGCCTGTCTGTGCAAGAAACCCTGGGTCTGTTGCCTAGACCGTGCAAAGGCCTAAGGAGTAACGTTGCGACATCCAAAACGAGATTGAGTTGAAGACATAGCTCTTTGAGAAATAATAGGGTGGATCAAGAAGACCAAGTCAAGACAAAGGAAGCAAGATACCAGCAAGGAAAAACCTCCCTTGCCGGGCAGGCAAGCCAGGCAAGGTCAAGGTTACCCCGAACAGAAGCCTCAAGACCGTCTAGGCAGGCCTGCTGGGCACGACAAAGGAAAACTACCCCGCCAAGACTCCACCGCTCCACCTCACAGCAACGCAAGTCATCAGTCGGTGCGATGTAAAGCCCCCAAGTGATCGAGTGGCTGTTATTTGGCACGTGGCAGCCACTTCCTGTCGAAATCACCTCCAGATGACACCCGTCCAGAGACGTGTCATGCAGGCAGGTGAGAAGGTGGCCAAACAGCCCGACAAGGCTTGCCGGGTAATACATCCATTTTGCATCATGCTTTTATATCGATATTTATCGCATTATGGACTATTATTTCACTTTATATCACAATACTTTTGGATATTCTCTCTTATTTTACAAGGTTTACACAAGGAGGGAGAATGCCGGCAGCTGGAATTCTGGTCTGGAAAAGGAGCAAATATTAGAGACCTATTCTGCGCAACTCCAAAAGTCCCGAAACTCCATGGAACGTCTTAAAAGAAATAAAGAAAATCCATGCCAAAGATGAAGGCCAGGGGGCGCCCCCCTAGGGCGCGCCCCCCTACCTCGTGGGCCCCCTGGTGGCTCTTCGATGCCCATCTTCTCCTATATGAGGTCTTTCGATGAGAAAAAAATAGGAGGCAACTTTTTGGGACGAGACTCCGCCGCCACGAGGCGGAACCTTGGCGGATCCAATCTAGAGCTCCGGTAGAGCTATTCTGCCGGGGATACTTCCCTCCCGGAGGGGGAAATCATCACCATCGTCATCACCAACGCTCCTCTCATCGGGAGAGGGCAATCTCCATCAACATCTTCACCAGCACCATCTCATCTCCAAACCCTAGTTCATCTCTTGTATCCAATTCTTGTCTCAAAGTCCGGTATTGGTGTTAGTAGGTTGCTAGTAGTGTTGATTACTCCTTGTAGTTGATGCTAGTTGGTTTAATTGGTGGAAGATCATATGTTCAGATCCTATATGCATATTATTACCCCTCTGATTATGAACATGAATATGCTTTGTGAGTAATTACGTTCATTCCTGAGGACAAGGGAGAAGTCTTGTTATGAGTAGTCAGGTGAATTTGGTATTCGTTTGATATTTTGATAAGATGTATGTTGTCTCGCCTCTAGTGGTGTTATGTGAATGTCGACTACATAACACTTCACCATTATTTGGGCCTAGAGGAAGGCACTGGGAAGTAATAAGTAGATGATGGGTTGCTAGAGTGACAGAAGCTTAAACCCTAGTTTATGCGTTGCTTCATAAGGGGCTGATTTGGATCCATATGTTTTATGCTATGGTTAGGTTTACCTTAATACTTTTGTTGTAGTTGCGGATGCTTGCAATAGAGGTTAATCATAAGTGGGATGCTTGTTCAAGTAAGAACAGCACCCAAGCACCGGTCCACCCACATATCAAATTATCAAAGTATCGAACATGAATCATATGAACGTGATGAAAACTAGCTTAACGATATTCCCATGTGTCCTCGGGAGCGCTTTTCCTATTATAAGAGTTTGTTCCGGCTTGTCCTTTGCTACAAAAAGATTGGGCCATCTTTCTGCACTTTATTTACTTTTGTTACTTGTTTCTCATTACAACCTATCTTATCACAAAACTATCTGTTACCACTTATTTTAGTACTTGCAGAGAATACCTTGCTGAAAACCGCTTATCATTTCCATCTGCTCCTCGTTGGGTTCGACACTCTTACTTATCGAAAGGACTACGATAGATCCCCTATACTTGTGGGTCATCAAGACTCTTTTCTGGCGCCGTTGCCGAGGAGTGTAGCGCCTTTGGTAGGTGGAATTTGGTAAGGAAAAATTTATATAGTGTGCTGAAATTTACTGTCACTTGTTACTATGGAAGGTAATTCTCTGAGGGGCTTGTTTAGGGTATCTTCACCCCGTCCAGTAGAGCAAAGAGTTGCTCCTCAACCTACTGAACCTATTGAAAATGAAATTCCTTATGAGTATCCTTCGGGTATGATAGAAAAACTGCTAGCTAATCCTTTTACAGGAGATGGAACAAAGCATCCTGATGAACACTTAATATATGTGGATGAAGTTTGTGGATTATTTAAGATTGCAGGTATACCCGATGATGTTGCTAAGAAGAAGGTCTTCCCTTTATCTTTGGAGGGAGACGCATTGATATGGTATAGGCTATGTGATGATATGAGATCGTGGGACTATAAAAGATTGAAGCTGGAATTTCATCAAAAGTATTACCCTATGCATCTTGTTCATCGTGGTCGCAATTATATATATAATTTTTGGCCTCGCAAAGGAGAAAGCATCGCTCAAGCTTGGGGGAGGCTTAAATCAATGTTATATTCATGCCCCAATCATGAGCTCTCAAGAGAAATAATTATGCAAAGTTTTTATGCTCGGCTTTCTGAAAACAATCGCACCATGCTCGATACTTGTTGTGCTGGCTCTTTTATGATGAAGAATATTGAATTCAGATGGAATTTATTGGATAGAATTAAACGCAACTCTGAAGATTGGGTCCTCGACGAAGGTAAGGAGTCAGGTATGACACCTAAGTTTGATTGTGTTAAATCTTTTATGGACACCGATATTTTCCTTAAGTTTAGCACTAAATATGGACTTAACTCTGAGATAGTAGCCTCTTTCTGTGAATCTTTTGCTACTTATGTTGATCTCCCTAAGGAGAAGTGGTTTAAATATCATCCTCCCATAGAAGTAAAAGTAGCTGCACCTATTAAAGTTGAAGAAAAGACTGTCACTGTTAGAATAAAGATCACCTATTATGTAGAACCTAATATTGCTATTGTTAAAGATCTCCCTACTACTTATGTTCCTACTTCTTATATTGAGAAACCACCTTTCCCTGTTAGAATAAAGGATCATGCTAAAGCTTCAACTGTTGTTCATAAAAGCAATATTAGAACTTATACACCTCCTGATCAAGTTAAAGTAGAACCTAATATTGCTATTGTTAAAGATCTCTTGTCTGATAATATTGATGGGCATGTTATTCAGTTCGAAGGTGAAACTACTAGAATTGCTAAACCTTGTGATAAGGATAAACATAGACCTATGGTAGGCGTGCCTGTTATTTCTGTTAAAATAGGAGATAATTGTTATCATGGCTTATGTGATATGGGTGCTAGTGCTAGTGTTATACCGCATGCTTTATATGAAGAAATTAAGAATGAAATTGCACCTATTGAGTTAGAAGATATTGATGTTACTATTAAACTTGCTAATAGAGATACTATTGCACAAATTGGAATTGTTAGAGATGTTGAAGTCTTGTGTGGGAAAACTAAATATCCTGCTGATTTTCTTGTTCTTACTTCTCCGCAGGATAGCTTTTGTCCGATTATATTTGGTAGACCCTTCTTAAATACTGTCAATGCTACCATAGACTGCACTAAGAATATTGTTACTGTTGGTTTGGATGATATGGTTCATGAGTTTATTTTCTCTAAATTTAGTAAACAACACCATGATAAAGAATTACCTAGTAAGGATGAAATTATTGGTCTTGCTTCTATTGCCGTACCTCCTAGTGATCCTTTAGAACATTATTTGCTAGACCATGAAAATGATATGTTCATGAAGGAAAGAAGGGAAATAGATGAAGTATTCTTTAAACAGGAACCTATTCTGCATCACAACTTGCCTGTTGAAATTTTAGGGGATCCTCCTCCACCCAAGGGTGATCCCGTGTTTGAGCTCAAACCCTTGCCTGATAATCTTAAATATGCTTATCTTGATGAAAAGAAGATATATCCTGTTATTATTAGTGCTAACCTTTCAGAGCATGAAGAAGAAAGATTATTGAAAACTCTAAAGAAGCACTGCGTTGCTATTGGATATACTCGTGATGATCTTAAGGGCATTAGTCCCACTCTATGTCAACATAAAATAAATTTGGAAGCAGATGCCAAACCAGTTCGTGATCCTCAACGACGTCTGAATCCTAAAATGAAAGAAGTGGTAAGAAAAGAAATACTCAAGCTTCTGGAGGCAGGTATAATTTATCCCGTTGCTGATAGTGAGTGGGTAAGTCCTGTCCATTGTGTCCCTAAGAAGGGAGGTATTACTGTTGTTCCTAATGATAAAGATGAATTGATTTCACAAAGAATTATCACAGGTTATAGGATGGTAATTGATTTCCGCAAATTAAATAAAGCTACCAAGAAAGATCATTGCCCCTTACCTTTTAGTGATCAAATGCTAGAAAGATTATGCAAACATACACATTACTGCTTTCTGGTTTCTCTCAAATACCTGTGTCGGCTAGAGATCAATCAAAGACTACTTTTACATGCCCTTTTGGTACTTTTTCTTATAGACGTATGCATTTTGGTTTATGTAATGCACCTGCTACCTTTCAAAGATGCATGATGGCTATATTCTCTGACTTTTGTGAAAAGATTTGTGAGGTTTTCATGGACGACTTTTCCGTCTATGGTTCCTCTTTTGATGATTGCTTGAGCAATCTTGATCGAGTTTTGCAGAGATGTGAAGAAACTAATCTTGTCTTGAATTGGGAATAGTGCTACTTTATGGTTAATGAAGGTATTGTCTTGGGGCACAAAGTTTCTGAAAGAGGTATTGAAGTTGATAAAGCCAAGGTTGATGCTATTGAAACGATGCCATGTCCTAAGGACATCAAAGGTATAAGAAGTTTCCTTGGTCACGATGGATTTTATAGGAGGTTCATTAAGGACTTCTCAAAAATTTCTCGGCCTCTCACTAATTTATTGCAAAAAGATATGCCATTTGTCTTTGATGATGATTATGTAGAAGCATTTGAAATACTTAAGAAAGCATTAGTCTCTACACCTATCACTACTAGGGAAAACCATATACACAGAATCTTAGCAGTAGCACGGCACAAAAAGAGACGGTACTGCTAATTAGTAGAAGCGCGGGTTGTAAACCCATGCTACTACTAAGTTGATAGCAGTAGCACGGGGTATAAACCCACGCTACTACTAAGTGTTCTCCACCGCGCCTGCCCGGACAAGCAGTAGTAGTAGCGCGCGATATAAACCCACGCTACAACTAACTTGATAGTAGTAGCGCGGTTTGTAAACCACGCGCTACTACTATGTGATCTTCATCGTGCCTCATGCGACATGCCGTAGTAGCAGCGTGGGCTATAAACCCAGCGCTACTACTATAGAACCACCGACGCATGATGCCAAATTCCCCTCCTGACCACTCCGCCCGCTCTTCCTCTCCTTTTTCCTAGGTCCCCGGCGCCGCCACCCAACGTCCCCACCAAGCACCACCCGTCCGCCACCGCTACCGCTTCCCTCTCCCTCTCCACCCGCGCGTGCGCCGCCTCCCCCAGCGCCCCGTCCCCCTCGCCGTCTCCTCCGGCAGACGGGGTCGGCCCCGCGGCGGCGACGCGGGGCGACGTGTACCTAGGGTGGCAGCTCGTGGCCGCGGCCGCGGCAGGCGCCCGCACGCGTGCGCTGGAGGAGGACGTCGAGAGGCGCTGCCTCCACAAGGAGAAGCGGAGGGCCCTGGCTAAGAAGATGACCCCAACACACACTCCCGCTCCCATCCTCTTCTCCCGGATGCAAGCAGCTGCAAGGAAGGGCGCGGCGGCAGCGGCAGCGGCGGCGTCCTTCCACTCCACCGCCGCGACGCTCTCAAAATCCACGGTGCGCCCACCCTGACTTTCCCCATCCATCTCTTTCTCCCTCTTTCTTGTTGCCTGATGACGAATCAATTCGATCCACGCATCCAGTTCAGTTCTCGCTCTCCAAATCCCATTAGGATTGCTATACTAGATAGGCTAGGAGAGCTGACTAGGCTGTAAAAGAGGAATATTTACTGCCCGAGATCATCAGCACAGTCAGCTTAGCAGGGTGATTAGTTTGCACGCTTAAGCAATGGAAGCTCTATTGTGCTGTGCATTTTTCAGGTCCACTGCACATTTGAGCTCTACCTCAATTTCATAATGAAATTCAAATTGGGGGTTCCTTTAATTTCACCCACAAAAAAATGAGTGCCTGGGGGCTTGCCAAATGCCAAGTACAGTAGGATATGCGTGTATTCAATAAAACTATTTGTGATGTGAGCTTGACCATGGTTCTGTAATTATTTTTGCGCAGCCTCGTATCCGGTTCAACGTCCGAGAAAAGCGCACAAACGCGAAGAATGCCCTTAAGAGCATGGACTAACATGACATAGTGTGTTTCCTTTCGCCTGTCGTCGCTGTCGGCAGAGAAAATTCGATGCCAAATCACACCTGATGGCTGATGTAGTGTCTGCACTAGGAAATGAAATTCTAAAGTGACGATTTGTTTATCTTGACTGTATGATTGCTGGACGTGACAACATTGTCTTGTTTGTATCCTGTGTGAGCAGAAGAAGAGGCACAACCAACTGAAGACCGTGCTATGCGGGCGGTGCAAGGTGTTGTCGCACGGAAGGTGTTTGACAAAATGACCAAGTAAGGTAAGAGTGGCTTTCATAGTTCTAGTACTACTTGGTGTTTTTGTTTCTCTCTGTAATGTACTAATGTGAGTCTAATGATTAAATGGGAGGCGAGACGACATCGTCGCTTTGACTCAAACGAACCGTCGGCTCGGCCGCCGCCTGCTGCGACGATCGACCTCCGTAGGTCATTTTCTAGGATTTGATAGGGTTAATGTGACACACTCCCCATAGGTCATTTTCTAGGATTTGATAGGGTTAAGGTGCTACTCTTATCAGGCATGTACTTTATTCTAACCAAATTTGATAGGGTTAATGTGACACAATACTCGTAGGTCATTTTCTAGGATTTGAAAATAACTACTAGTACTTGTGTGCAGGCTGCTAATAGTAGCATACTTGGTTCTAATCAAAATTTCTATTCAATTCAATCCGGAAAGCCACTCTGTTAGTAATACAGAACTAGCATTTATTTAGATTGAAAATATGCAATGTAATTTAATGTGGATTTTTGCCCAGTAATGTGTATTCCTTCTCTTTTTGGTTGCCGGAATTTAAAGTGGTTTTGGAATGTAATTTTCAGTAATGTGTCACTTCTAGTTTACCTGAATATTCTTGTATTCTTATCAGTTTTGTGCCCCATTCTAAAGAAGTTCAGTAAATGTGTACGTCCCATTCTGTAAATACAATATTTTACAAACCATTTAGATACAAAAACCTGATCTTTGTTTTCTTTTTCACAAGAAGCTATTTTTGGCTTACATGAAGGGATGCATGCTCTTCATCTTGCAGGTATGACTCATCCTCGCATTCTTACTCTACCTTTGTTTCCTTCGGCTTCTTGATTCTGAAATTTTAAGATAAATTGTAAGTACTCAGTATCATGTTCTTAAGCAAAGCTACTGTTTTTTTTTCTTGAATTACAGTGTTTTGTCTGACCTATGTATAGTGTCAATAAAATCGAAATTTCAAGATGGAGATACATTTTTTGGTGGCATCTTACATCACAGTCGTTGGTCGTAGGATTTTAGAAAAAACACTATATCAGGAATACAAGTGTTTATGAAACTACTATTGTTGGTTTAGCCAAACACCTCACAGTTTCCAAAACTATAGGTTTGTAGAAACCATAGTATTCTGATTGAGCTAAGCTAGCCGTGTATCTCCACCTGTGGGAGTCAAGGTGCATACACTCCTTGTCTTTTCCACTTTTTAGATTAGATTAAATAACCAGAATTTCCAATCAACTGTAAAAAAAATTAATTACCAATCTGCATGCACAAGACATATATCTTTCTCATCATTTTAAACAGTAACCATTGATACTCCAAGCATACATTTTCTGAGAATTCCTCCATATATGTAGGCTGGCAGCGGTGTTCGCCAATCACCACGGAGAAAGTAAAGATCTCGAGAGGATTCCGTTTGTTTGCTCTATGTATTGTCTTTCGAAGCGCAGGAAAAAACACAAAAATATTCTAGTTTATTTTACTACCTTTTGTAGTAAAAGAAAATGAAAATCACAAAAAAATGTTTGTTTCTCTGCCTTTTGTACTAATGGAGAGGGGAAGTCACAAAAAAATGTTTGATTTTAGGGTCGAGCAGTCAGTTGGTTTGTTGCTCACTCAGAAATGATTTTGGTTTTGGGGGGTTCGATGTGTACATTGTGCATCAGCATACACTGCTAGCTGCCCATGGAGATCAGCACTAAAGAATAAACAAATCCTTGTAATTCTTTCATCTAGGATGTTATGCCGTCTCGAAACTGTCAACCTGACTCATAGAATGATCTTTTTATTTAGGATTCATGGTTATTTTTTCTTTTTCTTGTTATTATGCATTACTATGAGTTCATTGTATTAAGACTCCTTACAACTTTAGGCACCTGAGCTATTTACAGCAGGAGGGGACCCAGCTTCTTCACGGCTCGCGGCAATGTCTCCCATTGATTCATTCGTGCAACAAGGAGGGTACCCACCCTTCTTCACGTCTCATGCAACAAGTAAGGACCAGCCTCTGGCTATTACTATTTATTCGTGTGCATGTGCTAAAAAGTAAGAAAATACCCTACTGGATTTGGACGCTGACGAGCACTAACAAGTTTTCACTTTCCCGACGTGGCCACAGGGGTGATCGACGCGGACTACCGCTGCCTGGTGGGCGTCGTGCTCTTCAACCACTCAGACGTGGACTACGCCATGAAGCCCGGTGACTGCGTCGCACAGATGATTGTCCAGGAGATCATGACGCCGGAGGTCGCCGAGGTGGAGGACCTCGATACCATCGTTTGGGGCGAGCGAGGATTGGGGTCCACCAGCATCTGAACTCCGAGCCTTGGTAGATACATCTAGAGAAGTGGTATCTTTAGGCTACTGGTGGAACACTAGGAAAGGTACCCACCTTTGGTTGTGTGCATTTACAATTAAATGGAATCACGTGATCTCTTGCAATTGAGATGTTCAATGTTGCATCCATGAATGGTGCGATTGTTAAGATGGTCCTGTGACCTTAATTTATTTTGCACTGGACGTGTCTCTGATCTTCATCCATGAATGCTGCATCTAATTTTTATTTTTTTTAATTCTTAATTTGTTAGTAGTAGCATGGGGGAAAAATGTGTGCTTCTAGTATTTAAGATACTAGTAGTGTGTGGTGTAATAGATGCGCTACTACTATGTTATTAGTAGCGCGGGCTTCAAATAGTAGTAGCGTGGGTGGCATCCGCACTACTACTAACTTTTTAGTAGTAGCGCGGGTTGCACCCACGC
The DNA here is from genome assembly GCF_056163025.1 of Triticum urartu. NCBI lineage: Eukaryota > Viridiplantae > Streptophyta > Magnoliopsida > Poales > Poaceae > Triticum > Triticum urartu. Next base: position 336,691,733 of record NC_141879.1, on the reverse strand, counting down.
TACTACTAATTTTAGTTGTAGCGTGATACTAGTAGCGCGGGTACCCGCGCTACTAGTAACCAATTTACCCGCGCTGCTATTAGCCTTTTCCCTAGTAGTGTAATGTTTAGCCACCTGATTGGAACATACCCTTTGAAATTATGTGTGATGCTAGTGATTATGCTGTAGGTGCTTTTCTAGGGCAAAGAGTTGATAAGAAATTAAATGTTATTCATTATGCTAGTAAGACTCTAGACAATTCTCAAAGAAATTATGCTACTACTAAAAAAGAACTCTTAGCAGTTGTATTTGCTTGTGATAAGTTCAGATCATATATTGTTGATTCTAAAGTAACTATTCAAACTGATCATGCTGTTATTAAATATCTTATGGAAAAGAAAGATGCTAAACCTAGACTTATTAGATGGGTTCTCTTACTACAAGAATTTGATTTGCATATTGTTGATAGAAAGGGAGCTGAGAACCCCGTTGCAGACAACCTGTCCAGGTTAGAAAATATTCTTGATGACCCACTACCTATTAATGGTAACTTTCCTCATGAACAATTAAATGTTATAAGTACTTCTCGTAGTACTCCATGGTATGCTGATTATGCTAATTATATTGTTGCTAAGTTTATACCACCTAGCTTCACATACCAACAAAAGAAAAAGTTTTTCTATGATTTAAGACATTACTTTTGGGATGACCCACTTCTTTATAAAGAAGGGGTAGATGGTGTTATTAGACATTGTGTACCTGAGCATGAACAGGAACAGATCCAACGCAAGTGTAATTCCGAGTCTTATGGAGGACACCACGCTGGAGATAGAACTGCACATAAGGTATTGCAATCTGGTTTTTATTGGCCTACTCTCTTCAAGGATGCTCGTAAGTTTGTCTTGTCTTGTGATGAATGTCAAAGAATTGGTAATATTAGTAGACGTCAAGAAATTCCTATGAATTATTCACTTGTTATTGAACCGTTTGATGTTTGGGGTTTAGATTATATGGGACCTTTTCCTGCCTCTAATGGATACACACATATTCTAGTTGCTGTTGATTACGTTACTAAGTGGGTAGAAACTATTCCAACTAGTAGTGCTGATCATAACACTTCTATTAAAATGCTTAAAGAAGTTATTTTCCCAAGGTTTGGAGTCCCTAGATATTTAATTACTGATGGTGGTTCACACTTTATTCATGGTGCTTTCCGTAAAATGCTTTCTAAATATGATGTTAATTATAGAATTGCATCTCCTTATCACCCACAGTCTAGTGGTCAAGTAGAGTTGAGCAATAGAGAGCTCAAATTAATTTTGCAAAAGACTGTTAATAGGTCTAGAAAGAATTGGTCTAAGAAACTTGATGATGCATTATGGGCTTATAGAACTGCATACAAAAATCCTATGGGTATGTCTCCGTATAAAATGGTTTATGGAAAAGCATGTCACTTACCTCTCGAACTAGAACATAAGGCATATTGGGCTATTAAAGAGCTCAACTATGATTTTAAACTTGCCGGTGAAAAGAGGTTATTTGATATTAGCTCACTTGATGAATGAAGAACCCAAGCTTATGAAAATGCCAAGTTGTTTAAAGAAAAAGTTAAAAGATGGCATGACAAAAGGATACAAAAGCGTGAGTTTAATGTAGGTGATTATGTATTGCTATACAACTCTCGTTTAAGATTTTTTGTAGGAAAACTTCTCTCTAAATGGGAAGGCCCCTATGTTATCGAAGAGGTCTATCGTTCCGGTGCCATAAAAATCAACAACATCGAAGGCACAAATCCGAAGGTGGTAAACGGTCAAAGAATTAAACATTATATCTCAGGTAATCCCATAAATGTTGAAACCAATATTATTGAAACCGTAACCCCGGAGGAATACATAAGGGACACTTTCCAGAACGTTTCAGACTCCGAAAAGGAATAGGTATGTGGTACGGTAAGTAAACCGACTCCAAAACAATTTTAAGGCAATATTTCTCCGTTTTAGAATATTTAGAAAAATAGAAAAATGAGTGGCAGTCCGGGAAGGACACGAGGGTGGTGGGCGCGCCCTACCCCCGTGGGTGCGCCCCCTACCTCGTGAGCACCTCGTGTGCCTTCCGGACTTCGTTTTCTTGCACACTACATATTTTGGTCGGTAAAAATTCACTATATATTCTCCCAAAAGTTTTGACTCCCGTATCACGCAAACCTCCTTTGTTTTTGTTTCGAGCTGTTTTCTGTCAGGGTTTTCCAGGCTAGGCATCATGTCGTCTCCCTCCTCCAACAATGGTGACAATGATGCTTGGCTAATGAAGATAGATCTGAAGAGGGAAGAACCCACGAAGGTCAACAAGGATGAAAGGATCAAGAAGGCCACGGAGGATCAAGCTCCAGCAGCAGAAGACACCCTTCAAATTGATCATAACCTTCTTACCCCAACTGAGATCGAAGCTTTCAAGATGATTGAGTTAGCTCGTGTTCAAAACAAGTATCTCACACAAGAAAATATTTTGTTGAAGGAGCATATTGTCGCACTCAAGGGCATTATTCGCAAGCTAGAGGACCTCTTACGCTCGATGTGCGATTATCCGTCACCTCCACCTTCTTCACCAACCAAGGAGACATGATCACATGGGTATGGGCACTCCCCTTGGCAACTGCCAAGCTTGGGGGAGGTGCCCCGGTACAGTATCACAATCACAACTCTTATCTTTACCGTTTTTCTTAGTTTGATCCTTTTGATAATATCTTGATCTAGTAGAATAAAGTTTATGGCATGATCTAGTTTTGAGTTTTGCTTTATGATCTCTCTATGTAATCGAGTCCGTGAGTTATATATAATAAAGATCAGTGTTGAGTCAAGGGCTTGATTATTTTGCCATGATCTTGGGTGAATAAAAGAAAAGAGAAAAGGAATAAAAAGGAACAAAAAGTTCATATTGATCTTATTGAGAGTAATGACTTCACATAGAAAGAGTATGATGATTAAAAGTTGTTGGGAGTTGGCAGACATAGCTTTGGTCATTGTTGCAATTAATAGGAAGTAATAAGGAAAGAGAGGTTTTCACATATAGATATATTATCATTGACATCTTTTATGATTGGGAGCACTCATAAAAATATGACATGCCAAAGAGTTGATGTTGGACAAGGAAGACAACGTAATGAGTTATGTCTTTCTTATATCTGAGATAAAGTATGTTGTCATGGACCCTCTAACTTGTTGAGCTTGCCTTTCCCCCTCATGCTAGCCAAATTCTCAGCACCAAGTAGAAATACTACTTGTGCTTCCAATTACCCTTAAATCAGTTTTGCCATGAGAGTCCACCATATCTACCTATGGATTGAGTAAGATCCTTCAAGTAAGTTGTCATCGGTGCAAAGCAATAAAAATTGCTCTAAATATGTATGATTGATTGGAGTGGGAGAAATAAGCTTTATACGATCTTGTGATGTGGAAGTAACAAAAGCGATAGACTGCATAATAAAGGTTCATATCACAAGGGGCAATATAAAGTGACATTCTTTCGCATTGATATTTTATGCATCCAACCATAAAAGCGCATGGCAACCTCTGCCTCCCTCTGCGAAGGGCCTATCCTTTATTATTATCTTCTACCTTCTGCAAGAGTCACGGTGATCTTCACCTTTTCTTTTTTATTTTATCCTTTGGCAAGCTCAGCATGTTGGAAAGAACATGATATATATATCTAATTGGATGTAGGGGAGCATGAACCACTATTGTTGACATTACCCTTGAGGTAAAAGGTTGTGGGGCAAAACTATAAGCTCCTATCTTTCTCTGTGTCCGATTAAAACTCCGTAACCACAAGTATCGCGTGAGTGTTAGCAATTATGGAGGACTAAATGATAGTTGAGTGTCTGGACTTGCTTTTTAGCTCTGACATAGACTCTTTCCGATGTTATGATAAATTGCAATTGCTTCAATGACTGAGATTATATTTTGTCAGAGCCCAATAAGGTTTATGATTTATACTTTTGCATTGTGAATAGATCATCACTTGAACATAAGTAATCATATGACAAAATCTATATATGTTGCTGTTATGAGAATAATCATGATGCCTTCATGTCCGTATTTTATTTTTATCGACGCCTCTACCTCTAAATATGAGGACATATTTATTGTTATCGGCTTTTCGCTTGAGGACAAGCGAGGTCTAAGCTTGGGGGAGTTGGTACATCCATTTTGCATCATGCTTTTATATTGATATTTATCGCATTATGGACTGTTATTTCACTTTATGTCACAATACTTGTGGCTATTCTCTCTTATTTTACAAGGTTTACACAAGGAGGGAGAATGCCGGCAGCTGGAATTCTGGTCTAGAAAAGGAGCAAATATTAGAGACCTATTCTGCGCAACTCCAAAAGTCCTGAAACTCCACGGAATGTCTTAAAAGAAATAAAGAAAAATCCACGCCAAAGATGAACGCCAGGGGGCCCACACCCTTCTCACGAGGGTGGGGGGCGCGCCCCCCCTAGGGCGCGCCCCCTACATTGTGGGCCCCCTGGTGGCTCTCTGATGCCCACCTTCTCCTATATGAGGTCTTTCGATGAGAAAAAAATAGGAGGGAACTTTTGGGGACGAGACTGCGCCGCCACGATGCGGAACCTTGGCGGATCCAATCTAGAGCTCCGGCAGAGCTGTTCTGCCGGGGATACTTCCCTCCCGGAGGGGGAAATCATCACCATCGTCATCACCAACGCTCCTCTCATAGGGAGAGGGAATCTCCATCAACATCTTCACCAGCACCATCTCATCTCCGAACCCTAGTTCATCTCTTGTATCCAATTCTTGTCTCAAAGTCCGGGATTGGTGCTAGTAGGTTGCTAGAAGTGTTGATTACTCCTTGTAGTTGATGCTAGTTGGTTTAATTGGTGGAAGATCATATGTTCAGATCCTATATGCATATTATTACCCCTCTGATTATGAACATGAATATGCTTTGTGAGTAATTACGTTCGTTCCTGAGGACAAGGGAGAAGTCTTGCTATGAGTAGTCATGTGAACTTGGTATTTGTTTGATATTTTGGTAAGATGTATGTTGTCTCGCCTCTAGTGGTGTTATGTGAACGTCGACTACATAACACCTCACCATTATTTGGGCCTAGAGGAAGGCATTGGGAAGTAATAAGTAGATGATGGGTTGCTAGAGTGACAGAAGCTTAAACCCTAGTTTATGCGTTGCTTCGTAAGGGGCTAATTTGGATCCATATGTTTTATGCTATGGTTAGGTTTACGTTAATACTTTTGTTGTAGTTGCGGATGCTTGCAATAGAGGTTAATCATAAGTGGGATGCTTGTTCAAGTAAGAACAGCACCCAAGCACCGGTCCACCCACATATCAAATTATCAAAGTATCGAACGTGAATCATATGAACGTGATGAAAACTATCTTGACGATATTCCCATGTGTCCTCGGGAGCACTTTTCCTATTATAAGAGTTTGTTCCGGCTTGTCCTTTGCTACAAAAAGATTGGGCCATCTTGCTGCACTTTATTTACTTTTGTTACTTGTTGCTCCTTACAACCTATCTTATCACAAAACTATCTGTTACCACTTATTTCAGTACTTGCAGAGAATACCTTGCTAAAAACCGCTTATCATTTCCTTCTGCTCCTCGTTGGGTTCGACACTCTTAGTTATCGAAAGGGCTATGATAGATCACCTATACTTGTGGGTCATCACCGGGCATGCCATGATGTGACGCTAAGTGGCACATTTAATGCGCTCTGCCTTGTCTGCAGAGTTAGGTATGATAACACTATTTGCTATCTAATTGGTACACAATGACTGATTTGCCATTGTGGTGACACATTGATCTATAAAAGGAGGGCCATGGCAACCCTAGAAAGGATTCAGACCCTTGTACACTCATATGCGCATAGATGTCCTCGCCCCGAGACAATCCTGCTGGGCTAGAGCGTTGCGTCTCCACCATTGTATTCTCATCAATCCACCAAAGCAGGAGTAGGGTTTTATGCCTCGCGGCATCCCGAACTGGGGTAAAACTGCTCGTTTGATCTCTGTCGTGCTGTGCTACGTTCTCTGCTCTTTGTGCAATGTGCTCATCCCCCCTGCCGAACCACAAGGGGCTGATGGCCCCATAGGTGGCCGTGGTTGCCCACGACATGGTCACTGAGAGATTTAACAATACCTCTATCACTAGTTTAAAAAATGGAGGATGGTAGCATTGTTTCTGATCATGATCAAATGGCTGGGGCTATCTAGCTGGCTTTCAGAAACAGGATGGGTACTAGTAGGGGGGTTGATATGTCTTCCTGATAGAGGGGAAGGTGTACTGATGTTTCGATGAGATAGCTATCGTTTTCTGTGGAAGTCAACCTTGATGATCCGATTACGAACATGCGAGACGTCGTGCCTTAGCAATCACTAAACCAACTTTTGAGGGGTTATTGACCACGCTGGAGCACGATCAACCTGACCACGAGGGTCTATTTCCTGTGAGCAAACGAAGAACAAGCAAGAAACTGAGATTGCAATCTGGATATTACGAATATAAGAGGAAAACTTTATTGATGAAAGTGGGTTTCTATGACGTCTTGGTCTGGTCGTTGAACACAAACAAAGTACGCAAAGTTGCAGCTATGGCATAGTTTTAATCTAAACAAACCCCAAAGTCTAAGTGGTGCCCTAAGAGTTTTATATATGGAGGAAGAGGGGGAATTTCATGGCTCTTGTAGGAGGGGGTTGGAACCAACACTAACTCTTGTTTCCCCACACATACAGACTATAAAATGAGCCTATACTCAAGTATTTTGAAATTACATGGGCCTGACCCAATGATAAGGTGACACAGCACCTATAATAGCTTATGGACAAAATATATGAAGTGACATCTTGTATATTTCGTCCAAGGCTTCATGCACTCATTATGGTGGATTCAAAGTCGTGAAATCATCACTTGTAACTTCGTTCTTGTTACCCATGTGCATGCCATCATCTCCATGCTTGATCTTGCTCCAATGTTCATCCTTCTTGTCCAAGCTAGGCCCTTCATTTGTAAGCAAGAAAAATGTATCCAATTTAGGAAGCATCATATTCTCATATATATTAGAATCATTACCAAGAAAAGAAAGTACCTGATAATTTAATTGGCGTGCGCGAGCTCTAGTAATTGGTCCAGTATGTATAGCAGCACGGGTTGTGGGTGTAACAATGGTATTGATGTCCTCCTCATCCTCCCCTTCTTGAAATGAAGTCATCCTCGACTGAAGCTCATCTTCCTCACCCAAATAAGGCTTCAAATCTACAATGTTAAAAGTGGGACTAACCCCAAAATCTCTAAGCAGCTCAAGTTTATATGCATTGTCATTCTCGAACACCTTAAAAGGACCATCAACATGTGGAATTAGCTTTGATTTGCACAAATCAGGAAACCTATCCTTACGCAAATGTAAACAAATAAGATCTCCATGTGCAAAGACAACATGTTTTCTACCTTTATCTCCAGCAAGTTTATATTTAGCATTCATACTCTCAATGTTCTCCTTAGTTAACTCATGCATTTTTAAGATCAATTCAGCACGTTGTTAAGTATCAAAATTAACCTTCTACAAAGATGGAAGAGGCAACAAATCAATAGGTGCCCGAGGTAGGAAACCATATACAATTTCAAAAGGGCACATCTTAGTAGTAGAATGCAGAGAACGATTATAAGAAAATTGAACATGGGGCAAGCATTCTTCCAACATTTTCTTGTTATTCTTCAAAACAGCCCTAAGCATAGTTGAAAGCACAAGTGCTCCCTAGGTGGTTTTGGTAATTAATATCAACATATCTCTTATTGGACTAACACTTTTACCTAGTATGTTTCAGATAAGTTCAACAATGAAGTGGCATTGACTAGAGGATGTGGAGCCCCTTCAAAATGCTAAGGACAAAGGATTGGCTCAAGCTCCAAACTCAAGACTCTACATTTTCTATTTCAGTGATCCAAGATCACATTGAGTCTATAGGAAAAGACAATACTATTAAGAAGGGATGAGGTGTTGCTTAATGGCTTGCTTTCTCAAAGTGCTTAGTGATATGCTCCAGAGCCCTCAACCACTTTCTCACTTCCAAATATGTCCCACACCAAATATCAAACTCGGCCCCACCGATTCTTTCTATCCGGAGCCACCGAGTTCAGTTGACATAGCCACTGCCAGAAACCCTAATCAGTTCGGTCTCACCGATGGGATCTCGGTCTCACCGAGATGGGCTTGCAAACTCTCTGTTACCCATTGCAATATTTTCGGTCCCACCGAGATATGCAATCGGCCCCACCGAGTTTGCTTGGCCAACTCTCTATTTCTCTTATTACCCAAATCGGTCCGACCGAGTTTGAGTAATCGGTCAAACTGAGTTTTGGATTTACCCTAACCCTAGCACATCCGTCCCACCGAGTTGATCCTGTCGGTCCCACCGAAAACCCTAACGGTCACTAGCTTTGCTGAATCGGTCCGACTGAGTTTATCAATTCGGTTCCACCGAGATTGGCAAGTTGTGTGTAACGGTTAGATTTTGTGTGGAGGCTATATATACCCCTCCACCACATATTCATTCGTGGAGAGAGACATCAGAACAAACCTACACTTCCAACCTACTTTTTCTGAGAGAGAACTACCTACACTTGTGTTGAGGCCATGATATTCCATTCTTACCATATGAATCTTGATCTCTAGCCTTCCCCAAGTTGCTTTCCACTCAAATCTTCTTTCCACCAAATCCATATCCTGTGAGAGAGAGTTGAGTGTTGGGGAGACTATCATTTGAAGCACAAGAGCAAGGAGTTCATCATCAACACACCATTTGTTACTTCTTGGAGAGTGGTGTCTCCTAGATTGGCTAGGTGTCACTTGGGAGCCTCCGACAAGATTGTGGAGTTGAACCAAGGAGTTTGTAAGGGCAAGGAGATCGCCTACTTCATGAAGATCTACCGCTACTGAGGCAAGTCCTTCGTGGGCGACGGCCATGGTGGGATAGAAAAGGTTGCTTCTTCGTGGACCCTTCGTGGGTGGAGCCCTCTGTGGACTCGCGCAGCCGTTACCCTTCATGGGTTGAAGTCTCCATCAACGTGGATGTATGATAGCACCACCTATCGGAACCATGTCTCAAAAATCTCCGTGTGTCCAAATTGCGTTTGCACACACCAATCCTATCTCTTTACATTCTTGCAAGTTGCATGCTTTACTTTCCGCTGCTCATATACTCTTTGCATGCTTGCTTGATATGTATTGTGATTGTTAAACTTGTGCAAAAACTCCACTTCAACTTAAAGAAATTAAAAACTGCAACTTTTAGCACTTAGTGTCTAATCACCCCCCTCTAGACACCTCTTCTCGATCCTTTCAATTGGTATCAGAGCTTTGGTCTCCATTGCCCTGGTTTAAACACCATTGGAGGAAGATGGATGAGTCTACTTTGGGGAGTCTTAGATGTAGAGTGCTTGTTTTAGATGGAGAATATTTTCATGAGTGGAAACATGAAATGGTTGAGATTTTCAATGAATATCATTTGAACAAGTACATTACTAGCCCTTGTGCACCTCATGATGATCCTTTGCATCCTGCCCTTGATGAATCTATTGACATGATCCGCAACCTTAGAACTATTAATCTTATCACTAGAGGCTTGCATAGAAACTTGATTGAATGTTTGCCTACTCTTGATTGTTCCTACACTATATGGAGATTTCTTGAGGAACGCTTTCCAAATTATTCCTTGAAAGATCTAGATGAAATTCTCCATAAGTCTATTGCCTTGATTAAGATGAGTTCCAATGATCCCAAATTTGGTGACTGGTTATTTGAGCTTACTAATCTTACAAGTGCCAAAGGAGATGTTGGAATCATTAGCAATATCATTTCCAAAGCTATTAGAATTCATAAAGATAACCATAGAAATGATCATTTATCTAATGCATTACCCTCTATAGGAATTGATCAATCACAAGATGATGTTGAACATGGATACTATGATGAGGATGATGATGACAGTGACTATGATCTTAATGATGCAATGAGACACTTTGGTCTTATGGCAAATCTTCGCGGCTACATGGATGGAGGAAAGGAATGGGTTCTTGATAGTGGATATACTGATCATATGACCGGAGATAAAGATATGTTCCATGAGCTTGCTAAAAACGATGGCCCTTGAAAGTATGTCACCTTTGGTGATAACTAAAAGGGTAAGGTGGTTGGCCTAAGTAAGGTGGCCATCTCACATGATAGCTCCATGCAAAATGTCATGCTTGTTGAATCTCTTGGGTATAATTTACTTTCAGTATCTAGACTTGCTAATTTTGGTTTCAATGTCCTATTTATTGAAGTAGATTGCCAAGTGTTTCGAAGAGACAATCATAAAATGGCCTTTACCGATATACGTAGAGGTGATCTTTACATTGTTGATTTCACTAAAAAGTCTCAACCTAGAACTTGCTTAATTGCTAAATCTTCTAAAGGTTGGTTATGGCGTAGACGACTAGGTCATGTTGGTATGCGAAACCTTGACAAGATTATTAAAGGAAATTATATCCTTGGCATTAACGATGTCATATTTGATAAGGATAGACTTTGCAGCGCTTGTCAAGCAGGTAAACAGGTTGGTGGAAGGCATCCCATGAAGAACATCCTGACCACAAGGAGGCCACTCGAACTACTTCACATGGATCTTTTTGGTCCTAACGCTTACAAAAGTCTCGGTGGAAATTCTTTTGGTCAAGTTATAGGTGATGATTTTTCAAGATTTACGTGGGTGTTCTTTCTTGATGATAACTCGCAGGTCCAAAAGATCTTCAAAAACTTCGCTCGGAAGGCCCAAAATAAATTTGAAGTGAAGATCAAGAAGGTTTGCAGCGACAATGGAACGGAGTTCAAGAACGCAAATGTGGTCACCTTTCTTGACGAAGAAGGGATTTCACATGAGTTCTCGGCTACGTACACACCTCAACAAAATGGAGTTGTTGAGAGGAAGTACCGGACACTCATCGAAATGGCGAGAACGATGCTTGATGAGTACAAGATGCCAAAGCACTTTTGGGCAGAAGCGGTTGAGACAGCTTGTCATGCAACAAGTCGCTTGTATCTTCACAATCTACTCGGCAAGACGGCATACGAGCTCCTCACCGGTAACAAACCACAAGTTGGATACTTTTGAGTATTCGGCTCAAAGTGCTACATTCTTGATAAGCATCATCGTTCTAAATTTTCTCCTAAGTCTCATGAAGGTTTCCTACTTGGTTATGGCTCAAACTCTCACACATACCGTGTCTACAATAATTTCACCCGAAAGGTTGAAGAGACGTTAGATGTGAAGTTTGATGAATCTAACGGCTCGCAAGTAGAGCAATTGCCAATTGATGTAGGAGACAAAGACCCTTCGGAAGCAATCCAAGACTTGTCTATTGGCAAGATTCGTCCAACGGAGGTGAAGGAGAGTACCTTATCTGTCCAAGTGGAAGCTTCTACCTCACGACAAGGTGAACCAAGAGTTGATACAGAAGCATCCACAAGTGGGACACACCAAGATGAAGAAAACAAGGAAGTGCACCAAGATGAACGCCAACAACCTACTTCTCCACCACGACAAGAGAACGACAACGTCAACAACGAAGAAGGCCAAGAAGAAGAACAAGATGTTCAACCAAGATCCAAGCAAAAGCTTTCACGAGTTCAAGCAAGAATTGCTAAAGACCATCCCGTCGAGCAAATCTACAATGATATCCAAACCGGGAGAATCACTTGCTAAAAAACTCGTTTAGCTAACTTTTGTGAACACTATTCTTTCATCTCTAGCATTGAACCTATGAAGGTTGAAGAAGCTTTGGAAGATCCGGATTGGATAAATTCCATGCATGAAGAGCTACACAACTTTGAGAGAAATCAAGTTTGGACATTAGTTGAGAAGCCCGACAACAACCACAACATCATCGGTACCAAATGGGTGTTTCGCAACAAGCAAGATGAAGATGGACAAGTAGTTCGCAACAAAGCACGTCTCGTCGCCCAAGGCTACACTCAAGTCGAAGGTATGGACTATGGTGATACATATGCTCCCATTGCTAGACTTGAGTCCATTCGCATCTTACTTGCCTATGCTAATCATCATGATATCACCTTGTACCAAATGGACATCAAAAGTGCTTTTCTAAATGGTGAAATAGAGGAGGAAGTTCATGTTAAGCAACCTCTCGGATTTGTCAATCCTAAGAAACCTAATCATGTTTACAAACTTCACAAAGCTCTTTATGGTCTTAAACAAGCTCCTAGAGCATGGTATAAATGCTTGACCAAGTTTCTTATTGAAAAAGGCTTCAAAATTGGAAAAATAGATTCTACTCTTTTTACTAAAAGGGTTAATGGAGAACTATTTGTGTGCCAAATTTATGTTGATGATATTATATTTGGATCAACTAACCCTCATTTTAGTGAAAAGTTTGGAAAGCTAATGTCGGAGAAGTTCGAGATGTCAATGATGAGTGAACTCAAATTCTTTCTTGGTTTGCAAATCAAGCAAACTAAGGAAGGTACCTTTGTCTCTCACGTACACCAAGGACTTATTCAAGAAGTTCAATATGCAATAATGCAAAGGTATGACTACACCCATGCCTACTAGTGGACATCTTGATTTAACCAAAGATGGTGAACCGGTTGATCAAAAGGTTTATCGCTCTATGATTGGTTCATTGTTATATCTATGTCCTTCACGTCCCGATATTATGCTAAGTGTGTGCATGTGTGCACGATATCAAGCCGCTCCTAAAGAATGTCATCTTAAGGCCGTGAAAAGGATAGTGCGATACTTAATCCATAAACCAAATTTTGGCATTTGGTATCCAAAGAGGGCCTCCATTGATCTTGTTGGCTACTCCGACTCGGACTATGTCGGTGACAAGGTTGATAGAAAGTCCACTTCGGGTACTTTTCAATTTCTTGGTAGATCTCTTGTGTCTTGGTCCTCCAAGAAACAAAACTCGGTATCCTTATCCACCGCTGAAGCGTAATACATTGCCGCTGGATCATGTTGTGCTCAATTACTTTAGATGACCCAAACTCTTAAAGATTATGGGATATATGTGAAACATGTTCCATTACTTTGTGACCATGAAAGTGCTATTAAGATTGCTCACAATCCCGTGCAACATTATCGAACTAAGCATATTGAAGTTCGTCATCATTTCATTCAAGATCATGTTGCCAAAGGGGACATTAATCTTAAGCATGTTCGCACCGAAAACAGTTAGCTGATATATTCACGAAACCACTTGATGAGAAAGTGTTTTGCAGGTTAAGAGGTGAATTGAACATCATTGATGCTTCAAACTTGGAGTAGGAACTCCATTTGATACATGCAAGGCGTGAGCCTATAACTAATCCTTGATATTTCTCTTATGTTGACTATCTGATGTCTTGGATATATTTGCACCTTGCATGTTATCTAACCTGTGTAGGTACTTGGATGAATCTAAGTCTATGAGATTGCAACTCACTCACATATTGAGCAATTTCTATATCACCAAGTCTCTACACAATGTTGGATGAAGACAAGGAAGCACGCAACCATTCAAACATATCCTTTGACAAATTCTATGTTGAGTTTCATGATTGTCATTTTGGATATACAAGTGCTCTTCCTTGCAAGAACTAACCCATGTAGGTAGATGAACTCAAACTCCAAGTGGTGCTCCCAACTCTTGATGAGCTACATCAACCTTGAGCAACCCACACAAGTTCAACTACATGATCATGATCAACGCCACCACCCAAGGTATGTTATTCCATCTTAGAGAAGCTTTACTCCAAGTCATGAGTCAAAGCAACTCGAAAAGATGTGAATACATCAAAAAGCTTAAACGAAAAATGGTAACCCCACTTTGAGCTTAAAGTATGAGTATAACCTATGATCAAGTGATCTCACTTGACTCCTAAGTCAATATACTCTAACATAGGTGACTTTGTCGGCGACCAATTCTAGGTGAAGTTCTCTTGAGTTATTTTTTGTGCTCTTGCATTTGTCTCATGCATATTTGCTTCCAACTTCATATAGACTTCTTTTTAGTTTCTTCTCTTTTATTTTCTGTTCTGCATTCCTTGCATCAAATTTATTGCAAATCTTTCAGTTAATTCCTTGCAAATCCTTGTGAGATCTTACTTGTCTAGTGAGCCAAGGTGACAAGTGTTTTCTCTCGGTCCAACCAAATCCTCTCAGCACGACCGAACCATACAACTTGGTGTCACCGATTTCACTACAGGAAAGACATCTTGCCACTTGTTTCTACATTCTTTTTGATCCAGCTCCACTCAATGAATCTTGTCCTCGACCAGCATCCCATTCAACTTGCTGCTTTGTTTTGTGACTCAAGGACCAAACCCATCATGACAAAATCCAGAAGAACCCATCTTGGAAATTGATGTCAAAGGGGGAGAGAGAGATCACATCAAAGCTTAATCATATCTATAGTGGGAGAGAATACTCAAGGGAATAAAGAGTAATCATGAAGGACCCCAGATACTTGGTGTTCAAGAGGAGAGAAGTCACATGTCTTCAAGAGGGGAAAGACATGTTCATATTTGCTCGTTTGCATTAGCTCTGTTTATTTCCTTTGAGCTCTGATTTTGCTCTGATTTGCTGTTCCCTATCTTCTCCCAGTATCCCATGCTAGATTCAGGGGGAGCAAGACATCTAAGGGGAGGAAATCCTTGAATTTATTGCACATCTTTACCTTTGGGGACATGTCTATATCCAATGTGGTACTTAGTGCTCACTCTACATGTCATCCCAGTCTTGGTACTCTTGTGGTTTCTTTTGTTTGCTCTGGCCAGTAGGTGTATCTGTGTTATCTAACCTTGTTTACGCAGGTTCATTCCATCCTAAGCCAACTCAAGACCACAAGGTAAGTATATGCATCACAGTCATGCGTATGAGAAATTCTTGCTGATGTACATACTGTTTGCAAGAAGGACTCATGAGCATGAAGGTACATTTCTCATATTCACATCATTTCCTCTGATTCATATAGCCAAGATACATGTAACACATTGCTTACTCTGTCATGTTTATGCATTCACATGCTCCTATATTCCATATTCACATGATTGCATACATGTAGGGGGAGCATATGCATGTTACATGTCTTTCCAAAGCTTTACTTACTATTCTCTATATCTTTATCTAAAGCTTTGATGTATGTTGTCATCAATTCCCAAAAAGGGGGAGCTTGAAAGCACAAGTGCTCCCTAGGTGGTTTTGGTAATTAATGTCAACATATCTCTTGTTGGACTAACACTTTTACCTAGTATGTTTCAGATAAGTTCAACAATGAAGTGGCATGGACTAGAGGATGTGGAACCCCTTCAAGATGCTAAGGACAAAGGATTGGCTCAAGCTCCAAGATCAAGACTCTACATTTTCTATTTTAGTGATCCAAGATCACATTGAGTCTGTAGTAAAAGCCAATACTATTAAGAAGGGATGAGGTGTTTCTTAATGGCTTGCTTGCTCAAAGTTCTTAGTGATATGCTCCAAAGCCCTCAACCACTTTCTCACTTCCAAATATGTCCCACACCAAATATCAAACTCGGCCCCACTGATTCTTTCTATCCGGAGCCACCGAGTTCAGTTGACATAGCCACTACCATAAACCCTAATCAGTTCGGTCTCACCGATGGGATCTCGGTCTCACCGAGATGGGCTTGCAAACTCTCTGTTACCCATTGCAATATTTCCGGTCCCATCGAGATATGCAATTGGCCCCACCGAGTTTGCTTGGCCAACTCTCTGTTTCGCTTATTACCCAAATCGGTCCCACTGAGTTTGAGTAATCGGTTAAACCAAGTTTTGGATTTACCCTAACCCAAGCACATCGGTCCCACCGAGTTGATCTAGTCGGTCCCACCGAAAACCCTAACGGTCACTAGCTTTGCTGAATCAGTCCGACCGAGTTTATCAATTCGGTTCCACCGAGATTGGCAAGTTATGTGTAACGGTTAGATTTTGTGTGGAGGCTATATATACCCCTCCACCACCTCTTCATTCGTGGAGAGATCCATCAGAACAAACCTACACTTCCAACCTACTTTTTCTAAGAGAGAACTACCCACACTTGTGTTGAGGCCAAGATATTCCATTCTTACCATATGAATCTTGATCTCTAGCCTCCCCCGAGTTGCTTTCCACTCAAATCTTCTTTCCACCAAATCCATATCCTGTGAGAGAGAGTTGAGTGTTGGGGAGTGAGGGAGTCCTGGATTAGGGGGTATCCGGACAGCCAGATTATATCCTTTGGCCGGACTGTTGGACTATGAAGATACATGATTGAAGACTTCGTCTCGTGTCCGGATGGGACTCTACTTGGCGTGGAAGGCAAGCTAGGCAATACGGATGTGTATATCTCCTCCTTTGTAACCGACCTTGTGTAACCCTAGCCCCCTCTGGTGTCTATATAAACCGGAGGGTTTTAGTCCGTAGGACAACATACAATCATACCATAGGCTAGCTTCTAGGGTTTAGCCTCTCCGATCTCGTGGTAGATCAACTCTTGTAATACTCATATCATCAAGAATAAATCAAGCAGGACGTAGGGTTTTACCTCCATCAAGAGGGCCTGAACCTGGGTAAAACATCATGTCCCCTGCCTCCTATTACCATCCACCTTAGATGCAAAGTTCGGGACCCCCTACCCGAGATCCGCCGGTTTTGACACCGACAGGAAGACTATCATTTGAAGCACAGGAGCAAGGAGTTCATCATCTACACACCATTTGTTACTTCTTTGAGAGTGGTGTCTCCTAGATTGGCTAGGTTTCACTTGGGAGCCTCCGAAAAGATTGTGGAGTTGAACTAAGGAGTTTGTAAGGGCAAGGAGATTGCCTACTTTGTGAAGATCTACCGCTAGTGAGGCAAGTCCTTCATGGGCGCCGACCATGGTGGGATAGACAAGGTTGCTTCTTCATGGACCCTTCGTGGGTGGAGCCCTCCGTGGACTCGTGCAGCCGTTACCCTTCGTGGGTTGAAGTCTCCATCAATGTGGATGTACGATAGCACCTCCTATCGGAACCACGTCTCAAAAATCTCCGTGTCTCCAAATTGCGTTTGCACACTCCAATCCCATCTCTTTACATTCTTGCAAGTTACATGCTTTACTTTCCGCTGCTCATATACTCTTTGCATGCTTGCTTGATATGTATTGTGACTGTTAAACTTGTGCAAAAACTCCACTTCAACTTAAAGAAATTAAAAACTCTAAATTTTAGCACTTAGTGTCTAATCACCCCCCTCTAGACACCTCTTCTCGATCCTTTCAATTGGTATCAGAGCTTTGGTCTCCATTGCCTTAGTTTAAACACCATTGGAGGAAGATGGATGAGTCTACTTTGGGGAGTCTTAGACATAGAGTGCCTATTTTTGATGGACAATATTTTCATGAGTGGAGAAATTAAATGCTTGAGATTTTCAATGAATATCAACCTGACCACGAGGGTCTATTTCCTACGAACAAATGAAGAACAAGCAAGAAGTTGAGGTTGCAATCTGGATATTGTGAATATATGAGGAAAGCTTTATTGATGAAAGTGGGGTTCTGTGACAGAACTCGAAACTCTAAAGACCAGCAACTCGACATGATGATGCAACTGAAAATTCAACAAAGCAAAACCCTAAAAAGATTATGCAAAGCCTCAATTAGTTCGGATATGATGAACTAACCCTAAATATTTTTTGGCTTTTTCGTGGAATGTAGGTATGAAGAACGGACTCGATCTAAACTATGAAAAACTGGAAAATCTCACCGAGCAACATGGAAATCTGATACCACTTGATAGAGGCAAAAGTGTCCCGAGGTTTTGATGAGATAGCTATCGTTTTTTGTGGGAGTCGACCTTGACGATCCGACTATGGATGTGCGGGACATAGGGCCTTAGAAATCGCTAAACCAACTTCCGAGTGGTTATTGACCACGCCAGAGTATGATCAACTAGACCACGAGGGTCTATTTCCTGCGAGCAAACGAAAAACAAGCAAGAAATTGAGATTGCTATCTGGATATTTTGAATATAAGAGGAAAGATTTATTGATGAAACTGGGGTTATGTGACGTCTTGGTATGGTCGTTGAACACAAAGAAAGTACATGAATTTCAGCTATGGCGAACTTTTAATGTAAACAAAACCCAAAATCATCACTTGTAACTCCGTTCTTGTTCCCCTTGCGCATGTCATCATCTCCATTCTTGATCTTGCTCCAATGTTCATCGTTCTTGTCAAAGCTAGGCCCTTCATTTGTAATCAAGACAAATGTATCCAATTTAGGCAGCATCATAATCTCATGAAGATTAGAATCATTACCAAGAAACGGAAGTACCTGCTAATTTAATTGGTGTGCGCGAGCTCTAGTAATTGGTCCATTATTTATAGCAACAGGGCTGTGGGTGTAATAATGGTATTGATGTCCTCATCACTTCCATTTTGGTTAAAGTTGATGGTCTGGACTCCCTTACTAGGCCATTTTATAAAGACGAAATGGACAGTACTATTAAAGGTATGCCAATTGATAACTCTCCAGGCCCTGATGGCTTCAATGGCCTATTTGTCAAGAAATGTGGGAGCATAATCTATAAGGACTTTCATGACCTTGCCAATGCTTTTCATGCTGGAAGTGTTAACCTAGAGAATATAAACTATTCCTACATAACTTTGGTACCCAAGAAGAGATCACCTGAGACTGTCAATGACTTCAGGCCTATATCTTTGTCTGGGATCGGTGTTAAGTTTCTCTGCAAGATGGCAAAAATAGATTGAAGTAGGATATAATGAGATGTATTCACAAGAATTAGTATGGTTTCATTAAATTTAGGACCATCCAGGATTATGTTGCATGGACCTTGGAATATTTACATCAATGCCATCAATCTAAAAGACCCATAGTAATTCTCAAACTAGATTTTGAGAAAGCTTTTGATTCCATTGAGCATGAAGCAATTTTTCAAATATTATGGTACAAGGGGTTTAATGCAAAATGGATTCTCTGGGTTAAGCAGTTCTTGTCTTTTGGTACTTCTTCTGTCCTCCTCAATGGAGTCCTAGGGAAACAATTTGCCTGCAAGAAGAGAGTTAGACCAGGTGACCCCCTCTCACCTCTATTGCTTGCAATTGCTGCAGATTTACTACTATCTGTGGTCAATGATATGCACACTAAAAGTCTTCTATAGCTACCTATCCCTTGTCATGACAAGGACTTTCCAATTGTGCAATATGCTGATGACATACTCATTATTTTGCCTACTGATGAGAACCAGTTGTTGTCCTTGAAGAAAATGTTGCTTCTTTTTTCTAAGTCCACTGGTCTGCATATTTATTATCATAAATCCTCTATCCTGCCTATAAAAGTGGAACCACCTAACATAACTAGAGTGCCTAATGTCTTTGGTTGTGTGGTTGGTACTTTGCCTTTTACCTACCTTGGTCCTCCTATTGGCAGTACTAAACCCAAGATTATGGACCTTATGCCCCTGGTTGATGGTATGGAAAGGATGTTATCTGTCAGTTTTTCTTCCCTTACTCATGGTGGGAGATTACAGCATCTCATTTCAGCTTTGTCATCTGTGCCAATGTTCTTCCTTTGCAGTATAGACATTCCTCTTGGTATATTAAAGTAGTTGGAGAGAATACAGAGGCAGTGTCTTGGAAGGAAGTATGGTCAGGAAACCGGCCAATCTCTGGCTACTTGGGACTTACTATGTAGGCCTAAAAACAAGGTGGTTTGGGAATTATGAACTTGAGGGTGCAAAATGAAGCCCTACTTCTGAAGCATGCAAACAAGTGATACGTCCATTTTGCATCATGTTTTCTTACTGTTATTTATGATATTTTTATCCATAATAATGCTTTTTGGAGTAATTCTAATGCCTTTTCTCTCATAATATGCAAGGTATACACAAAGAGGGAGAATTTCGGTAGCTGGAAATCTGGACCTGGAAAAGCTACGTTAGGCCACCTATTCTGCACAACTCCAGACAAGCTGAAACTTCACGAAGAATTTTTATAAAATATACGATGAAAATTGGAGCAAAGAAATACTAGAGGGGGCCCACCAGGTGGGCACAACCCGGCGCGCCAGGGAGCCTAGGCGTGACCTAGCGGGTTGTGCTCACCTAGGCCCACCTAAGGTGCCCATCTTCTAGTATATAAGTCATTTTGACCTAGAAAAAATAAAGAGAGGACTTTTGGGGTGGTGCGCTGCCGTCTCGAGGCGGCACATGGGCAGGAGCACTTTTGCCCTCCGGTAGAGCGATTCCGCCGGGGAAACTTCCCTCTCGGAGGGGGAAATCATCGTCATCATCATCACCAACAACTCTCCCATCTTGGGGAGGGCAATCTCCATCAACATCTTCAACAAGACCATATCATCTCAAACCCTAGTTCATCTCTTGTGTTCAATCTTGTTACCGGGACTATAGATTGGTGCTTGTAGGTGACCAGTAGTGTTGATTACATCTTGTACTTGATTACTACATGGTTTATTTGGTGGAAGATTATATGTTCATATCCAATATGCTATTTAATACCCCTCTGATCTTGAGCATGATTATCATTTGTGAGTAGTAACTTTTGTTCTTGAGGTCACGGGAGAAATCATGTTGCAAGTAATCATGTGAACTTGATATGTGTTCGATATTTTAGTATGTATGTTGTGATTCCCTTAGTGGTGTCATGTGAACATCGACTACATGACACTTCACCATATTTGGGCTAATGGAATGTATTGTGGAGTAGCAACGAGATGATGGGTTGCGAGCGTGACAGAAGCTTAAACCCAGTTTATGCGCTATTCCGTAAGGGACCGATTGGATCCAAAAGTTTAATGCTATGGTTAGAATTTATTCTTAATACTTTTCTCATAGTTGCGGATGCTTGCGGGAGGGTTAATCATAAGTAGCAGGTTTGTTCAAGTAAGAACAACGCCTAAGCACCAGTCCACCCACATATCAAATTATCAAAGTACCGAACATGAATTAAACCAACATGATGAAAGTGACTAGATGAAAGTCCCGTGTACCCTCAAGAACGTTTTGCTTATCATAAGAGACCATTTTGGCCTGTCCTTTGCCTCAAAAGGATTGGGATACCTTGCTGCACTTTTTTTACTACTATCTTTACTTGCTCGTTACAAATTACTTGCTATCAAACTACTCTGTTACTTACAAATTTTAGCACTTGCAGACATTAACTTGCTGAAAACCACTTGTCATTTCCTTCTGCTCCTCGTTGAGTTTGACACTCTTACTTATTGAAAATAGATACAATTGATCACCTATACTTGTGGGTTATCAAGGCAATTTGCTGGCACTGTTGCCGGGGAGTGAAACACCTTTGGTAAGGAAACTTTCATAGAGTTTGCTGAAATTTATTGTCACTTGTTACTATGGAAAACAAGCCTTTGAGGAGTTTGTTCGGGGTATCTTCACCTTGACCGGAACCACAATTAACTACCCCTCAACCTACTGCACCTACTGAAAATATTGAATATGAAATTCCTTCGGGTATGATAGAATAACTGCTAGCTAACCCTTATGCAGGAGATGGAACCGAACATCCTGATATGCACTTGATATATGTAAAACAAATTTGTGGATTGTTCAAGCTTGCTAGTTTACCCGGAGATGAAGCTATGAAAAAGTTTTGCCCTTTATCTTCGAAGGGAAAAGCATTGGCATGGTATAGGCTATGCGATGATATTGGATCTTGGAATTGGAATCGTTTGACATTGGAGTTCCATCAAAAAAATTATCCTATGCATCTAGTTCATCGTGGTCGGAATTATATATATATAATTTTGGCCTCGTGAAGGAGAAAGGTATCACTCTAGCTTGGGGGAGGATGAAGTCAATGTTACATTAATGCCGCAATCATGAGCTCTCAAGAGAAATTATTATCTAGAACTTTTATGCTCGGCTTTCTCGTAATGATCAAACCATGATTGATAACTCTTGTGCTAGTTCTTTTATGAAGAAGACTATTGAATTCCGATGGGATCTTTGGAAAGAATTAAATGCAACTCTGAAGATTGGGAACTCGACAAAGGTAAAGAGTCAGGTATTGAACTTAAGTACGATTGTGTTAAATCTTCTATGGATACCGATGCTTTCCAAAAGTTTAGCACTAAATATGGACTTGACTCTGAGATAGTAGCCTCCTTTTGTGAATCATTTGCTACTGATGTTGATCTCCCTAAAGAGAAGTGGTTTAAATATCACCCACCTATTAAATAAGAAATTAAAGAACTAGTACCAGTTAAAGAAGAAACTATAATTTATAATGTAGACCCTGTTGTTCCTACTGCTTATATTGAGAAACCACCTTTCCCTATTAGGATAAAGGAACATGCTAAAGTTTCAACTGTGGTTAACAAAATCTATATTAGAACACCTAAACCTGATGAAAAAATTAAAGTGAAACCTAGTATTGCTACGGTTAAAGATCTCTTGGAAGAAAATGTAGATGGGCATGTTATTTACTTGTGTGAAGAAGCTGCTAGAATTGCCAAACCTGATAAAAAGGATAAACATAGACCTGTTGTTGGCATGCCCGTTGTCTCAGTTAAAATAGGAGAACACTGTTATCATGGTTTATGTGACATAGGTGCTAGTGTGAGTGCTATTCCTTACACTTTATATCAAGAGATTATGAATGACATAGCACCCGTAGAGATAGAAGACATAAATGTTAATATTAAACTTGCTAATAGAGACACTATATCACCAATTGGGATTGTTAGAGATGTTGAAGTCTTGTGTGGGAAAATAAAATACCCTAATGATTATCTTATTCTTGGTTCCCCACAAGATGACTTTTGTCCCATTATCTTTGGTAGACCTTTCTTGAACACCGTTAATGCTAGAATAGACTGTGAGAAACAAACTGTTAGTGTTAGTTTTGGTGATGACTCTCATGAGTTTATTTTTTCCAAGTTTAGTAGAAAACTTCATGAAAAATAATTTCCTAGTAAAGATGAATTAATTGGTCTTGCTTCTATTGTTGTGCGTTCTACTGATCCACTAGAACAATATTTTCTAGACCATGAAAATGATTTACATATGCATGAAGAAATTAAATAGATAAGATTTTCTTTGAACAACGTCCTCTACTTAAACACAATTTGCCTATTGAAACTCTAGGAGG
This sequence comes from Triticum urartu, assembly GCF_056163025.1. Classification (NCBI taxonomy): domain Eukaryota; kingdom Viridiplantae; phylum Streptophyta; class Magnoliopsida; order Poales; family Poaceae; genus Triticum; species Triticum urartu. The sequence continues at coordinate 336,668,554 of NC_141879.1, read as the reverse complement.
TCCTCCTCCACCTAAAGGTGATCCTGTGTTTGAATTAAAACAATTGCCAGACACTTTGAAATATGCTTATCTTGATGAAAAGAAGATATATCCAGTTATTATCAGTGCTAACCTTTCAGAACATGAAGAAGAAAGATTATTGAAAGTTCTAAGGAAGCACGGAGCTGGTATTGGATATACTCTTGATGATTTAAAGGGCATTAATCCCACTCTATGTCAGCACAAAATTAATATTGAACCTGATGCTAAACCCGTTGTTGATCACCAACGTCGATTAAAGCCGACGATGAAAGAAGTGGTAAGAATGGAAATCTTAAAACTTCTGGAAGCAGGTATAATCTATCCTATAGCTGATAGTAGATGGGTAAGTCTTGTTTATTGTGTCCCTCAGAAAGGAGGTATAATTGTTGTTCCTAATGATAAGAATGAACTTATTCCACAAAGAATTGTTACAGGCTATAGAATGGTAATTGATTTTAGAAAATTAAACAAAGCAACTAGAGAATATCATTATCCTCTGTATTTTATTGATCAAATGCTTGAAAGATTGTCTAAGAACACACATTTTTTCTTCCTTGATGGATATTATGGCTTTTCACAAATATTTGTTTCTCAACCTGATCGAGAAAAGACCAATTTTACTTGTCCCTTTGGAACATATGCTTATAGACGTATGCCTTTCGGTTTATGTAATGCACCTGCTACTTTTTAAAGATGTATGACTGCTATATTCTCTGACTTCTGTGAAAAGATTGTTGAGGTTTTCATGGGTGACTTCTCTGTTTATGGGAAGTCTTTTGATGATTGTTTAAGAAATCTTGATCGAGTTTTGCAGAGATGTGAACAAAAAAAATCTTGTCTTGAATTGGAGAAGTGCCACTTTATGGTTAATGAAGGCATTGTCTTGGGTCATAAAATTTCTAAAAGAGGTATTGAAGTTGACAAAGCTAAGGTTGATGCAATTGAGAAAATGCCATATCCCAAAGATGTAAAAGGTATTCGTAGTTTCTTAGGTCATGCTGGTTTCTATAGGAGATTTATCAAAGATTTTTCTAAAATTTCTAGGCCTCTTACGAATCTCTTGCAAAAGGATATTCCTTCTGTTTTTGATGATGATTGTTTAGAAGCCTTTGAAACACTCAAGAAAGCCTTAACTTCTGCACCTATTGTTCAACCACGTGATTGGAACTTGCCTTTTGAAATTATGTGTGATGCTAGTGATTATGTTGTTGGTGCTGTTCTAGGACAAAGAGTTGATAAGAAGCTGAATGTTATTCATTATGCTAGTAAAACTCTAGACAATGCTCAACGAAACTATGCTACTACTGAAAAATTATTCTTAGCAGTGGTGTTTGCTTGTGATAAATTTAGACCTTTTGTTGATTCCAAAGTAATTGTTCACACTGATCATGCTGCTATTAAATATCTGATGGAAACGAAAGATGCTAAACCTAGACTTATTCGATGGGTTCTCTTGTTACAATAATTTGATTTACACATCATTGATTGAAAAGGAGTTGAGAACCCCGTAGCTGATAACTTGTCTAGGCTTGAAAATGTGTCTGGTGACCCACAACCTATTGATGATAGCTTTCCTGATGAGCAGTTAGCTGTAATAAATGTTGCTCATAGCACTCCTTGGTATGATGGTTATGCTAATTACATTGTAGCTAAATATTTACCACCTAACTTTACTTATCAACAAAAGAAAAAAATTCTTCTATGATTTAAGACATTACTTTTGGGATGACCCACATCTTTATAAAGAAGGAGCAGATGGTATTATTAGACATTGTGTACCTCAGCATGAACAGGAACAAATCCTACGGAAATGTCATTCCGAAGCTTATGGAGGGCATCATGCTAGAGATAGAACTGCTCACAAGGTATTGCAATCTGGATTTTATTAGCCTACTCTCTTCAAGGATGCCCGTAAGTTCGTCTTATCTTGTGATGAATGTCAAAGAATAGGTAATATCCGTAAGAGTCAAGAAATTCCTATGAATCATTCACTTGCTGTTGAACCATTTGATGTTTGGGGATTTGATTTCATGGGACCTTTTCCTTCCTCTAATGGGTATACACATGTTTTCGTTGCTATTGATTATGTTACTAAATGGGTAGAAGCTATTCCAACCAGTAGTGCTAATCACAACACCTCTAATAAAATGCTTGAGGAAGTTATTTTCAAGAGGTTTGGAGTCCATAGATACTTAATGACTGATGGTGGTTCACACTTTATTCATGGTGCTTTCCGTAAAATGCTTGCCAAGTATGATGTTAACCATAGAATTGCATCACCTTATCATCCTCAGTCTAGTGGTCAAGTTGAACTTAGATAAATAAAATTAATTTTGTAAAGGACTGTCAATAGGTCCCGGAAGAATTGGTCTAAGAAATTAGATGACGCACTTTGGGCTTATGGAACAACATGGGTATGTCTCCTTATAAAATGGTTTATGGAAAAGCTTGCCATTTACCTCTTGAGTTAGAGCCTAAAGCATATTGGGCTATCAAAGAACTCAATTATGATTTCAAACTTGCTCGTGAAAAGAGGTTATTTGATATTAGCTCATTAGATGGATGAAGAACCCAAGCTTATGAAAATGCAAAATTATTCGAATAAAAAGTTAAAAGATGGCATGAAAAAAGAATCCAAAAGCGTGAGTTTAAAGTCGAAGAATCTGTTCTTTTGTATAACTCTCGTTTTAGATTCTTTGTTGGGAAACTCCTCTCAAAATGGGAAGGCCCCTACGTTATCGAGGAGGTTTATCGGTCTAGAGCCATCAAAATAAATGATGCCGAAGGTACTAACCCGAAGGTTGTCAATGGGCAGAGAATAAAACATTATATCTCGGGTACGCCCATTAATGTTGAAAGTAATATTATCCAAACTTTGACACCGGAAGAACTCATAAATGAGTCCTTCCGGAACACTCCAGAATCATGAAAATAAGGAGGTACGTGATACGGTAAGTAAACGCACTCCAAAAAATCCGAACAAATATTTTTTATTAGTTTAGGAATATTCAGAAAAATAGGAAAATAAGAAACTTCTAGGAAGCGTACCCTGGTGGGCAAAAGACACCAGGGCGCGCCAGGCTTGCCTGGCACACTCCGGTGGGTTGTGCCCACCTGGGACACCTTCCGGACTACGTTTTTCATCCGTTTGCTTGTTTCCCAAGATAAAAAATCTATATATACTTCTCGAACCAATTAACCACCGTATCGCGGAGAAATCTTCTGTTTTCTTTTCCTTGCTGTTTTCTGTCAGATCCCATCTACCATGGTGCTCCAAGCTCCTCCAAGGACAAGTTCTTCAAGAACGCCATCAATCTATATCTGTGGGAGGTGGTGCAGCACCCTCAGGTCATCCAGATGCATGAGGGGGTGCTTCACCTTCGTGATGTGCCATGTCACAAGGGGACGAGAACCATGGAGGCCAGACTTGGAGCTATGGAACAACATGTCTTCTGATGCAAGGGGATGGTGGAGCATAGACTCAGTGCTAATCACCTCATGATCACGGATCTCTCCCGTGATCTCAAGGTGCATGGAAAGCCCATGAAGGACATCGTCTTTACCCTCAGCGAGCAAACCAACTTCCTCCAAAGTCACATCTATGATCTCCAAAACCAAGTCATTGAATATGAGGCGAGGTTTAAAGGTATGAGTTTGGCTGCTAGTTGCAGGACCCATGAGACTCACTCCTCCTCTTATGATGGTGGACCACTGCCATGGAAATCTGAGGACAAGATTTCTTCACCACCACCGTCTTCTTCATCACTAAAATAAAATTGAGTATCGGTTATGGGCACTCCCCTCGGCTTCCACCAAGCTTGGGGGAGGTTCCCCCGTATCGTATCATCCCACTATCTTTTTGCCTTTACTTATTTTAGTTCAATCTTTTGCTTTAGATGAATAAAAGTTTAGTTCGATCCTTTCTTCTTTGAGAGTTTGCTTATTAATCTATCCTTGTAATCGTGTGCGGGATATATAATAAAGTTTAGTTTGATTTCTTCCTTTCTTTATTTTCATGTTGCAATTGAAAGAAATGAAATAAATGAAAAAGATCATAAGCTAATCTTATGGTAGGTGATGACACCACATAAGGAAAAGTACAAGTAGGAAATTTTATTAGAGATTGACAAACATAGCATTAGTCAATGATGCAACTCATGAAAGAATTAATAAGGGAAGAGAATATTCACATATAAATATACTATCCTAGAAATCCTTTTGTGATTGTGAGCCCTCATGAAAATATTATATGAAAAAATTGTTGACGTTGGACAAGGAAGAAAACTTAATGGTTTATGTTTGTTCATATTCACATAGAAGTCACATTGTCATGGATCCTTTAACATGTTCTGATTGCCCCTATCTTTGCTAGCCAAAAATTCTGCACTAAGTAGAGATACTACTTGTGCATCCAAAAACCCTTAAACCCAAATCTTATTTTCAAGAGTCCAACATACCTACCTAGGGATTGAGCAAGATCCCTCAAGTAAGTTGTCATCGGTGCAAAAAAGCAATAAAAATTGCTTCTAAAAGTGTGAGATCATTTAGTGTAAGAGAAAATTGAGCGTTGCACGAACTTGTGATGGTGAAGAATAAAAGTGACAGACTGCATAATAAAGGCCGCTATCACAAGGGGCAATGCAACGTGACTTTCTCTGCACTAAGGGGTTCAGCATACAAATAAATAAGCACATGGAAACCTCTGCTTCCCTCTACGAAGGGCCTATCTTTTATTTTTATGTATTTACTTTTATGCAAAGAGTCAAAGTTTTCCTTCTATTCCTTTTTATTTTTCTCCTTTCACAAGCATCATGTGGTGAGGAAAGATCTAGGCACATATGTCCAGTTGAATATAGATAGCATGAGTTATTATTGTTGACATCACCCATGAGGTGAATACGTTGGGAGGTGAAACCATAAGCCCGTATCTTTCTATGTGTCTGGTTGAAACGTTTTGCTCATGTGTACGCGGTGAGTGATAGCAATCATAGAAGACTCTATGATGGTTGAGTATGTGGACTTGCCTAAAGGCTCCTGAAAAGTTGATGAATTGTAGTTGCAAAGTTCACTGAGAACATAGTTTGTTGGTTTCTAATAGAGTTTTTCCTTTATACGTCAATAGTGTGATGAATTCTCACTTATTCATGAGAAGTCTATGATAAGAGTTCTGTGATGAAAGTCTTATGTTTTAAAGTTTGTTCCTGTTATAATAATGAACATGATGCTTCTATGCCCGTATTTTGTTTTTGTCGACACCTCTCTCTCTAATCATGTGGACATGTTTTTCGATTTCGGTTTTCGCTTGAGGACAAGGGAGGTCTAACCTTGGGGATATGATACGTCCATTTTGCATCATGTTTTCTTACTATTATTTATGATGTTTTTATCCAGCATAATGCTTTTTGGAGTAATTCTAATGCCTTTTCTTTCATAATATGCAAGTTATACACAAAGAGGGAGAATTCCGGTAGCTGGAAATCTGGACCTGGAAAAGCTACGTTAGGCCACCTATTCTGCACAACTCCAAACAAGCTGAAACTTCACGGAGAATTTTTATCAAATATATGATGAATATTGGAGCAAAGAAATACTAGAGGGGGCCCACCAGGTGGGCACAACCCACCTGGGCGTGCCAGCGAGCCCGGGCGCGCCCTGGTGGGTTGTGCTCACCCAGGCCCACCTCTGGTGCCCATCTTCTGGTATATAAGTCATTTTGACCTAGAAAAAATAAAGAGAGGACTTTTGGGATGGAGCGCCATCGTCTCGAGGCGGAACTTGGGCAGGAGCACTTTTTCCCTCCAATGGAGCGATTCCGCCAGGGGAACTTCCCTCCCAGAGGGGAAATCATCATCATCATCATCATCACCAACAACTCTCCCATCCTGGGGAGGGCAATCTCCATCAGCATCTTCAACATCACCATCTCATCTCAAACCCTAGTTCATCTCTTGTGTTCAATCTTGTTACCGAAACTATAGATTGGTGCTTGCGGGTGACTAGTAATGTTGATTACATCATGTAGTTGATTACTATATGGTTTATTTGGTGGAATACTATATGTTCAGATCCTATATGCTATTTAATACCCCTCTGATCTTGAGCATGATTATCATTTGTGGGTAGTTACTTTTGTTCTTGATGTCACACGAGAAATCATGTTGCAAGTAATCATGTGAACTTGATATTTGTTCGATATTTTGTTAGTATGTATGTTGTGATTCCCTTAGTGGTGTCATGTGAACGTCGACTACATGACACTTCACCATATTTGGGCCTTAGGGATGTATAGTGGAGTAGCAATGAGATGATGGGTTGTGAGAGTGACAGAAGCTTAAACCCCAGTTTATGCGCTATTCCGTAAGGGACCGATTGGATCCAAAAGTTTAATGCTATGGTTAGAATTTATTCTTAATAATTTTCTCATAGTTGTGGATGCTTGTGGGAGGGTTAATCATAAGTAGGAGAACACCCACATATCAAATTATCAAAGTACCGAACATGAATTAAACCAACATGATGAAAGTGACTAGATGAAAGTCCCGTGTACCCTCAAGAATGCTTTGCTTATCATAAGAGACCGTTTTGGCATGTCCTTTGCCTCAAAACGATTGGGCTACCTTGCTGCACTTTTGTCACTACTATCTTTACTTGCTCGTTACAAATTACCTTGCTATCAAACTACTCTGTTACTTACAAATTTCAGCACTTGCAGACATCACCTTGCTAAAAACCACTTGTCATTTCCTTCTGCTTTTCGTTGGGTTCGACACTCTTACTTATCAAAAAGAGCTACAATTGATCCCCTATACTTGTGGGTCATCAACAAGTTCTATAATAAGGATGATGTGCCCTGGGTCCATCTGATTTGGAACACATATTCCCATTAGAGAGTACCCCATGCCACCACTCTTTATGGTTCCTGAGGGAGTCCTGGATTAGGGGGTGTTCGGATAGCCAGACTATACCTTCGGCCGGACTCTTGGACTCTGAAGATACAAGATTGAAGACTTCGTCCCATGTCCGGAAGGGACTTTCCTTCGCGTGGAAGGCAAGTTTGGTGATACGGATATGTAGATCTCCTACCATTGTAACCGACTCTGTGTAACCCTAGCCCTCTCCGGTGTTTATATAAACCGGAGGGTTTTAGTCCGTAGGACGAAGAACAATCATACCATAGGCTAGCTTCTAGGGTTTAGCCTCTCTGATCTCGTGGTAGATCTACTCTTGTACTACCCATATCATCAATATTAATCAAGCAGGACGTAGGGTTTTACCTCCATCAAGAGGGCCCGAACCTGGGTAAAACATCGTGTCCCCTGCCTCCTGTTACCATCCGCCTAGACGCACAGTTCGGGACCCCCTACCTGAGATCCGCCGGTTTTGACACCGACATTGGTGCTTTCATTGAGAGTTCCTCTGTGTCGTCACTTTTAGGACCGATGGCTTCTCCGATCATCAATAGCGATGTGATCCAGGGTGAGACTTTTCTCCCCGGACAGATCTTCGTATTCGGCGGCTTTGCACTGCGGGCCAATTCGCTTGGTCATCTGGAGCAGATCGAAAGCTACGCCCCTGGCCATCAGGTCAGATTTAGAAGTTTGAACTACACGACCGACATCCGCGGAGACTTGATCTTCGATGGATTCGAGCCACAGCCGAGTGCGCTGCACTGTCACGATGGGCATGATCTAGCTATACCGCCGAACAGTGCCATGGAGGCCGCACCTGTGTCCGCTCCGACCCCTAGCTCGGAGCCGATCACACCAATCGAGGATGGGTGGTTAGACACCACCTCGGGGGATGCAATCTCTACGGCGATCGAGCCGAACACCAGCCCTATTCTCTGCGAAGCCCGTGACTCCAAGGAGTTGGACTCCTCTCTAGACTCCGAGCCCTCCGCGCCCCGACCGATCGAACCCGATTGGGCGCCGGTCATGGAGTTCACCGCCGCGGACATCTTTCAGCACTCGCCCTTTGCCGATATTCTGAATTCACTAAAGTCTCTCTCTTTATCAGGAGAGCCCTGGCCGGACTATGGTCAGCAAGGTTGGGATGCGGATGATGAAGAAATTCAAAGCCCACCCACCACCAACTTCGTAGCCACTATCGATGATTTAACCGACATGCTCGACTTCGAGTCCAAAGACATCGACGGTATGGATGCTGATGCAAGAGACGATCAAGAACCAGCGCCTATAGGGCACTGGAAAGCCACCTCGTCGTATGATATATACATGGTGGACACCCCAAAAGAAGGCAATGGCAATGGAACAGCGGAGGATGACCCCTCCAAGAAGCAGGCTAAGCGCCGGCGTCAGCGGCGCCGCTCTAAATCCCACCAAAACAAAAACGGTGATTCCGACAAGGGAGATAATAACACCCCGGATAGTGCCGAAGACAACCTCCTCCAGCAAGATTCAGCATAGGAGGATAGAGAAGCCAGCCCTCATGAGAGAGCGGCAGACAAAGAGGTCGAGGACGATAATTATATGCCTCCCTCCGTAGACGAGGCAAGCCTCGACGATGACGAATTTGTCGTGCCGGAGGATCTCATCGAACAAGAGCGTTTCAAACGCAGGCTTATGGCCACGGCAAGCAGCCTCAAGAAAAAACAGCAACAGCTTAGAGCTGATCAAGATTTGCTAGCCGACAAATGGACTGAAGTCCTTGCGGCCAAAGAGTATGAACTCGAACGCCCCTCCAAGAGCTACCCAAAGTGCAGGTTGCTACCCCAATTAAAGGAGGAAGCACCTAAACCTACATCACCAGCGCATGATGCGGCCGACCGGCCACCCCATGGCCGCGACAGAGAGGCCTCTCGGCCCGCCACTCAAGCCGCACCCTGGCGCCGCTCAAAAAATACCAAGGCATGGGAAAATGTGCCAGACCTGCGAGATATATTGGAGGACAAGGCAAGGCAAACAAGATCGATGTACGGATCACGTGGGCGCCCGACGACACGAGACGGTACTCGTCACGCCGGATACAGTAAATCCGGCCGGGCCGAAGACAATAGACAAAGCTCGTTTGAGCTGCGTCGTGATATAGCCCAATACAGAGGCGCCGCACATCCACTATGCTTCTAAGATGAAGTAATGGATCATAAAATCCCCGAGGGTTTCAAACCCGTGAACATCGAATCATACGATGGCACAACAGATCCTGCGGTATGGATCGAGGACTATCTCCTTCATATCCACATGGCCCGCGGTGATGACCTACACGCCATCAAATACCTCCCACTCAAGCTTAAAGGACCAGCTCGACATTGGCTTAACAGCTTGCCAGCAGAATCAATTGGTTGTTGGGAGGACCTGGAAGCCGCATTCCTCGACAATTTCCAGGGCACTTATGTGCGACCACCAGACGCCGATGATCTAAGCCACATAATTCAGCAGCCAGAGGAATCACCAGACAATTCTGGACACGGTTCCTAACCAAGAAAAATCAAATCGTCGACTGTCCGGACGCAGAGGCCCTAGCAGCCTTCAAGCATAACATCCGCGACGAGTGGCTTGCACGACACCTAGGACAGGAAAAGCCGAAATCCATGGCAGCCCTCACGACACTTATGACCTGCTCTTGCGCGGGAGAAGACAGCTGGCTAGCTCACAGCAATAACATGACCAAGAGCCCTGGTAATTCGCATACCAAGGACAGCAGTGGCAGGTCGCGTCGCAACAAGCAAAAGCACCGCATTAACAGCGACAATGCTGAGGATACGGCAGTTAATGCCGGATTCAGAGGCTCTAAACCCGGTCAGCCGAAAAAGCCATTCAAAAGAAATACTCCGGGCCCGTCCAGTTTGGACCGAATACTCGACCGCTCATGCCAGATACATGGCACCCCCGAAAAACCGGTCAATCACACCAACAGGGATTGTTGGGTGTTCAAGCAGGCATGCAAGTTAAATACCGAAAGCAGAGACAAGGGGCTGCATAGCGATGATGAGGAGGAGCCCCGGCCGCCGAACAATAGTGGATAGAAAGGTTTTCCCCCACAAGTGCGGACGGTGAACATGATATACGCAACCCACGTCCCCAAGAGGGAGCGGAAGCGTGTGCTAAGGGACGTATACGCGATGGAGCCAGTCGCCCCAAAGTTCAACCCATGGTCTTCCTGCCCGATAACTTTTGATCGAAGGGACCACCCCACTAGCACCCGTCATGGCGGATTCGCCGCATTGGTTCTAGACCCAATTATTGACGGATTTCACCTCACTAGAGTCCTTATGGACGGCGGCAGCAGCCTGAACCTGCTTTACCAGGATACAGTGCGGAAAATGGGCATCGATCCCTCAAGGATTAAACCCACTAAAACAACCTTTAAATGCGTCATACCAGGTGTAGAGGCCAACTGTATAGGATCAGTTACACTTGAAGTGGTCTTTGGATCTCCGGATAATTTCCCAAGCGAGGAGTTAATCTTCGACATAGTCCCGTTCCGCAGTGGCTATCACGCATTGCTCGGGCAAACCGCATTTGCCAAGTTCAATGCGGTGCCGCACTACGCATACCTCAACCTCAAGATGCCAGGCCCTCGAGGAGTCATCACGGTCAATGGAAACACCGAACGCTCTCTCCAAACGGAGGATCATACGGCGGCTATCGCAGCGGAAGTACAAAGCAGCCTCTCAAGGCAATTCTCCAGTCCGGCCATTAAACGTCTGGACACCATCAAGCGCGCCTGGAGTAACCTACAACAAGACCGGCGGGCACATTCCGAGCAAGCGTAGCAATGCGGCCCCAACCCCAGCCCTCGAAAACTTGCGAAACCAGTGTTGCGCGTACATAACTACGCTCTGGAAATACCATGGGCAAAAGGGGAGGGGCACAATCATGGCACGCCCGAAACATGGCATAAACCGCACTAGGGGCTGCCGACTTTTTCATTTTCTCTTACTTTCAGGACTCCACTCTTCGGAAGGCCTGTCCGGCAGTACGATTCCCGCACAAACGATACAACAACCAGGGTAGCAGAAAGCTACGCCGCACTACGGAACTCTAAGGTGGTCTCTATAATGAGCAGTATACCTGTTTTGCATAACATTTCGCAGCTCGCCCCTGGAAAGGACATATTTGATAGTCCCATCTTTTGCTTATCGCACTATTTGTATCGTTCTGCTTTGATCGCAGCTTCTTTAAATGAACAATGCATAGCTTCCGTCTATTATTGCATTACTCTTTTTTACGAATATATGTTCATTAATGACATGTTGCACCCGTATACTTTGGTACGGCCAATACGCCAGGGGCTTAAGTACCCCACAATACGGTGTGAGAAGTCCGAACACTTTCACAAGTGCGGCACCCCGAACTTATAGCATTATATGCATCGGCTCCGAATGATGTCTGGGGTCAATAGTTGGGTTTGCCCGGCTCCTATGTTTTGGTACCTTACGTTCCGTTATATCGGCTAAGGTAGCACTAGGAGAACTACTGCGATTGTGCCCCAGTTGAGCTGGGCTAAGCACCTTAGTAGAGAAAGCTAAAACTGACCGTCATGATGAGGCGAGAGCTGGTCGCTGTTCGAGAGGTTTCGAGTCCCTAAAGACTTATGCCGCTTAGAGCGAGGAGTCGGCTTTGTCCGGCCTAGGCGTGGATAGCGCCCCGAACTCGGTTTTCCGAACACTAGGGGCTTTGCCGAAATTTAAAATTATAGAATTCTATGGGTAAGTGAGAGTGTTCAAGCATTATAGTCCGATTGCCTTGTTCGTTGTGTTGAGCGCCTCCCTCGAAGGACCCAAGAATGGGACAAAGAGCACTCATGTTTATCCCGAACACCCCAGCACTCGTGCCATGGGGGCAGAAGCCGACGACTCACCATCTCTCAAATTTGATAAACGGCCACACATAAGGTAATATTTTAAATTCAAAAAGCATTGCTTAGCGCACATGAACAAGTTTTGAGCGCACAGGACAAAACGAGCGAGTTTACTGAAAAATTACATCCATGGAACATTCATCCGGCACAAGGCGGGCACCCTTCAGAACACCCTCATAATACATCTCAGGCTTGCGATGCTCCTTGCTCGGCGGTGGCCCGTCCTTCACAAGCTTCTCAGCATCCAGCTTGCCCCAGTGCACCTTCGCATGGGCAAGCGCCCTACGGGCACCCTCGATGCATACAGAGCGCTTGATGACTTCGAGCCTTGGATAGGCCTCCACCAGCCGCCTCACCAGCCCGAAGTAGCTCCCAGGCATGGCCTCTCCAGGCCACAGCCGGACTATGAGGCCCTTCATGGCCTGTTCGGCCACCTTATGGAGCTCGACCAGCTGTTTCAGCTGGTCGCTTAAGGGCACCGGGTGTTCGGCCTCAGCATACTGAGACCAGAACACCTTCTCTGTCGAGCTTCCCTCCTTGTCTCGGTAGAAGGGCGGCATCCGACACGCTACGGGGCAAGTCTGCAAATGCTCCTGGAGAGCTCCGGATTCGGGTAAGTAACAAGTAATTCACTTTTACGTGCTTGCTTTGCATAAAGAATGCCTTACCCGCCGCTATCTTTTTTATTGCCTCAACCTCCTGGAGGGCCTTCTGGGCTTCGGCCTTGGCAGACTTGGCATCTTCAATGGCCGCCACGAGCTCAAACTCTCGCGTCTTCGAGTCAAGCTCCAAACTCTCATGTTTTTTCATGAGAGCCTGGAGCTCTTGCCGCACCTCGCCAACCTGCGTCTCATGCTTCTCCCGCTCGGTGTGCTCCGTGGCCGCCCTCTTCTCGGCCTCGGACAACGCTTCCTTAAGGGTCGCCACCTCAATTGTGGCCCCTACAATAGCTGCGTTAATCCTGTCACTTTTTGCAATTGCACCTTTCACATATTTCAATAAGGTATTTCTTACCTTCCTTCTCCTCGAGCTACTGCTTGGCTAGGCCGAGCTCTTGCTCGGACCGCTCGAGGTTCTGCTTCAGTGTGCCCACCTTCGCTATCAGTGCGGCAGATGCTAGCAGCGAAGCCTGCATGCGCATATTGACTTACTTTTGTTAGACTCCTGTGAATGTTATTAGATCCTCTATTCGGCTTTTGTTTCCGAACGCCGAACAGAGCATCAGGGGCTACTGTCTATGCGGTAATATTTTTACATATTCCTTACTTACCTCAAAGCCTGTTAGAAGGCTGGCACAGGCTTCAGTCAGTCCGCTCTTGGCGGACTAAACCTTCTGGATCACCGCACTCATAATAGTGCGGTGCTCCTCGTTGATGGAGGCGCCGTTAAGCACCTCCAGCAAATTGTCCGGTGCCTCCGGTTGGACGGAGGTCACTGGCTCGGTAGGCTTGCTCCTCTTGGAAGGAGGCTGCCTACCGGAGTCCGGAACCGTTGAAGGTTCCGGTGCGGTGTCCGGCTCAGAGCCGGACTTAGAGCCCTTGGGGGTTCTATCCCCTTCATGCCTGGAGTCTGGGAGGTCGCCTTGCGGCGCCTCCAGGACCACCTCCTCCTGGCTTGGAACCTGTTGGGATGCCACCTCAGCGTCGTCCGTAGGGTGGGGGGAGGTAGCCGCCAGAAGCGAATTCACATCCGACGAATCCAGGGAGCCTCTCGACGACTCGTCGAGCCCGGCCTTGGGCGGACTGCATAGACATGTTCGACGTAAGGAAAAGCTGTGCAATGGGGGAATACTATGAATCACTCTGGTATCCGGATACTTACGATCTCGCCAGGGGCTTGGCCCTGTGCGGCCACTCCTCTTCGCCGTCGTCGGCGTTGGTGGAGTAGTTCGGAGGAGGGGTCTTCCCCCTCTTGGACCCTTCGGCCACCCCAGTTGGGGCAGCCTTCCTTTTCTTCCCTCCCCCCGCTGGAGGGGGAGAGGTCTCTTCTTCCTCCTCCTCGTCTTCATGGGAGGAGTGCGCCTTGGAGTCGTCGGATGATGAATCCGACACCTCCGGGCGCCGGGCACTCTTTCGAATCCCCGTGGCCTTCTTCTTCGGCACCACGTAGGGTGCCGGAACCAGCAGCTTCGCCAAGCGAGCGTCCACTAGGCCTTCGGGCAAAGGAGCCAGACAGTTGATCTGTCCGGACGTCTCCTGCCAATCCTGTCAAAGGTAAGGGAGCTTAGATCCCGCATGGAGTCAAACTATTAAAAACTAATACCCTGTAAAAGGTAAAAATAGCCCACCGCACGAGTGTGACGCTGCGTGCTGAATCCGCGATCCTCGGTACCGGATGCGGGGGCCTCGGCGCCCTTGAAAAGCACCTTCCAGGCATCTTCGTACGTCGTGTCGAAGAGCCTGCTCAGAGTTCGGTGCTGCACCGGGTCGAACTCCCACGGGTTGAAAGCACGTTGTTGACACGGGAGGATCCGGCGGATGAGCAAAACCTGGACTACGTTGACAAGTTTGAGCTTCTTGTCCACCAGGGTTTGGAGGCATGTTTGGAGTCCGGTAAGCTCTCCTTCTTTACCCCACGACAGGCCCATCTCTTTCCAGGAGGTGAGCCGCGTAGGGGGTCCAGATCGGAACTCGGGGGCTGCGACCCATTCAGGGTCGCGCAGCTCGGTGATGTAAAACCACCCCGATTGCCACCCCTTTAGGGACTCCACGAAGGAGCCCTCGAGCCATAGGACGTTGGGCATCTTGCCCACCATGGCACCTCCGCACTCCGCCTGGGTGCCGCGCACCACCTTCGGCTTGACATTGAAAGTCTTAAGCCATAGGCCGAAATGGGGGCAGATGCAGAAGAAAGCCTCGCACACGACGATAAACACTGAGATATTAAGGACAAAGTTCAGGGCCAAATCGTGGAAATCCAGGCCATAGTAGAACATGAGCCCCCGGACAAATGGGTGGAGAGGGAAGCCCAGTCCGCGGAGGAAATGGGGGAGGAACACCACCCTCTCATGGGGCCTGGGGGTGGGGATGAGCTGCCCCTCTTCGGGAAGCCGGTGCGCGATGTCGTTAGACAAGTATCCGGCCTTCCTCAGTTTTTTGATGTGTCCCTCCGTGACGGAGGAGACCATCCACTTGCCTCCCGCTCCGGACATGGCTGGAGAAGGTTGAGGTGGGGTGTGCGGACTTGGGCGCTGGAGCTCGAGTGCGCGGATAGGGATAGGCAAAGGAGGAAGAAGGCGTGGATGAAAAGGTGGATCCTTATCCCCTTATATGGGTGGACGCGACTATGCGTCCCCACCAGCCTGGTAAAACTCGCTTATCTCCGAGCACCATAATCAATGGCGCGGTTGGGTTACCCACGCTCGTATTGATGGGAATCCCGGAATAAGGGGACACGATCTCTGCTTTGACAAGACGTGCCAAGGAAACCACCTCGCTAAACGCGCTGAGGTGGGACAGTAAAACGATTCGAATAAAGACTTGGCCGTGGTGTGATGTCACGCTACGGAATATGTCAGCAGATTAGATTTATGTACATATTATTCTCTCAATGGAAATATGTGGAAACTTATTTTGCCGAGCCGGACACTACCTTTGTGTTCAAAATCTTCTATGAAGTACTTGGAGGAGGAACCCGCCTTGCAATGCCGAAGACAATCTGCGCGCCGGACTCGTCGTGATTGAAGCCTGGTTCAGGGGCTACTGAGGGAGTCCTGGATTAGGGGGTGTCCGGATAGCCGGACTATACCTTTGGCCGGACTCCTGGACTATGAAGATACAAGATTGAAGACTTTGTCCCATGTCCGGAAGGGACTTTCCTTGGCATGGAAGGCAAGCTTGGCGATACGGATATGTAGATCTCCTACCATTGTAACCGACTCTGTGTAACCCTAGCCCTCTCCGGTGTCTATATAAACCGGAGGGTTTTAGTCCATAGGACGAAGAACAATCATACCATAGTCTAGCTTCTAGGGTTTAGCCTCTCTGATCTCGTGGTAGATCTACTCTTGTACTACCCATATCATCAATATTAATCAAGCAGGACATAGAGTTTTACCTCCATCAAGAGGGCCCGAACCTGGGTAAAACATCGTGTCCCCTGCCTCCTGTTACCATCCGCCTAGACGCACAGTTCGGGACCCCCTACCCGAGATCCGCCGGTTTTGACACCGACAGTTCCTTTTGGTGGTGGGACATCTGCAAGTTAATGGATAAATTTACGTGTCTTCTGTTTAGGTTAATAATGGAGATTTTGTCATCTTCTGGTGTGATTCTAATACCCCCCTGGACTATAGGTTTGAGAGGTTTTTCTCCTATGCAATTGACCCTCTCATATCTGCCTCTGAAGTTTTTGCTTCTCAGGATTTGTCTACTCTATTCCATCTGCCTCTGCCTGAGAGGGATTTTTTGGAACTTCCATTTCTACAGCAGATGCTTCTAAACTTTTAGAGCAATTTGGCCATGAATGATGTGTGGGCCTGGAAGGAGGATAATAAAGTCTACACTGCCAAGAAATATTACACATTCCTTCATAAACACATTGTGTCAAATCCAGTTTTAAAGTGGATCTGGTCCAATTGTTGTACTATGAGGATCAATTTTTTTGCCTGGATTCTTATCATGGACAGATTGAATACCCATGACATGTTGGAAAGGAGATACTGGAATGTCTCTGACTATAATTTTTGTGTTTTATGCCCCACACGAACTACGGAGGATAAATATCACCTCTTCTTCTCTTACAACTTTTGTTGTAGAGTTTGGAACTATTTGCAAATTTATTGGCAAGCTGGGGACAATATGACTACCTTTGCTTATACTGCTACAAGGGAGTTTTAGCATCCATTCTTCTCTAAGGTTGTGTACCTGGCCTGTTGGAATATCTGGTCAGTCAGGAATGACATGGTCTTCAGAAATATCAAACCTTCTTTTAGAAGGTGGAGATCTAGTTTTATATATGATATCTCCCTCCTAGCACATAGAATTAAGTCCAGATTCAAGGAAGACCTCATTAGATGTATTTCTTTTTTTACCTCATTCAGGTTAGTTCTGGCTTAGTAGGCTTCATTAGACCTTTTCTTTTGGGTCTCTTTGGACTCTGTAATCCTTGTACATTTGCATTTATTTTCGAATAAAATTTCACTGTGGGGGTTTTCCCTACAGTCACAGGTAAAGAAAAAATACCATCTTTCCTGAAATCCCACTCGAAAGAAGACCGCATCCATGAAGTAGACAAACCAACATTGTCAAATGGATCCTCACAATCGCAACGTTACCAGGAACTATCGAGAAGAAGCACAACTGGAAAGAAGCAAACAACTCGGTAAACACATAAGCATAAGCATGGCATGATGCACAACCAAGTATGATGCATGAAAAAGTTTAATGTGGGCTAACATGGCAAGAGGTGATGCACAATGATACTACACATCTAGGCAAGTGAAATGAGGCCGGAAACGACACATGGCAACTCCGAAAGTTCCCCATATGCAAATTTAGAAATTGGTACTGGTCTGAAATGAACACAATTTTATAGTTGTTAAACATGCAAAGAAAATGCACCCACGTGATTCTACACATTTTTCAAGTCGAGTTACATATGTAGATCATTTAATTCAGAGCTACGGTCTAGAAGATATGAGTGAAACAAGTTTAACATGGAAATAATGCAAAATGCATGCAAACATCAACCAAAGACACTCAAATCATGGATGCAAGAGGACATTATGAAACTAAACACAAATCTAAGCCAGTTTCATATCGGACATGATCAAAACGGAGCAACGTTTCAATAATTAAAATCAACACGAGTTATACCCCAAATCTGTCCAAAACATCATGATGCCTAATTGGGAGCAACAAAACATGATTCTAAAGGAACATGATGGGCACAAACTTGATATGCACTTACTGTATAGATAACATGCTTCGATTTTTCTTGAATGTTCAGGTTCATAGGCATCAGGTTAAGTCAATATGATCCATGCAAAATGCAATCACTACAAAAAAATACACTTCCGTGATGTTACGTGTTTGTCATAGTAGGTCACGTTTTCCGTCATGCATGTACATCCATGACAAATTTATGACAGAATCAAGATAGTCATACCTGTGTTGTCGTAGAAGTGTTCCATGACATTACCAAAATTATCATCACGGAAGTGTCCACTTCCATGACGATAAATCATGCGTCATAGAAGTGCTTTCGTCAAGGGTGACCGACATGTGGCATCCACCGTAACGAAACGACATCATGGTCCGGTTTTGGATTCGATAACCTGTTAATAGCCTCGACCAATGGGTATTTTCCACGTGTAAAATCATCATTGGCTGGAGGAAACATGTGTCGGCTCATTGGACCCAAAGCGCCTATGATACGTCGACACGTGGCACGGCCCAACAGAGGCCCATTCCTGTGAAAAGGCCGGCACGTTTGACTTGGTCAAAAGGTGGCAGGCAGGCCCACGGCAAGCCTGTGAACGACATATTCGCATATAGCCCATTTACAGCCCGCTAACCCAGGGCCCGTTTACGGCCTATCCGAATTAGGCCCAATAGCATCATCTGGGCCGTCCAATATAATTCCACCCTGTTTTAACTTCTGGTCCATGTATGGCCCATGATGTCTTTCGGCGCATATGAGGCCCTTATTACTCTCGGCCCATTAACGGCCTGTGGTAAAACTGGCCCGTAATGAACAGTGTATCACTTTATACCCATTAACGTCACGTGGTGAAACTGGGTCGTAATGAATAGTGTATCAATTTATACCCATTAACGGCCCATTATTCCGTTGGGCCGTTTATAGCCCATGTTATCTTTCGGCCTTCTCAAGGCCCATTTATTCTTGGGCTCATTTCCACATTCATTTACTTACGGCCCGTTACTATCATTTTCTGCTTGTGGCCCAAATTCAGCCCGTGGTTATAGTCGGCCCGTTTGTGGCCCGATAATACGTTGGGCCGTTTTCATGTCAAAAAAACCCGTTGGGCTGTTTTCATAGAGTTATCAAATACGGCCTATTAAGGGCTCGTTATTGTCCATGAATAGTACGGCCCATGATTGGCGAAATGATGATACAGCCCATAGAAGGCCCATGGATCCTACGGCCCGTAAAAGGCCCATGAATCGTATGGCCCGTAGAAGGCCCATGGATCCTACGGCCCGTAGAAGGCCCATGCATCCTACGGCCCATAGAAGGCCCATGGATCATACGGCCCGCAGGAGGCCCATGGTTACAATAGTCCGTGTGTTGCCATGATTATTCTGGCCTAGTTTCCAAAGATAGGTTATTGTGGCCACTAGAAAAACACAGAAAAAGAACTGCAGTGACTACAAGCAAACAACTAAACAAGACAATAAGGAAATAAATAAGCAAGCAATTAACGCTAGCCTATTATCGCTATTACACATATTACATCCACTGGTCTTCAAAGTTCACCACCAGTGCAAATATAGGGAACAAAGCAGCATATTACATACATTGGCCGTCAAAATTAGCCACCAGTGCAAATAAACGCGACAGCAAAACAAGAGCATAACTGAAACAACTTCAAAAGAGCTCAAGAAACATGGTATCCACCATGTTGGCAATAAGCTTAGCAAGCTTATTAGCTTTGTCCTGTTTGGCGCTAAAATCCTCCAATGCTTGTTGTTGCACCAGAAAGTATGCATCTGAATGCTCCAGGGACTTCCGCAGTCCTTCCGCTTCTTGTCGCAGCTCAGCTGATCGATGTCATTCAGCTTGTAGTTGAGACTCAAAAAACCGAACTGATTCAGACAGTGAGTTTGAATAGCTCGTGCAAGCAGTAGTGGCCAGTAACTCCAACACTAAACCAAGACAGGACTTTGGGGTTGTCTCACTGTCTTCAAGATAGTCTTCCTTAGCTGTTTTATCAGCTTTGTTGGAGACCAACAAGGATGTGTCACTATCCTGAACCTTGTCTACATTACTTCTTTTACCATTGCTTAATAAGGCACTCTTCCTCAATATTTTGTTAGCATTCTAAAAGAAGGAACAAGCAGACTCATAACAGTTTAGCATGTACTAGTATATGAAACTCATTTCGGTGAACCAGTTCATTAGTAAGGTGGACAGGATTAAACTACCAAGTCTTCTATTGCCAAGTACTAGTACATAATAAAAGCATCAAACAAACATACATCTATGTCCTATGGTCACTGCATTGTCTTGCCAAATAAAAATAGAGACACGGTTCAAATCATATCAGTTCAAGACAAAGCAGCAGTGAAAGAATACAAAGCATGGAAACTACACGGCACAACAAGATTTCAGACGGGTACCATGGGTCTACATGTACAACAACACTATTGGCTCTGTTGTGATGCTAGTAATGTGCATGATATGAGAAGTCAACTGTATACACAATTGAAATTGAAATCAACAGAGCTACTGATAAGGGCAAGCCTGTTAAAGAAACATGCGTGAACATACCTGCTGTGCCATTGCAGTTTCGATTGGATCCTTCAATTTAAAAATAAGTTTGTATGAGTAAATACAGTGATAGAGAGCAAAGCAGTATGCACGATAGCAATCATAGTTAAAAAAGGCGCGCCTAAGCGAGCGCTTAAGCGCGCCTAGGCTCTAGGCGTTGGCGAAACGCATTGCGCATAACTACGCTTAATTTGTGCATAACTGCGCATAAGCATGCACTTTGGTCAGTAAAGCACAAGGCGGTGGAAAAACTCACAATTAACGCCTAGCGCTTTTTTGAACTATGATAGCAATGGAATCTTAAATTAGAAAAGTTGTTCTTCAGGTTTAGGCACTTGTTCTACCTGAACAGAGTACAGTAAGACGCAAGAAAATAGTACTTAAAAGTAGAAAATGAGCTCATAGACCTTACCACATTCTTGGTTCGGGACCAGTACAAAACAAGGCGTTCCCAGTCATCGTCCAGTAAATGTGTCTCAGGAGAACATAAGGGGATTTGATGAGTTTCTTTGCCGGTGAAGTACGTTTTCTTCAGGTAATTCCGATACTGCCATCAAGCATTCTTGAAGATAGCAGAGGTATTAGCACAGGTTACCTCATCCTGAGTTTCCAAATCGGTCCTTCTCTATAGAGAAAAATGGGAAAATTTGCTGTATTATAACCATCATGGAGGTAGGATGTATGGGACAAAGCAAAGTAATTGCCATGAATAACATTACTTACACATAACTCCTGGACAAACACCTGCAACTGGCATTTTCCTTCATCTTTAGTATAATATTTCCAAGATGGGAAGATACGCACATACGATTTAACAACATCAAATGCGATAGATGCTAAACTACGACTAGTTGGTTGTGCTTCCTCCACAGGAATAGGCGTACTAACTAGTGGAGTTGGGGTTCGCTGTGGTAGTACTGGCCCTTTGGGCACTGGAGCTGCCTTACTAACTGCTCTTGTTTGGGAGCTCTGTGGTGGAGATGGTGCTGCGTCAACAGGAACTGGTTACTATCTGCTGGGGTGGGGGTTAGATTGGGTGAAGCTGGTTCTCTGTCCATCGCAGTAGGGGTACAATCTGCGAGAGTTTGGGTTATGTGTGGTAGGGCTGGTTCTCGTGCATGTACAACCGGGGTGCTATCTCCACCAAGAGGTAGCACTGTTTTATTTGAAGACCGTGTTTTTAGTCCGCTAGATGCTGGCATCACCCGCTCCAATTCAAATGGCTGATAAACAGGAAACATAGTTGAATGTACAGACATTGTATGAGAGACAGATGCAATAGATAGTGTGGAAAAAAAGAGGTCATGAAATAGTTGACACGTATATTGTTTAACTAAAACGGATTGCATAACACAATTTCACATATATGATGTCTATCTAAACTGGATAGCATAACATAACTTAATTCAAAGATATGATGAATAACTAAACAGGATCGCATGACATAATTCACCTACATGTTATCTATGTAATCAGGATCGCATCATTTAATTCACATATGTGATTTATATGCTAAATAGAGGGCATTAGATATGATGTCTGAACTAAGAACATGGTGCTGAATATTGTGTTTATGATGTCTAATCTATGCAATGCAAGACACCATATGCATGATATGAGCAGTATAACCATGCCAAGTTAGAGCATACACCTCAGTGGGGGAATAGGACTGGTCATCTATCTCTGAATCCATCTCTGAGGAGCTATCGGGACCCAACAAGAGATCTGCTTTGACAGGTAGCACTGTCTGCTCTGAAGGCCTTGTTTTCACTCCAGATTTTTCAATCTCCCACCCAAATGACTAATTCACAGGAATAGTAGTTTAATGTACTAACATTGTCGACAAATGGAAATGTAATGAAGAAAAGGATGGGCAAGATATCATTCAAATATATGATGCCTGATTAAACAGGATGGCATTGCACATTTCACGTATATTATGGCTGGCTAAAAGACATGAGACTGCACAATTCCCACATATGATATAGAAAGTAAACAGGTGGCATTACAGAACATGTCTAAACAAAGCAGATGACATATATGATGTCAAAAGTAGGCACTACAAGGCAACATATGCATGATATGACTAACATCATCATGCCAAGGTAGAGCAAACACCTTGGGGGGTAAATAGGAGTGGTCAGTGGCGTCTGAATCCGCCTCAACAGATATCTTCCTCTGGATTACAATCTGGAGAGGGGTGGGGAGGGTTTGCCATTGAACCCACCATGGAGCGATGTCTGCATGACATTGTATTGCCGTGCAAAACTCTTCTCTTTTTCTCTACATGGTCAGCATGACTGTGTACAATATCTGACATGCATACGAAAAAAATATGGTGAGATTATGTCAGGAGAGCATACAGAAATTTAGAGTGATGGTAACAACAAGTGGATGGATCCAAAAATAATGATAGCAGGCTGATGATTGCTTTAATTTAATAAAAAGACAGATGATGATTGCTTTACTATTTGTTTCCCACCCAAGATGAACAACATAGGCATACCCTAGGTGAACCAGATATTAGACAGAGATACTATTCATTGCTTCCTCGATATGTGCCCCGCAACTAATTTAGAACTCAAGTTTGAACATTAATTTAGACCTAATTTGGAGTCCAAGAGGTGAACAGGACGATAAAGTAGGAGGTAATTTTAAGCAATGCATAACATAAGCAGAATCAAAAAGAGTGCAACCTCTCTTGTGAACCCGTGTACTCCTCAGGTTCATCTGCCGAGTCGATGATGGTGATGCCATTGCGGTGGGTGCCGGCGGCAGGGAAGGAGATCTGAGGCGGCGAAAGACGGCCAGGAGTCATGATGTCTGATTTGGTGGATGTTTCTGTCGATGGAGCACCTCAGGTGAAGTGGACGACGTCGCGGCAGGAGCATGACAAACCACACAAAGTTCCCTTCGACACCTACCTATAACTGAAGTAATTCTGTAAGGGCTCATTTGGCTTGCATGCTTCTAAAAATGCAGGGATAGGAAAAACACCGAAATAGGATAGGAGTGCACATGGTAAATAGAGCATTTGTAAACACATGATTTCTGTCAACTTGGGTGTTTGGTTTACAGGAATTAGAAGAGCAGAGGAATGCAAAGAAACATGGCCAAAATAAAGTGAAACCATATGAAAGCGTGTACAGTTAGAATGTTATTCTGCCACTAATGCACTTGGTCTTGTTTTCATGCATAGGATTTTGAAAAGTAGGTCCATCCTTGCTTCATTCCTTTCAACAAAATGCATGAATAATTGAATAGTAGAGTGCCATTGGAAAATTCCCTATTGCTATGTTTTTCTGTCGAACCAAAATAGCCCTAATGGATCAACATGAATGTATAGTAATAAGTGATGCAACAAGTGTACAACCTCTTTGTCGTGCCCGTGTCGACCTCAGCATCATTCGGTTGGTCGCTGAAGCAGTTGAGGCAGAGGTGGTTGTCGGAGGTGTGGAGGAAGATCTGAGGAATCTGTAGACGGCGTCCAGGGCACTGCTCTGTTGTGATGGATCGTTCTGTCGTTGGAGTAGCCCCGGTGAGTCGTAAGACGTCAAGGCTGAAGCAGCACAAGACAGACATCAGCAATCTCAAGTGGTATTCTAATAACATCTCCAATAGATGGTGTAAAATAGATGTAAAATTAACATCACCAAAAAACACCTGACTACAACAGATGAGGTAAAAATTGTTGACTCTGAACTTAACTGACGAAACTGAAATTTACTGTGGAATCTGAATATTACTGTCGAAACTGAACACAATGGTACCAAAGAGGCACTTGACATGTAGTTTAGGGAGGGCCTGTATTTCATCTTCAACCTGCACCCCCTGAGCCGCCAGCCACCACCAGCCGAACCGCCGGTCCCAGTGCCGCCTCGCCGCCCCGAAACAACTCCCCACCGCCGGTCCGCCGCCGCCCCGACCAGCCCTATAGGCCCCCGCCCCCACCCTGAACCCTAAGATAGATAGTGGGGTACCTCTCCGGTGAGCCCCCGTCCCCGCCGTGGGTGGTTGTTCCTTAACTCCGGCGAGCCGCCCCCCCCCCACCCCCGGAAAATCGACTGACCCAAAAGTCGACTCAGTCGACTGAACTGTAGCTAAATCGGAGCATAGCAGCACCACGAGCGAGGGGGAGGGCAGCAGCAGCGTGAGCGAGCGAGAGCCGGAGCAGCAGCAGTTGGGCGATCGAGCGAGAGTCGGAGTAGGAGTAGCAGCGCGAGCGAGCGAGCGAGAGCCAGAGCAGCAACAGCTGGGCGAGCGAGAGCCGGAGCAGCAGCAGCAGATCTGGCTGGTATGGACGCCGCCGCCGAAGGGGCCTCGCATTGGGGGAGAGCCGCCATGGAGATGTCGCCCGCGGCGCCGGCTTCAAGGTAGCCGCTCCATGGGGGTGCGGGATGGAGCACCGTCAGCGACGGGAGGTCGAGCTAAGGAGAAGGTGCGATGCGATGAGTGTACAACCTCTTTGGTGGCGCCGAGTAGGCCTCGGCTTCGTTCGAGGAGTCGGTGAGGATGCTGCGGTTCCGGTGGAGCAGGTTAAGGCGGCGCTGTGGGGATGGAGCAGCTGCGGTAGACGATGCGATCGTCGGAGTAGCTCCTTGGAGGTGGAGGATGGGGCGGCTGAACTGGCAGGGAGGTGGACGAGGGACGTCGAGCTGTTGCGGTGGACGACGTCGTCGGGGAAGAGGCTCTGGCTGGGCAGCGGTGAGGTGGCGTACGGAGGAGGGTGGGGTTTTGCGGCTGGAGCGGAGAGGTTATGGCAGCCTAGGATTTTGAATGGCAAAAAGGAGGCGATGGGAGGGGGTGAGCCATGACTTAGGGATGCGCTTGTCCAAAATGTAGGGTGTGTTACAAGAGTCCCCCGCACCGATTTGAACTAACGGCCCTTTCGGCTCAGGGTTAGAAGGGGGATTTTGTGTGTCGGGATTTGGCAGCTGGAGGGAGTTTTCGCGCGCGTTGTAATTTCGGGATAGCAAGGCGCGGGTTGTGAAGGCGCCAGTTTTGGGAGCACAATATTTGAATTTTCGGGATATAACAAGGCGCGGGTTGAATTTTAGGGACAAGCCTAACCTGTAATATTGTACTTGTACGTACCAAATCAATTCGCACTTCCCTCAACCAAAAAGAAAACGAAAAAAATAAAACTATTCACACCACACAAAGAGAGAGTCTTGCCCCATTTTAGTATAAAATGCTATTTAAAGCTACTCATACCAACAATTTAGTGCAATTAAATGCTATTCGGTAGTATGAATCCATGTTATGTCCAATTAAAAAAATTCGCTTGTTGTATAATGCATGTAACCTACTCATACCAACATTTTAGTGCATTCAAAATGTCTATACTACCGCTGCAATTCGAACTGAATTTGAATTTGTTTCTCTATTTCAATAACAATCTACAATCATGATTGTTGCCAACTTCAACCATCATTCGTGTATTACCTTAATAACACACCACATGATTACTATAGAGATAGATATGAACTATGTGTACTACATGAACTCGAATTCTATTTTTTGAATACACTTGATGTTGAGTCCAAATAATAGTACATTTGATGTACTAACTATATATACAGAATCTAAACCATGTTCCATACGTGTACACCGTGTTTACCACACATAGTATAGTGCCCCGCCCCGTACATTATGGCAAGTATTTAGACCTGAGCTGCAAAAGCCACACATTAGCCCAAATTATGATCAATGTTCTATATGTTATATGTAGTACTAGCAAGATGCCCATGTGTTCCATAGAACATCAACATGATCAAGGGGTGGCCTAATTTGCAAATATGGAGAGGGGTGTGGGTATCTTTTTTCAAAATTGACATAGTTTCCTTCCTATCTGTCAGATATAAATCGGACGGCCTATATTGCAGGATGGCACCATCATCAACAACTCCATTTTTTATAAGAGTAGAGATAAAATATATTATATGTAGTGTAACATGTTCATAACCACACCATGTGTATCACCGTTATATATATTC